>NC_062217.1:136827139-137141861 GCF_902686445.1 Sciurus carolinensis
GGTAACTAGTACTCAGGAGGGCCACTAGCCCAGCCCGGATGTGGGCAGTCAAGAATTTCCAGAGAGGGTGATTCTGGAGCTAAGGCTGGAGTGACGAACTGGAATCTGTACACCCTGAAACAGAAGTCATATACTAATTATTACACTGTGCTGGGCTCTATTTGAAGTAAGGCTTATTAAGAGTTTTACAGTTGTTTTTTCTACTCCTTAACATAAACGCTAATGAACAAATCACTTTCCATAAGTCGAAGGAAAGGTAACTAAAATTGAGCACTGACTCTATATCAACCATTTTGCATGTACTATCTTAGCTAATTCTCACAACTGTTTCATTAGGTTGATATTATTTGTCTCCTTTTTTTTTTTTTTTTTTTTTTTTCCGGTGCTGGGGATCGAACCCAGGGCCTTGTGCTTATAAGGCAAGCACTCTACCAACTGAGCTATCTCCCCAGCCCCTTTTTTTTTGATGAATGTAGAAACTGGATTTGTGAGAAGTTGACAAACTTTGGGCAATGTCAAAAAATAGGAAGTACAGCCAGAATTCTGACTCCACAAAGTCTGTGTTCTCACTGTTATGTTGCCAATCCTGTTTCTGGAGTCTCTTTGGTGGATAGAAACAGAAGTAGTCAAGAAAGCAGTGCACTTGCCTTCAAATTTCAATGAAGAAAAAGCAAAGAGACTTTCCATGAACTTTTTTGCCATCTCTTTTGGTCATGGAAAGTTCTGGAAAGGGATTTATGGAATGCTTTTCTGGCTGGCATTGCAGTACCCTACTTCACCAAGCCAGATCTGCTGAATCTGGACTAGAGGAAGGAAGGGTTCATGGGACATCCATTGGGAGTGTCCACTGAGGTCTGCTTTATACAGTTTATAATTTGCTGTAAACAGCTTGCTGTTCCTAATTAAACCTGTATGATCATGTCTGAACTTTTAGGAAACAAGAATTTATTTTTATGATTCTCTTCTCAGTGGTAAAACCAGAGACTCTTCAATCGACGAGTCTCCTTTACCTGTTGGGCCTTGACTGAGACTATGACCCGTAGTCTACAAATACATGGATCTTGGCAAAACACCCAGCAAAGACCTGAGTGAGGGAATTGCTAGCAATCATGCCTTCCTGAAGGATGTTTTTAATTCTGTTTAGCAGGGCTCTAAGAAACCTGAAACACAGGACTCTGATGCTTTTCATGCTAAGATGGAAGAAAAGACAGCTCTCTCAACTAAAAGGTGCTGCCTGAGAGTAATTTCTGAAGAAATAGTAGCTCAGAATGACTACTTCCTCTCTTAGAGACAGGGGCCAGATGAGATCACCTTGGTCTGAAGTTGGCAATAAAAGAAATGAATGAGTTTAGCTATCTTTAAATGTGCTTATTAAATAAAATCTGAAAAGCACATACAAGTAAAAAAAAGAAAAAAATGATCTGGTTCTACTACCAGAGACAACCAGTATTTAGTATGTTGGTCAATTTTCTATTAAAAAAGAATACATGTTTTTCCATTATAGTAAGAATATTTTATTGGCATGGTGGTGCACACCTGTAATCCTAGTGACTCAGGAGGCTGAGGCAGGAGGATCATAAGTTCAAAGCCAGCCTCAGCAACTAAGGGAGGTCCTAAGCACCTTAGTGAGAGCCCATCTCAAAATAAAAAATATAAAGGAACAAGGATGAGGCTCAGTGGTTAAGTGCCCCTGGGTTCAATCCTGGGTTCCAAAAAAACAAAACAAAAACAAAAACTACTTCATTTAAGTTGAAATTTTTTATCTGTTGAATAGCAACACCCACTTAATAGTGAAAACAAGCACATTAATTCAATCCATGGTTTTGTGTACTATTCAGGAGGCCTGAGTTGAGTTATCCAGCAGAAGTTTCAGTGAAAAGGGAAATGTCCTGTCTGGCCTGTTCCAACCCAGTAGCCACTAACCTCATGTGGCTATCCAGCCTTTCATGTGGCTAGACTAAAAAGGTGAGAATATGAATACATGTGGCTAGACTGAGAAACTGAATTCTAATTTTTATTTACTTTTAACTAGTTTAGAATTTACATAGTCAAAGACATATGGCAAGTGGTTATTACACTGGTCACTGCAGGTCTATACAGAGGATTTATGAGTCATTTGCTGGTCTCAAAGTATACACTGGGCAGGGATTGAAAGTTGGCATTGAAAATGCAGCATCTGTCATTTCGAATAATGAAAGAACCCAGAAATTAGCAATGAGAAATGCCACCCCAAGAAAAAGTGGAGATGGGTTCACAACTAGTCTCTGAAAAGGAAGTCCATCATTAGCCACCTTCTGACATCCTAGCAATTAGCTAGTCTTGGGAGAAGAGCAGGTATCTCCAGAGAGGTGCCAATAAATAGGAGATAAGAGACTATAAAAATGAAAAGCCTTTTGGTCTTTCATCACAGGATAATCCAATGCATGTGAATTAATGGCAAAAAGCTCAGTAATAGCCTTTGTGAGGAAATAGGAGCTGTGTAGCAGGATATCCTTTTTCCGCACTCAAGCACCCAATTCTTTCAATTTTATATACAGCGGAAGCAATCAATTGTACTAGAAAGAAATCCACAGCTGGCTTTTCCTGATGGCCCCATAAGCAACAAGCACTATTGTTCAGCTTCCGGGATAGATGTAAAGTCATTCTACTGCAAGACTGAGATTTTTCTGATTGCTTAGTTTGACTTTTCCAAAGATAAAAACGTGCATTAACATCTAATATTTAATTCTTCTTGTCATCACACATTTTAAGTATAAGCAACTGTCAAAAAGTTAATTTTTTATTTGTAATATAATCCAAACATGTGACTTGACTGTAGTATTTCTTCTAAACTTTATGTGACTGAATCACTTTTGTTTGTTCTATGTGTTTATATGCAGTTCAACTGTACAGTCTCTGCTTTTGTGGTTAACATTCACAGTGTTGCTTTTCAGGGATTGGGCTGAACAAATAAGATCATAGGTTAAAAACCTAGAAACTCAATACTTATAAATATTGACCTGTACGGCACTGTTTTGTCTTCTAGATGCGTTAAAACACAATATATTGCATCAATTTGTAAATGCACATTTTTTGACATTTTAGCTTCTCTGAAATTGGGATATCTTTTAATTGATGATGTGTCATAATTTAATTGGCAATGGTTTTTCTTTCTTAGCTGTACCTAAAATAATGGGACATATTATAATCATCAATATTTTGTTTTTTTAAATATCTTGGTTTTGATAGAATACAATATATTTAATTAAAATTTGATTAGCATAATGCACTACTGCAAGGATAGAGTGACTTTTTTATAAAGAAATATTCACATCCATCAAATAAATGAAGTTTTTAATTACGGACCTTATATTGGATTCTCATTGACTTTAGACAAATACGTGTTAGTGAAAAAGGTACAAAATCTTTTTTGGGAGAAAGACATAGGAACAGGAAAGCTATGCAAAAAAGTCAAGGATATAGACTACAGAGACAAAGCCTAAGGAGTTTAGGATGGAGCAGTCATAGATGACTTCCTGGTAGAGGTAGTACTTGGGTATTAAAGATATTAAAAGGGGAATGAATGTGGCCCATTCTTTGGAAGCAAGAAGACAGACTGTTGTCATAGAGCAGTGGTTTCCAGACTAGATGGGAGTGTTGTTTCATTAAGGGAAGCCTGGAAAAACAGGGCAAGATTAGTTGAAGAGGGAATGACCAACAGGAGAGAAGAGCTAGTGTAATTTAGGTATATGGCAAGGAAGTTAGACTTAAAGGTAGGTAGCAAACTAAATGGAAAATAACTTATATTTTAAAAGAAACACTGACAGGTATATGATTGGTTAAAAATATGATTACATTTCTCTGTGAAGGAATTGAGGAATTTGTTTTAAAGAGCAAATGGAACCTCGCATATTATTTGTTGGAAAAAAGCTGTTAAAATTTAGTCTATAACTTGTTATTAGTAGACTTACAAGATAAGTGAGACTGATGTTTCACTCAAGGAGTAGACTCAAGATATGTGCTTTGTTATTAATCCTCAAAAATAAAAACAAAGTAAAACAATAACCCTAAACTTGCAGTGGTTGAGAGAAATTAAAATAAATGAATAAGGGCAAACTCTCAATCTACCACTGAGCTATATCCGCAGCCCTCAGCTGTCTTAAGATCAATAAATCCTAACTTAGAAACAAAAATCTAATGCAGGAATTTTGTACATGTCTTATTTTTACTCGTAGATTTTAAGCTGGAAAAGGACAGGAGTTTACTATAATACCAAGTACATATAGTTACTCATTCAATAAATATTTACAGATTACCTACTAGCATGCCAAGTAGCATGTTAGATACTAGGGGATACAGAGGCTTGGGGTGTAGCTCTGTGGTAAAGTGTGTGCTTAGCATGATCGAGGCCCCCAGGTCTCTATCCCAGGAAATGATACTAGGGAATAGATATAGTGGAGCAAGAATAAACTGTTCCTGTGAATAATGTAGTTCTTGTACTCTGGGACTTTGAATGTAGCACAGGGACAGATATCCCCAATGTATCTGGTGAATAAATTAGTATGCTTGGTCACACTGGTGACACACCACAGCACCATAGTCGATAACCATGTAGGCGGTGTTCAGTAGGCAGTGTGGCTGTTAATGACTGCAGTATTGGTCCAGGACTTTTTCCCCCATGCTACTGAAGATTGAACTCAGGGGTACTCTACCATTCAGCTATATCCCCAACCCTTTTTATTATTTTATTTTGAGTCAGGGTCTTACTAAACTGCTGAGGCTGACCTCAAACATGCAGTCCTCCTGCTTCAGTCTCCCAATAGCTGGGATGACAGTCACTCCACCTGGCTGGTCCAGGATTTAATTTTTCCAGTTATCTTGGCTTGAATCCTCAATATGGCATCTTCCTCTGACTAGCCACTCACCAGGTTATCACTCTCAGCCCTAGATACTGGAATTTCTTGACTAGCAGTCCAAAAGGAATTTTTGAGCAGAATCAGTGTTCAGAAGAAGTAGAATCAGACATGGGTCTTTGTGTGTGTGTGTGTGTGTGTGTGTCTTTCTCTCTCTCACACACACATACACACATACACACACACACACACACACACGTATAGATATAATTTTTTAAAGAAGCCAGGTGCAGTGGTGCACACCTGTCATCCCAGCAATCTGGAAGTCTGAGGCAAGAGGATCACAAGTTCCAGTCAGCTCAGAAATATAGAGAGACCCTGTCTCAAAGGAAAAAATTAAAAAGACTGGGAATGTAGATCAGTGGCAAAGTGTCCCTAGGTTCAATCTCTAATACAAAAAAGAAAAGAAAAAAACAAACAAATGATAAGTACTAGGGATTTTTTCAAATATATCTATTATAATTGGGTTATTATTTATGTATTTTTGATTTTGGTACTGGGGATAGAACCCAGGGCCTTGTGCATGCAAACCACATTTCTACCACTGGGCAACACCTCTAGTCCAGTTTTATTTTTTTTATCCAGATGAAAATTATATAAAATATATATTCAGTATATGTACATTCATATTTTCTATATGTAAAATTTTATTTATTTATAAAATTTAAAACTATATATTATATATAACATTATATATGTACTATTATGTTTATACTGTTATATAATTATGTATTTATATATGTATATATTATATACATGTACATATTATACATAAAATATAAATATTTTATTATATATAAAATACTTTATTAAATATTATACATGAAATATATATTTATATTATATATAAATATAAATTATTATTTTTATTTGGTTAAAAAAATAATCCCAGGACTGCGTTGTAGTTTAGTAGTAGAGCACTTTTCTAGTGGGATTGAGGCTCTGGGGGGTCTCCACTATAATTGATCATAAACCCCCTGCTCTAGGGGCAGGGAAAGGTGGGGCAGTGAACTGCACCAGGATGGAGGACAAGATTTGCCCTGGGCTGAGTGGGAGCTGGAGTGGGAGGAACTGCTGATCTCTAGGCAGTACCTGATAGCCACAGAGTAGTGAGCAAACAACAGGTGGTAGTCCAGGAGAACAGCAGGCATCAGGATGTCCAACCTGAGGTAATGGAGGAAAGGAGGCCCTGTAGATGCGCAGAATACACAGTTGCAGAGAATCTGGAGTGTGGCCAGTCTGTGTTGTAGAGAGGACTGAGTTCAGAGGATAGGCAGAGAAAATTGAGTTCAGGAGGCCAAAATTCAAATATAAAAGGGTGATGGGTCTGTTCTTACAAAAAAGCCAAGCTCAGGATTCCCTAAAGTCTGTCTTGGGCTTGGGACTGCAGCTCTGGGAATTCTTTCTGCCTCAAGGTCTAGGAAAGGACTGGGTTCTATGATAAGGGGTGTAGGGAAAGAAGGAATAGAGATCATGAATGGGGTAGGATCAAGTGATGGCTACTTTGCAGGAGTATCCTCAGTAAATGGTCTTTCAATTAAGTAAATAGTGCTTTGAAAGCAAAGCAAGATTAAAAAGGAGTAAGGGAGAAGGAACAAGTTGTTTAGAAGTAAAAATAGAGGTGCTTCAAAGTAAATATTTTGCCATTACAAAGAACACATTCAGGTTTTTAAGGTTTTTTTTGTTTTGTGCACTGAATTATCCTTAGATACATAAATCTTTTTTCATACACAATCTGTTTTGTCTCAGTACTTCTAAACCACGGGAGTATCATTAACAAATAAAATGACGAAGCGTCCTTGCTGAAAAATGAAGCTGTTTCCTCTACTCTCTACAGCAACTTTATCCATTTAATATTGGGTTTGAAACCAACCTAAAGTGTCGACTACCAAGGACATCCCTTCACTAGTCCTTACTGGGTGCTAGCTTATCTCCATACTCACAAAGATTTAGCACTGCCTTTTGCCTCATAAAACCTTTACAACAGGAAAATGACTTCGAATGGATTAACTTGGATTAATCTATTGAACTTGGATCCCTGAAGGCAGAAGTCCCATTTTACTGAAGATGATGTAATTCATAGCTTTCCTGGCAAACCCTCACTCACCCTTTCCCACGTAGCCATGCCACCTCCTAACACTGAAAGGGTCTTGGTGACAAGGTTCAGAAATGCTCAGAGGAAATCCTATGCTTATCTATCTCATTCAGTTAACAAATGTTGATCACTTATGCTCAGGGCACCAAGCTCTGATGAGACAGTTGAAAACAGGCTGAAAAAGTCTGCTTTCCAGTTTACATTCTAATGGGGCAGAGGGGTTCAGACCACAATCAAACTAAATAAACAAGGAAATTCGGATAACAAAAAGCGGCATAAAGAAAGTGAATATTGGTGCTGGGGTTGTGGACATAGGAATCAGTCTATAAAATAGCCAAGAATCTCAGGTTGGAACTTCAGTGCATCAAGTTTCTGAAACAGAAACAGTGATACAGCGCTTGCCTAGCACGAATGAGGTACTGGATTCCATCCTCAGCACCACATAAAAAAACTAAATAAACAAAATAAAGGTATTGTGTTTATCTACAAAAATATTAAAAAAAAAAAAAGAAAGTGAAATTAACTGTGATGGGGGTGTTAATTTAAGATAGATTGGGAAGGTATCCTTGAGGAGAGGAGAAGCATATGAGAAGGGTCCTTTCCATTCCAAACTAATGCTTCCTGATTTGGGCAAGAGATGCCACTTTTGAGACCTGTACTAACTGCACAGAGCAAAAGGCCCATTTCCAGTCTCTTCCATTAATCTAAAGGAACACTACCGCATTACTGAATGTTAAGTTGGAACTTGAGTTGTTGCCTCTGACTTTGGGGGCCAGACCATGCGTGTCCAGATGCCTCCTTAGGCTTCCTGGTTGCTCTGTTCATTTAGTGGGCAGGCAAACCGGAGAAACGGGTTGGCATGCATACACATGCCAGGAACCAGAGAACACCATGCCCCTGCTCAGTTCTCAGTGGGTAGGTTGCCTGATATGATATGCTAAGCCTTGGCTCTAGGTGGTTTTTTTCTAAGGATAGCAAAAGGATATCAAGTAACATTCCCAAGTATTTGAAAAGAAGATCCTTTTGTAAAGGAGAACTAACAGCATGACAAAATTTGATGTCTCAATTTTGCTCCCATTTCAGTGGCATACAACATAAGCCAGGCAATATCAATTTGTATGTTTCAGAAACTTGATGTGCTAAAGTTCCAACCTGAGATTTCTTGGTTATTTTATAGACTGATTCCTATGTCCAAAAATTGAATTAGGCTGCAGAGGGCATAATTACCCACTTGCCACGGTTTTCTCTGCCATGACACATTGCTCAGCATATCATCTTGGCCAATCAGTCTGAATCTCTTTGAGAAAATAGTCCACTCTTTCCCTTAAAATTAAAGCAGGTAATATGTAAAAAACTGGAGAAAAGTGACAAATTTTAGTTGATGCCAAGAATCTCATATTCTTATCGAGATACAGTGATGCATGACTCACAAACCTGAGACAGCTAAAGAGCTCAGGAAAAAAAAAAAAACAGTGATGAAAAGAGAACTGAAAAATAATTTGTAATTACGGAGGGCATCTCAGGCAAGAAGGGTAAGGGTGGATAAAAGAGAAAAGTGAAAAAGAATAAAAGACACTCACCCACACACACATAAAACTTTAAGAACATAAGGGAATTTCAACACTCCTATCAGAATATAAGGAAATACCGTGGAATCTAAACATTTCTTTAGGCGAGATTGTAGGTAAATATAAGTAGCAATACCAGGCACATTCTTTTCCTGAAAGTGATTTTTAAAGAAAACTTAAGGTATCTATGTATAACAAACTAATTGGACATGATATTTTTGTTGAAATACTTATCAAAGAGGTTATTAAAGTCACATTTGGTAAAAACGGGCCAATCTTTTCTTTCTTCATGTACAGATCATAGAATACATTTAACAGAATTTTGCACAAAGAATCTGGGAAAATGGAAGAAAAGAGGTAGTGTAGTGATAATTATCTGCATTTTCCACAAGGAGGGAACGAGACGCTGGAGGGTATACGAGGTCACTCGAGTGAGCCAAAGGTAGAAATGAAAGCAATATTTATAGTGTGCTGACTTCAGTTCGGCTGGACTCCCACCGCTCCTTATCTTATGCCTTTGGAATTCACCGGCTCGCAGATCACAGCAACCCGAGCGGGCCGGGCCTCGGGGCTGAAAGATAGACCAGGAAACGCTGCTCTCCCTGCTCCCTCGAAGCGCGTGCACCTCCATCTCCTTAACTGCGCCTCGGCACGTTGGCCCACAGCCCAGAGCAAGAACCGGGGAGCGGTGGGTGGGTGAATAATGAATGCAGTGTAACTACATTTTTCTTTTCTTTGTCGCAACGACTACTACCAAGACCGGGCAATCCTCGCCCAGCTTGGTGACTTGGTGCCTTCTAAGCGATCAGGCTCATTTCTCAAACCTGATGACTGGAGCTCAAAGGGAGTGTGAGTCGGAAGCACAGGGGGTCGGTATGAAGGAACCCGCGGGGACAGTGGGTCTTGGAAGCCCCGGACGGGAGGCCCTCCATCGTGTGTACCCCGAGTTGTCTGCCTGATGCGGCTTCCACAGAGTGGCCCCGCCATGGCGGCTATGGGGCTGGCTCGACGCGAGGGGCCGACAGGCCCGAGCAGAGGACCGGCCCCCCTCCCCACAGCAGCCCGGCGCCCCCTTGCCGGCGGCTGGTCCTCCTCCCCGGCAGCGGGGCGCCGGGCTCCGCGGGCCTTTCGGGTCCTTCCGCCGCGCGCTCGGCTCATTTCGTGTCCGGGGCGGGGCGGGGCGGGACCGGCTCCCGCGTTCGGGTGCGCGCGGCGCTGGCGGGCGCCCTCCAAGTGCGCGCGCGCGCCGAGCCGACTCTCGTGGAGGCCCGCCCCTCCCCCAGGCCCCCGTACCCGCGCCGCCCCTCCCCCGCGTGCGAGTGTCGGCCGCGACGGCTGCGGAGATTGGAATCCGCCTGCCGGGCTGGGCGAAGGAGGAGGGAGGAGGGAGGAAGGAGGAGGGAGGAAAGAGGAGGGCGGGTAGGAACGCTCGGGCTCCGGCGCGTCGGTCCGCGCGAGACGAGGATCGCACGGCCGCGCGAGGGGCGACCGGGCCGGGGCCGCTGCACGCCGAGGGCGGAGGCCGAGCCGGGCCCCCGCCGCGCCCCGGCGGCTCGCTGCCCTCACACCCGCTACGCTCGGAGGGCTGGAGGATGAGTTCCCCGGAGTCCGGGTGAGTTGGCTCGTCTGGAAGTGCGTGTGCGCGCCGGGAGAGGCCGGCTGCGGCGGGGAGGCCGGCGCGGGCGCGGGCGAAGTTTGGAGTGAGGGGCGGCCCGGGGCTGGCGAGGCCGCGGCGCGCCCTGGGCCCTGAGGTCCCCTCCGCTGACCCTCAGCCCCGCGTTGTGTCGGGTCCTGCTGTCCGGGCCCTCTTTTGTTTCCCTTCCTACCCCTGGGTCACAGGCCGTGTTTGGGAAGGCGGTGTGGACTAAAGCCGCTCCGAGGACGCTTCTGGAATCCTTAAATGGGAAAGGCGCTCAGCTCCCCGCCCCGGAGCTGCGAGGTTGATATTCGGGGTTCGTCTCGGTACGCTTGGGTGAGAAAGGAAGGAGAACAAAGTGTGGTCGTCGAGCCCGGGGGAGCTGCTAGCCCGTCCTCCAACTTGGAAGGTGCGGTTTTCTCCGAGGTCGCTGCGTGTCGGTTCACCTGTTGTCCTGCGCGGCCTCCGCTGCCATGTCTGTTGTGATTCTGCCCTTCAATTTCGGAAAACTTTCTGCTGGATTGCTTGTAACCTTTTTACTCTTTCCAGACTCCCAGTGGAAAGGTTTGGCAAGAAAAAAAATGAGCTTGCGTCAGGGCAAAAAAAATCATATGCCGTGTATCAGGGTCTGGTGTTTTGTACTCCTTCGTGCGCTTGGATGTTTTAATTTGCTGTAAGCACTGCAGGTTTTTCTTTTGAACGGCTAGCAAACTGTTCTGAGTACATAGTAGGAACTTGGCACCTGTGATGCGTCACTTACTTTTATGCGTCACTTACATTTTAACCGTGGTTACTGTATTCCTCGTTGTTTTAGAGAAGGAAACTGAGTCGCAAAGAGATTAATTTAGATGAACGAGCTGGGATTTGAACTTAGGAACAACGTCGAGACACAGGAGTTTTTCTTTTTTTAAACAAACGCTGCAAATACTTTTTACGTATAGTAGCGTTTTTCTCTTACTCGTACTTGAAAACGTGTTGTTTTGTTGCTAGAGTTCAAAACAATTCCTTGATTGTATCTGCTTGTGAGAGGAGTTAAACTTCGAATTAAATTAGAAGGTAGCAATGCTTATTTTCAGTTGTTGAGATAGATCGTGAACCAGAATTATTCCGCTTTTTAAATTTAAAGTAATATATGGGTAATTCTCTGATCTAGGAATGGGCTGTTTACGAAAGGCCAATTAAAATTTGGAATATATTTGTAATAGAACCAGTACTTGATTATTTTTTTTTTCTCTTCACATTATCCGTGGAGCCCATTTCAAACCTTCTTAGTTTTCTTCACTTCTACCCATCCGTTACTAAAAAGATTGAGGTGTCTAGTGGGAGCTTCTCTACTGGTTCCTTCTCATCAGCTTCTTTCCTTGGAGAGGAAGAGTATTGTTTTGGTTCTTCTTGCTAGTTAACTTTGTTTCATCTTTCCCTGATTTTCCTACTAAATGGAGCATGAGTTATCTGTCCTTCCTGCTGTCTTTGGTTTTTAAAAGTACAGATGTATTTGAGAGTCAAATTTACAAAACCCATTGCTTAAGTTTGCTATTCCCTTAAGCTGTCTTGTTGCTGCTTTCCTTTTCAGAGCACATTAACATTTTGAAAAATTTTTTTTCTTATAAAAGTAATACATGGCCATTAAAGAGAAATTGCAAAATAGAGCAAAATTGAAATAAAATTAAAACTCAGTCATTCATAATCTCATCTGTAGAGATTGCCAAGAGTACAGTCTACTTTTCCTGCCTGGACAGGGTGGCCAACCATTCACTTCTTAACCCTTTGTTGACTAGGAACTAACCGACACATTTAAATGCCTTTTTTCAGTCCTCTCCCTGAAGTTCCTCTACATTTAACGTCCACTTCACATTCTTTTTTATTTGATGGTGCTGGTCCTGAGTTACATTGCCTGCCCAACTTCTCCTTCTTGAACTCTTTTTCCTTGGCTTTCATTCATCTGTACATTTCATTCCAGAAACACTTGCTGTATTCTAAAATACTGTGCAAGGCAAAAGGTTGCAACCACAGATATGGCCCATGCTCTCATGGAGCTTAATGTCTAGTGGGGGAGACACATGTTGACATACATCGAAGGATGAGTTCTTTAATTAAGTAAAATTGTGGTTATAATGGAAGTGCAGAGTATTATAAGAGGTTAAAAAGAGGTTAAAATTGGGATCTGACCTGGTGCTGGGAGATTATATGAACACCTCCCTAAAAATGTTACCTCAGAACCTGGTACAGTGTGAAGGAAGAGTGAAAGTTAACTAGGTGAAAAGTGGGCTTGTGCAGATTTTTTCTTTTCTTCCCCTTTTCTATCACCTTCTCTTCCTCCTTCCGTTTTTTTTTTTTTTTTTTTTTTTTGTTTTTGGTACTGGGGATTAAACCCAGGAGCACTTTACCACTGAGCTACATCCCCAGCCCTTTAAAAAGAAACTTTTTTTTTTTTTTTTTTTTTAACAGAATATCATTGAGTTGTTGAAACTGGCCTCAAACTTAAGATTTTCCTATCTCAGCCTCCCTAATCACTGAGTTATAGGCATGCATTACTGCACTTAATGTAATTGCTGCTGCTTAATATATTTATTTAATTTTATGTATAAGTGCTCCAAGTTTCACTCTTCAGGTCACTTTTCTGTCTCTCCAGTTCCTTGACATTATTATTCAGACCTTGTTATCTGAATATTTCTCAAATCTCTGTTCTTAATCTCTCTTGTGCATGAATCCTATTTTTTCATTTGCTTTATGCATAGTTCAGCCTGGTTCTAGTTCAAACTGAACTCTTCCTTTTGACTTTTTTAGTGTTCCTTATTTCTGTTGATGTCATACCAAACCCAAACCTTTTCCCCATTCCATCACATCTTGTTAAATCTACCAACATCTGTTGATTCTGCTTTCATATTTTGTCCTACTCTGACAAAATTCTTAATTCATGTTGGTATTAGAGTTATAATAAAGTCATAAAATAAATTGGATAATTTTCCTTATTTTTTTCTTTTTAGGAGTTTTGGGCTGGGATTATCTGTTCCTTCAAAGTCTGGCAGACATAACCTATAAGACCATTCAGGTCTGTATCTTTTTTCCTGGAGAGGATTTTGAATACCATTTCAGTTTATTTAATAGCTAATGGTTTATGTAGGTTTTTTAATTTCTTGTGTGAATTTAGTGTTACATTTTTTTTTCCAGAAATTTGTTGAGTTTTCAAATCTGAGGTTATTTCATTTTCAGGTTTTTTCTTTTCTCTGTAATTTCTACTACATGTGTGTGTCCCCCCCCCCCCCCCCCTTGTTTAAACCAGGTTTTTATCCTGCTTGGATAATAATATGCTCTTGTCTTCATTTTCTCTGTTGTCTAGTTTGTTTTTGCTTCTTTCATCTGTTCTTTTTTCATCCTCCTCCTGTACTCTTTGCTATAGTGTTCCTTCTATATGGACTGCATAGGTGGCCAGTTACCATATGTCCAGGTCTTACCCAATCTTCAAACTTCATTTTTTAATTTCAACTCTGAGTCTTAATTTTTTCTTCTGAATGGAATCACTTCTGGAGTACCACACAGTTTTATTTTTTATATTTAGCATAGTTTTCTCCCCCTAGTATTTTTTTACTGCACTTGTCTTTTTAAGAAGTTTTAATTTTTTTGAAGTATAATGAATACAAAATGATGTATTTAAGTTAAGTGTGCACTCTGTGAGACATTTGATATTTTATGGCAGTTTTTATGCCTTTAATAGTTCTACTACTAGATTGCAGACTGGGTCTATAACCAATTTTGTTGCATTTTAAAGTTAATAAGTGGGGAAAGGCCCATATCTATCCTAGCAGTGGCTATTGAACTGTACTGATTTGACTTATGGATTTTGGGAACAGAGAAGCCATGAAGAAAAAGGAATATTGGCTTCCTCTCATGCTAAATTTTGAAATAGGAATCCTTTTCTTTCCTTTTCCTTCTACCAACTTTTACTAGTTTTGTTTTTAGAATGCCTTTTTAGTGCCATTCTGTATTTAGCTGGTCAGTCCAACTCTTTTAACACTTATAAGATTAAATTCAAATGTTGCGTTACATTGAATTATGTCAAATATAAGATGCTTATAAGACACTTACAAAGAAAATATGCTTCTAGCCATTGGTTGTAAAGTGCACTCCAATGTCAGAGTTGCTTAAACATGTGCATCTTAGAATTGATGAATAAAGCTTCTCTCCTGTTCCTTTAGTGTAGGTGTTGGAAAGAAAGAATTTAAACTCATGTGGAAGTCATTTATACCCCTGCTGTTACTATGAAAAGTTATTTTTAAAAGATGTTTGCTAAATCTCTTTAACAAGTGAGAAATTTCAGGCAGTACAGAGAAATTTTTATTTTTGAATGGGGTCTCTGAGCAGACCTGCATGACTGGGAGGTACTTTGACCCCTGAGCTCTTCGTACACCCCCCACATTTCATTTGTTTGTGTGTGCGGGGTGGGTATTAGGGATTGAACTCAAAGAGTTTTGTGCGTGCTAGGCAAGCACTCTACCACTGAGCTAAATCACCAGCCTCTAATTTCTTTTGCTTATTATCTGAACTCACAAGTCCTCTAAGAGTTGGTTATTTTCACAAAATGGCACAGACTTTGTAGGGTGGAAATTGTGGGAGATTGTGATGACCAAGTGGATAGATTATTTTCAGGACTGTTCAGTATTTATGTATCATCATTAACAATCATTATATACAATTGTTCCTCCTATGGGATTGGTTCTAAGAGCGTGGTGGTTATCAAAATCTTTCAGATACTCATGTCCCCTTATACAAAGTGGCCTACTATTTGCGTATAACCCACATGTCTTTAGATTTCTTGTGTTATTTACTATTTGTGACTCTGGGGATCAAACCCAGGGCCTTGCCCATGCTAGGCAAGGGCTCCACTGCTGAGTTATATCCCTAACCCTTCTCTAGATTATTTATAATACCTAATACTTAATAATTATTTGTATAGTAAGTAATTATTATATGCTGTACGAGTAGTTGTATTGTAATTGTTTAGGGAATAGTGACCAAAAGTTCTTTGTGTTCAGTACAACTTTTTTTTTTCCCGAGTAGTTTTTATTTGTAATTTGTGGGTGGTTGAATCCCAAGATATGAAGGGTCTACTGTATTTATTTTTTATTTATTTTTATATTTTTGAACAGAGTCTCACTATTACCAGACTGGCCCCAAAACTCCTGGGCTTAAGTGACCCCTTCACCTTAGCCTCCCAAGTACCTGAGACTATAGACTTGCACCATTGAGCCCAGCTTGTACTTACTTTAAAAAAAAAAAAAAAAAGTACAAAAATAAATGTGTTTGGATATTCATATTTATAATGTGTATCAATTTTTTTAGCCAGCATGTTTAAGACCCTCAGATTTTTTTTTTTTTTTTTGGTACTGGGGTTTGAACCTAGGGGCACTTAACTGCTAAGCCACATTTCCAGACCTTTTTATTTTTTATTTTGAGACAGAGTCTCACTAAGTTGCTTAGAGCCTCACTAAGTTGCAGATGCTGGCCTTGAGTTTGTGGTCCTCCTGCCTCAGCCTCCTGAGTCACTAGGATTACAGGCGAGTGCAACCATGCTCTGCAAGACCCTCATTTTTAAAAAAGATAAAAACAAAACGATGTGCCTAGAGATCTCTAGAAATGGTTTTAAAAAAGAGCCCTAGTTAGGGACTTAAGGAAATAGATGATCAGTATAATTCATCTCAGGGTGGGCTTAGTAAGTCCCTAAGCAGCTAAATATAGGACTAATGAATAGACATTGGATAGATAAGGAAATTGTTTTTTAAGTATCTTTTTATTTTCTCTGTTGTGGACTTTAGTGCTTTTCCTTTTAAAATTTTATGCTGCTGCTACTTTTTTTTTTTTTTTTTTTAAATGGTACTTGGGATTGAATACAGGAACTTTCTGCTTCTGTGCTATATCCCCCAGTCCTTATTTTTTATTTTGAGACAGGGTCTCCCTAAGTTGCATACGTATGACTTGAATCTGATCCTCCTGTCTCATCCTCCTGAATAACTGCAATTGTAGGTGTGTACTCCTGCATCTGGCAAACTTTTATGCTTCTATTGATTATTTTTTTAGGATACAGATCTGTTATATGTATTACTAAAGTCTGAAAGAGTGGAACTTAACTTGCTCTAGCTGTATATAATTGACTGTTGACTTATGGAGGAGGATTGGGGTATGCTATGTGTAGGGAAAGGAATATGCCAGGTATAGGGATAAAATAATCAGATTTAGTTTGGGGGATTAAACATTATAGAGTCAGTTTGAAGAATGGCAGAAATAGTATAGTTTTGAAAATAAAATTTTGAAGTGTACAGCCAAATAGAGGTTTCTAGGGCTAGGTGTATAACTCAGTGGTAGAATGTATTTGTGAAGCCCTGCGTTTAATCCTCAGTTCCAGAGGAAAGAATAAGTAAATGAAATTTAAAAGAAGCAGCAGAGGAAGAAAGAAAGAAAAGAAAACCCAAAGTAGAGATTTCTACTTGGCAGTTGTATGTATGGTCCTGGAATTTGACAGAAGTTTGTGCTGGACATAGATACTTGGGGGTGATTACTGACCGTATAGGCTATATATATCAGTAATCAGAATTAGGTGGTACTCAAGTGACTTTTGTTTGCATGTGAAAGCCCTACTTGCATTGGCTTAAAGGGAAAATGTTTTCTCCCATCTTTTTGAAAAGACTAGAAATAGGCATGGTTGAATATTATGATGTAATTGGGATTCAGTATTCTCCACTTTTTTGGCCTCATTTTCAGGCCAGTGTTCACCTTGCAGAGGAGGATCATTAGCATCTCCAGACTAATACAGGTTTGTTTGGTACGAATTTAGGAGGGGAAAAGGGTGCTTCTTTTCCAGATACATATATTCTGTCCCCTGAAGAAATTCTTCTTGGTTTTCAGGGAGGTAGGGTGCCATCCTTACCAGAAATGGCTGTATCCCCACTGGAGCAGCTAGGGAGCCCATTGAACACTGTAATTGGTAGTCTTCCTGAAACTAAGTGAGATGGGCAAGCAGTGTTTCCCCAAAGAAAAAAGATGACTCTGGTCAGGTAAATAATAAAAACATCTTCTATACTTTGGTTCTTAGCCTTTTTAAGGTCATTCCTTTAGAACCTGAAGGAAAATACACAAAACTCTTTGGTGCAATGTCATATATATGTCATAGACTTCTTATCAGGAACTCCTGGTATAGTCAGCAAAGAGCTTAGAACCTAGTTTTGGGAAATACCAACTTAAGACCTGGTTAGAAGAAAATTGATGTTAAACAGTTTTCTAATTGTACTTAGGTTAAGGTCTATGTGGGGGAAGTGTACAAAACTTTACAAGATCAAGTCATAAGGAAAGGGGACTGGGCTTGTCTAGAATGTAGGTGCTTTGGAAGGCTTTACTAAATAAGAGAGTGGCCTGCAGAATGAGACCTTAGGCAAGGAAGCAGAGGGAAAATGTTTCTGGAAGTATTCAGTAGTGTTTAAAGCAAACATTGTTTCTTTTAAAAATTGTAAAAGCACTGTGTCTGTTTTGGATAGTTTGGGAACTATGAAAAGTTATAAAGCAGCAGCAAAAAGATTAAGTTTTGACTTTTTAAAAAATAAAATCTAGTACTGGTTCTACCGGAAAGTAGCAGTGTAATCTTGGATTCCACACAAAACCTGTTCAGATCTCTGCTGTTTCTTTGTCTTAAAAAGTGAAAGGGACTTAGTGAACTTCAAGATCATTTTTCTGCTAAAGAAAGAGAATCCCATGACTTCAGCGCAAAGCAGTTAGTTGCTGAAATTGCAGGTCATATAATGCTTTTGGTCCTGATGACATCATTGGATTTCTGATTTTTGGCTGAAAAAAGTCACTCTTCAGCCTTGGCAGTCCTTGCAAATAACAAAGGAATGGCTTATGACCAGTGGTGTTCTTCCCCTGTCCCCTTGTGTCTCCTTTTCTGAGCATTCTTCTTTAGCATTAGGTAAAGTATCTGAAGTGTTATGAATAGAGACTTTGAGTTTTGAAGTTAAGAATCTGTAGAAGATGTATGTACTTGTGATAACTGTTTTATGTAATAATATTAACATTTGTAGGTCGTCCCCCCCACCCTTTTTTTTTTTTTTTTTTTTTGGCAGTACTGGAGATTGAACCTAGGAGCACTCTACCACTGAGCTAGATCCCCAGCCCCTGTTTTTGTGTGCCAGGGATTGAACTCTAGGACATTTAACCACTGAGCTACATCTCCAGCCCCTTTTATTTTTTTAAATTTTGAGACAGGATCTCAGCTAGGTTTGCTTACAGCCTCAGTAAGTTGCCGAGGCTGACTTCAAACCTGTGATCCTCCTGCCTCACTCAGCTTCCGAGCAGCTGGGATTACAGGCATGAGCCACCATGCCTGCCTGGTTCCCCAGCGTTTTTTGAGACAGGGTTTCCCTAAGTTGCTGATGCTGACTTTGAACTTGAGATGTTCTTGCCTCAGTCTCCCAAGTAGCTGGGATTAAGCTTTTGATAGGAAATGTTAAAGACTTAAATTTTGGTGAATATGGATGTGTAACTTACAATTAGAGTTTGAAGATAGTTCAAACTGTGAAGTATCTCACTATGCTTTTAAAATGTTTATTGCATATTGAAATTATATTGTTTTGGATACATTGGACTGAAGAAACATTAAAATTAATTTCACTTGATTCTTTTAAAAAATTATGTATTTTAATTAGTGCATTCATTGTTATACATTTGTATATGCACACAGTATAACAATATAATTTCAATTTCATTCCTAATATCTGTCTTTAATGAGACTATATAATTACATTATGTTGATCAGTGCTATCTTTAACCTTCCTTCTTCTTCTTTTTTTATGGAAAAGCTTTAAAAATCTAGTGTACCTCCTATCTCTTTTCTTCCTCAGTGATCCAAGCCTAAAAATTAGCTTTTCTGCATCATTATTTGAAGGTAGTATTTTGATTTTTCTTGTACCATCTTTCTCTCTCTCTTTTTTTTTTTTTTTCTTCAGTGCTGGGAATCAAACTCAAGGGCTCATGCATGCTAGGCAAGAACTCTACCACTGAGCTACACCCCCACCCCATCTAATTAATATATTAATATATTTCTTTACCACTGACTTTCCAAAGCATGTAATATGCTAATAAACTTGGTGAAACTTCAATATGGTTTATCTAACTGACATAGTGGACTGGGGATGTAACTCGGTAAAAGTGCTTGCCAAGCAGACTCAAGACCCTGGTTGTCAATCCCCAGTACCACAAAATGAAAAACAAAAACCATAGAACTCTATTTTCTGTTAACAGAAGTTACACATATTTGTGGTTGAAACTTCAAACAATACAGAAATGAAGTAGTATGAAGTAGTGAGAGTATTTTGTAATCCTGCCTTAACCCTCACTTCTCTACCACTGTTAGAAGTACAGAGATTAGTGTAATCTTTCATTCATTCTTTTCTCATTCCACTCTTCAAAAGTGGGGTTACATTATGCATCTTTTTAACTTTCTCTTTTTACTGAACATGTAGGGGAATTTTTATTATTATATTTCTATTTTGTTTTTGTTTTTAGTAGCTGAGAGGTATTCCATTTTCTGGATATACTTGAATTTATTTACCAGTCCCCTATTAATAAATAATTAAAGTGTTTGTATTTTTTTCTCTTGTATTATGAACAGTGCTGTGGTGTTTGTCCATACCTTGTGAGACTTTTTATTTTATAGGATGAATTTTTAGAAATGCATTTACTATCAGAGAAGCCATACAGATTTGATAGAAAGTGCCAGCCTACCCTGCAACAGTGTTTGAGTGTGTGAGTCCACATCCCACCCCAATATATGTCTATTTATAGATATATATCTATATATAGATACATATTTATAGATATATATCTATATATAGATACATATTTATAGGTATATACTTTTATAGATATATATGAAAACCTTTATAATATTCTCTTGTTGTAAAAATATCTTAAAAATTTAAGCGTCTGTTGTTTTATACTTTTTATTATCAGCTCCTTGATGACTAAACTTTATCCTAGATTTTTTTTTTTTTTTCCAAATTACTGGGTATTTACCCCAGGATTGCTTTACCACTGAGCTATAATCCCCAGCCTTTTTTATTTTTATTTTGAGACATTGTCTCTTAAGTTGCCCAGGCTGGCCTTAAACTTGTAATCCTTCTTACTTAACCTCCTGAATTGCTGGGATTAGTCGTGTGCCATCACGACCAATCCTAGGATGTTTTATACTGCCAAGTGCTTTGTACCAGTTAAGTGTTCAGATATTTGTATCTGTTGATGGCAAAGGGTCCAGAAGATGGCACTATGTATAAAAATTATTTTGAGCCAAAGGCATTTGCGACTAGGCTCTTTTCTGAACTCCCTTATTTGCCTAAAAGCAGAGCTTTCTACAAGAACCCAGTTGTCATAAATCTCCACAGGGCATGAATTGTCATAAACCTCAGTTGTCAAAAATCTTTTCCCTGTGAGTTTTGTGACTAGTGGAGATTGAGTCTTATCACTGGAATTGTCCCACCTGTACAGATGTTATCACAAAACTCATTTCCATCTATTCTCCTCAAGGTGCATTTATCTTTCCTAAAAGTTGCTTATTTCTTGTATGCATTCTTTCTTGCCCTCAGGTTTTCCTGTTAAGATAGTATATAGTCTTAAAAATCTAGTGACTTTGTTTTTTTGTCAGTTTAATTTTCAGGCTCCACTTATCTTCCAAGGAGGGTAGAGGAAAAAATTTTTCCTCCAACTCCAACAGTGGAGAGAAAAAATTTTGCCCCATTACGGCAAAAATAAGCAAAATGAAATAAAACTTTCTCTGTCTAAAAATAAAGTATTTTAAATAATGCTGGGTCTGGGTGTGGTGACACACAACTGTAATCAGTGATTTGGTAGACTGAGGCAGGAGGGTCACAAGTTTGAGTCCTATTTCAGATTTTTTATTAAGGTTACCTAAGTATCACTTTAAATTCTTACTAAATCCCCTTGAACACTAAATCCTTTTCTCTTTTCTTTATATGAATCTATAATAATACTATATGTAAGCATTTGACCTCCTCACTGGTTCCATTTCAAAGGGCGTTCTTATTCTGCTGAATATAATTTTAACATTAATGTCTTATTTAACTTTCAGATTTATAAACTGTATTATATGATAACTTCTAATTGAAATATTAACTTAAATGTCTTATTCCTTTGTTCTTATGGAGTTGTTGGAGTTTATCAAACCTTGGAAATATTAAATAAAACAACGCATTTACAGTGGTATAGGTCAGTAATCCCAGTGGGAGGCTAAGACAGGAGGATCACAAGTTCAAGGACAGCCTGGGCAAACTTATGAGATCCTGTTTCAAAATAAAAAATGAAAAGGCTTTGGGATGTAGCTCAGTGGTAGAGTGCCCCTGGCTTCAATCCCTAGTACAGCATACACACAAAAAAGCACTCAGTGTCAAGCAGTCAACAGATATATGAAAAAATGTTCAACATCTCTAGTAATAAGAGAAATGCAAATCAAAACTACCCTAAGATTCCATCTCACCCTAATTAGAATGGCGATTATCAAGAATACAAGCAACAATCGGTGTTGGAGAGGATGTGGGGAAATAGATACACTCATACATTGCCGGTGGGGCTGCAAATTAGTGCAGCCACTCTGGAAAGCAGTATGGAGATTCCTTAGAAAGCTTGGAATGGAACCACCATTTGATCCAGCTATCCCACTCCTTGGCCTATACCCAAAGGACTTAAAATCAGCATACTACAGAGATACAGCCACATCAATGTTCATTGCTGCTCAATTCACCATAGCCAGATTGTGGAACCAACCTAGATGTCCTTCAGTTGATGAATGGATAAAGAAACTGTGGCATATATATACAATGGAATATTACTCCGCTATAAAGAATGATAAAATTATGGCATTTGCAGGCAAGTGGATGAAATTGGACAATATCATCCTAAGTGAGATAAGCCAATCTCAAAAAACTAAAGGACGAATGATCTCACTGATAAGCGGATGAGGACATATAATGGGGGGTGGGAGGGGTTAGCGTTAGGGTTAGGGTTAGGTTTAGGATTAGGGTTAAGGAAGGTGGCAAGAATGGAGGAAGGAAGGACTGTGTAGAGGGAAAAGAGGGTTGGGAGGGGTGGGGAGAAGGAAAAAAATAACAATGAATCAAACAACATTACCCTATGTAAATTTATGATTACATAAATGGTATGCCTTGACTCCATGTACAAACAGAGAAACAACATGTATCCCATGTGTTTACAAAAAAAAGCACTAATTTATTAGTGTATTTTTACTTAGTATAGGATATTTTGGGTTTTAAAAATGTTAAATTAATTTTTATCCATTATGCACATATAAAAGGTAAGTTTTGGTTTAAAGAATGTAAAGCAATAAAATATAAGATTGAGATAGATTAAATAATATCTAATATATCTTCTTACTATGTGCCAGACCCTGTTTTGAATCCACCATATAATCCTTACAAGTATTCTGTGATAATAGGTATTGTTATCAGTTCCTTTTCACACATGAGGAAAATGAGGAAGCAGAGACTAAGCAAATTGTCAAGGGTCGCACAGCTAGTGAGTGGCAGAACTAACTTTAGAGTCCATGCTCTTAATCACACAATTATATTCTCAAATGGAGTTAAAATGAAGATGCATCTACATACATGCTTGCATTTTTCTTTACTTTTACCTGTTTTTATGGCTGTTCTTCATGTAGATTAATTTGCTTGTGTTTGCCGTTTTATCTGAGGTACCAGGTAAACATCATGGTCACCCAAAAATATAAATATATATAATGCATGGTACATTAAAATAGGTTTACTTAAAAATTTTTTTTTTATTTTGGTGCTGGGGATTGAACCCTGTGGTGTTTGGCCACTGAGCCACATTCCTAACCCTTTTAAAATTTTTTTATTTTGAGACAGGATCTCACTAAGTTGCTTAGGGCCTCATTAAGTTGGTGATGCTGGCCTTGAACTTGTGATCCCTCCTGCCTCAGCCTCCCCAGCTGCTGGCATTATAGGCACGCACCACTGTGCTTGGCATAGATTTACTTTTAATAATCAATTAAGTTCTACATTTTTAGTATTTAAATGCATTAGAAAACATTCATAGGTAAATTTTTGATTGATATTCTTTGACTTGCCTGATTTTTTTTTCTTTGCATCATAAACAATATTATTACAAGGTCAGTGGAATACAGTTGCATTTTAGACATTTCCCCAAACACTTTATATATTTTTTTAAAAATTAGTGCTTCATATCTTCTCTCATTCCTGAGATATGTACATGTTTGTTAATGATAGTTACACAGGCAAACCTTTTTTTTTAAAAACATCTTTATCATGAGTATCACTCTTAAAATAGTATTGGGTAGATGTGTGTATAACATAATTAAATTATTCGTAATGGTTCTTTGAATGTGTTTAAAATCTACTTTGTGAGCGAATAAGAAGAAAAAAGCAATGAAATATACTGCCATAAAAATTGAAAGTGATAATTGAAAGTGATCTGGGTACTGTTTCACACATCTATATTCCCAGTGACTTGGGAGGCTGAGGCAGGAGGGTTGTAAGTTCAAAGCCAGCGTCAACAACTTAGTGAGGCCCTAATCAACGTATCAAGACCCTACCTCAAAATAAAAAATAAAAAGACCTGGGAATGTAACCCAGTGGTTAAGCACCCCTGGTTCAATCTCTGGTACCAACAACAACAACAACAAAATAAATAAATAAAAACCTCACTACTTACTGTGTCTGTCATAACTTGAGAATTCAAGGCAATAAGGTAAGTAAGGCAGAAGTGTCATTCTTACTATTTACCTGAATGTCTGAACCCTATAATAAATCTGAAATTAAGCAGTGTTGTCTGAACAGAAAGTTTTGAAAATGTGACTATCTTGTTTTAGTTGTCCATTTGTGTGTGGGGGTGTGTGTGTTCTGTATATGCTCTTCTTTCTTTTTAGCTTCGTAACTTTTAAGTTTTAAAAAGAGTTAAGATAGCTGGGTGCTGTGTCACAAGCCTTCCTGTAATCCCAGTGGCTCAGGAGGCTGAGGCAGGAAGATTGCAAGTTCAAAGCCAGCCTCAGCAACTTAGTGAGAGCCTGTCTCAAAATAAACAAAGCATGGCCAAGTGTCTCTGGTAATCCCCTCCACCCCCCTGCCCCCCCAAAAAATAGTTAAGGTGTTTCATATTTGATGTATTTTTTCTGTAATAAAGGACTGAAATAGAATAAGATGTGGGGAGGTAGAGCCTAAAATGAGGGAAGTCAGAAACCAGATGGAAATGAAAATCTAAAACCTCTAGACGAATGAAGCTAGAATGAATAGAATCTAAACACTGAAATTATACATCTGCTAGGCAGCTGCGTATTCTTTATATAAGTTCTCTTGTAGCAAAAGAAACTTAGAACATTTCCTAAATAAACTGAGCAAATATTCTTATCAGTAATTATGATATGTGCATTTTTTTTTTTTTTTTTTTTTTTTTTGTGGTGCCAGGGATTGAACCCAGGGCCTTGTGCTTGTGAGGCAGGCACTCTACCAACTGAGCTATATTCCCAGCCTGATACGTGCATTTTTAATTGTACATTTCCTAGAAGTTACACAGATTCTTTTCTAAAAATAACATTTTTGGGGGGGTTGAATTTATATTTTCTATTTATAACTTCAGCACTGAATCAATATCTTATTAAATTATATACCGAGAACTCTTCAGTAGTACCAAAAAAGAGTGATGCTGTTATAAACTTGTCCTTGCTTTCCTTTGTCAGTACTTTAGGATGATCTTGAATCATTGTCCACTGGATTTTCAGAAAGAATGAAAAGCTTTATAACCCAGTAGCTAGTGAAAAAGTAGAAAAACACTGTTAGAGATATATCCTTTAAAAGACCAGATGTTTTTACGGGACTTTAAAAATAATTGGTGATTCTTATCTTACACAGATTTTCAGAGAAAAAAAAAATGCACAAGAAATGTTCTTTGAAGCTAGTTATAACCCTGCTAGTAAAATCAGATAAGGATAGAACCCCCCCAAAATAAATAAATAAATGATAGGCTATACTCAGTTGTTACCTAATTATGAAATCTATAAGTTGATTTAAAGAGTATATTAAAATCTACAGGATAACATTAACTGAAGGATTTAAGGGATGATTTGACCTTCAAATCTGTAATGTCATTTACGCTATATTAATAAAGAGGAAAACACTATGACTATCTTTTTTGATGATCAAAAAAAAATACTCGGTGAGCCAGCTGTGGTGGCCCACGCCTGGGAGGCTGAGGTAGGAAGATTGCCTAGTTCAAAGCTAGTCTCAGCAGCTTAGTGAGGTCTTAAGCAACTCAGTGAGACCCTGTCTCTAAATAAAATATAAAAAAGGACTGGGGATGTGTCTCAGTGGTTAAGCACCTCTGGGTTCTATTCCTGGTACCCGAAAAAAAAAAAAAAAGGTGAAATTGAGTAACTATTTCTTGCAGACTAGATTTAGGGAAACAAGGAAAATTTTCATAACTTGATAAAGAGTAAACTATCTAACTGATAAATCCAACTGGAAAAATATTTTCCTTGAAAGAGGAAACAATACTAAGAGGTCATTAAAGGCTATTGTTAGTGATGGAGGCTTTAGCCATTGGACTAAAAGAATATAAAGAATATAAAGGTATAAATATTTAAAGGGGAAATCAAAATGTATACTGTTTGCCTTTGCTGTCTTCCAAGAACACAATTTATCTAGAAAAGACAAAAGACTTAACTGACAGATTTAGAAAACTAATAAATGAGGTCGGTAAGGTGTCTACATACATGGTAAAGGAGGAAGACTACAGGCTTCCTATACACACCAGTAGCAGTAGTCAGTCAATTTGAGAAGTACTATCAGCATTTACTACATTTGGTGAAGTCCTGTGTTTTGAAGGGCTGACACAAGGCTGGGTGTGTTCTGAGTATCCCTAGGGAGCTAAACTGCCCTTGCATGTTCTCACTTTGCTATACAAAACTTCATTTTTTGGAAAATATATGTATTTATTTTTTAAGTACTGAGGAGTGAACCTAGGTGCATTCTGCCTCTGAGCTATATCTCCATCCTTTTTTGTTTTTATTTTGAGACGGGGTCTCCCTAAATTGCCCAGGTGGACCTTGAACTTGTGATTCTCCTGCCTCAGTTTCCTAAAGTAGCTGGGATTACTGGCATGTATCACCTTTGGATAATGTTTGGAGAGAATGTATTACTGAGCTTCCTGTTCACTGTCTGGAGGTCTACCCCTTAGTTTCCTGCAAGTAGTACAGGATATACTTAGGGAAATAGGAAATGGATTTCCCTAAAAGTAATTAGATTTTTGCTTTTTTAATGAAATACATGCTTACTGTAAACACAGAATTCAAACTACGTAAAAGTGAACTTTCCTCTATTCTTGTTGCTTGCTCTCAGTTTATTCCTTCCTCATTGTTAACCACTCTTGCTACTTTATCCTCCTGAAATTTTCTCTCCAATTACATAAATGCCTGTTTTTTGGTGTTTCATACAGATGTTTTCATGCATTTTGTATTTTTCTTAATGTTTTCATTTTTCTTGTTTTTTTAATCTCACATTTAACTTTATTCCCCTATTCCCCTACAGCTCCATATATTCCCTTTGAACAGACCCTTTTCTTTTTTCTTTTAAATTTATTTTTATTGTAAACAAATGGGATACATGTTGTTTCTGTTTGTACATGGAGTAATGGCATACCATTTGCGTAATCATACATTTACATAGGGTAATGATGTTTGATTCATTCTGGTATTTTTCCCTCCCCCCACCCCTCCCACCCCTCTTTTCCCTCTGTGCAGTCCCTTCTTCCTCCATTTTTGCCTCCCTCCCAGCCCCCATTGTATGTTATCATCCGCTTATCAGCGAGCTCATTCATCCTTCGGTTTTTTGAGATTGGCTTATCTCACTTAGCATGATATTCTCCAATTTCATCCATTTGCCTGCAAATGCCATAATTTTATTATTATTTTTCTTATGGCTGAGTAATATTCCATTGTATATATATACCACAGTTTCTTTATCCATTCATCAATTGAAGGACATCTAGGTTGGTTCCACAATCTGGCTATTGTGAATTGAGCAGCTATGAACATTGATTTGGCTGTATCTCTGTAGTATGCTGATTTTAAGTCCTTTGGGTATAGGCCAAGGAGTGGGATAGCTGGGTCAAATGGTGGTTCCATTCCAAGCTTTCTAAGGAATCTCCATACTGCTTTCCAGAGTGGCTGCACTAATTTGCAGCCCCACCGGCAATGTATGAGTGTACCTATTTCCCCACATCCTCTCCAACACCGATTGTTGCTTGTATTCTTGATAATCGCCATTCTAATTGGGGTGAGATAGAATCTTAGGGTAGTTTTGATTTGCATTTCTCTTATTACTAAAGATGGTGAACATTTTTTCATATGTTTGTTGATTGCTTGTAGATCTTCTTCTGTGAAGTGTCAAACAGACCCTTTTCTTCCACTGCTCTCTAGTTCCTGGAACCTTTTTAAGAGTTCCTCTTTCTGAACATTTTGGTCACCTTGCACTGAGGCACCTTTGCCCCTCTTCTCAGACTAATAATATAAAAGATAAAATATGTAGGATTATAAGGGAAGTCATTTTTATTGAAACACAGCTCTTAAACATTTTTAGATATACTAATATGTTCTTTTATTAACTCATTAAACAATCCAGTGGCAGGTTTTTACAACTGCCTTAATTTTTAAATAGTGATGAGCATAAACAATATTTTCAGTTATCTGCAACAATGTGATTTATTAGGAATATATCTGATTTCTTTTGGTTATAAAGCTATAAAATATTACTACTACTACTGTGGATCTTGCCTACTCTCATAATTAAAGAAAAATTTAAAGTTCAGTTAGTAGTTAGTAAAAGTAAAGGTGTAATTTTTTTTTCTATCTACATTCAGGAGGTTTCTTATCAATGACCTTTACAACTGAAACTTGATCCACTTCAGATTACTTTAGTTGTTCTGAGCCCATTTCGGGAGGTGGAGTTTTCTCTTCTAGTCCCTCTTTCCTTTAGTCTTAGAAGTAGGTTATTCTCTTTTTCCTCTCTTTGCTGCTTCCAGAACACTCTACCTCTTAGTTTCTTGATCTTTAGTGTCTTATAACCTTATGGTCATACCTCAGGTCTGTCATACAGTAATAATATTGTAATAATAGTAACTGTGATCCCCTCTGTAATTTCATTTTCAAACATTGTGCTGATTATCACTTCCCATCCTTCCAGTTCACAACCTGTAGTACCACCAATCCTTTTGCCTCACTGAGATCCTCACCACATTCCCCACTCATGTCCCCACACTTCTTACTCAGTTTTAATTTCTGTTGTCAGTCATGTGCAGTTGGAAATATTCTCAACTCATTTGCCCTTGCTTAATTGAGAGACTACAATGCTGGTTACATCCAACTTTGCTTACTTTATACTTTTAAAAACATGGTAAAATGAATAACAGATTTATCCTGTTAGTTTTTAAGTGCACAGCACAGCATTGTACAGCAGATCTTTTTCATCTTACTTGAGTGAAACTGTTTTCTTTGAACAACTTCCTATTTCCCTTTCTTCGCCAACCCTCCACAATTATCATTCTGTTTTCTGTCTCTATGGGTTTGATTAGATACTTGACCTAAGCAGAATCATACAGTATTTTACATTTTTAAGTGATGAACTTATTTCACTTAGCATAATGCCCTTCATGTTTTATCCATGTGATAGCATATGACAAGATTATCTCTTTTAAAGACTGGATAATATTTCATTGTATGTGGTCACATTTTGTTTATTTATTTGTTGATGGTCCCTTAGACTGATTCCATATCTTGGCTATTTGTAAGTAGTACTGCAGTGAACAGGGAAATACAATTATCTCTTTGAGTCTTGTTTACATTTATTGTAGATATATACTTAAGTGGAGTGCTGAATCATATGGCAGTTCCATTTTGAAGTTTGTGAGAAATATTCTTATATCTTTGGCATCGTTTGTGTCTTTTATTTTTCTTTTTTTGCATACCAGGAATTGAATTCACAGGCACTCTGACCACTGAGCTGTTTAGTGCCTCACTTTTGCTGAGACTGGCTTTGAACTTCGGGATTCTCCTGCCTCAGCCTCCCGAGTCGCTGGGATTACAGGCATGCACAACCTTGTCTGGCTCTTCTTTCATTTCTGATTCTAGTTATATGAGTTCTCTTTTTTTCCCCCGCCCTACACTAGTTAAGGGTTTGTTAATTTTGTTTAATTTTTTCCCAGAAACCTGTTCTTAGTTTTGTTGATTCTTTTCTGTTATTTTTCTGTTCCGTATTTTGTTTATTTCTCCTGTAGTCTTTTATCTCCTGTGTGTTAAGTTTAGGTTTAGTTTGTTCTTTTTCTAGTTTGTTGAAGTGTAGTGTTAGCTTATTGATTTAAGATCTCATCTTCCTTCTTACTGGGGATTAAACCTATTCTACCAATAAGCTACATCCTCAGCTCTTTTTGGTTTTAATTTTGAAACAGGGTCCTGCTAATTTGCTCAGACTGGTCTCAAACTTGTAATTCTCCTGCCTCTTAAATTGCTAGGATTACAGGCATCTACTACCATGCCTGGCTAATATCTTTTTTTAGTGTAGGCCATTTACTGCTGTAAACTTTCTTGTATTGTTCAATCTTCGCGTAGTTGTGAATTTTCTACTTTTCCTACTGCTATTTTTAAAAAAAATTTTAAATACTGGGGATTTAACCCAGAGGCACTTTACTACTGGACTGCATCCCCTAACCCTTTTTATATTTTTATTTTGATACAGGGTCTCTCTTAAGTTGCTTAGGGCCTCTTGCTAAATTGCTGAGGCTTATCTCAAACTTCCAGTTCTCCTGCCTCAGCCTCCCTATTTGCTGGGTTTACAGGGGAATGCCACTGTGCCGACTCTGCTATTCATTTTTAATTTCATTCCATTGTAGTCAGAAAAGATACTTGATATTTCAGTCTTCTTAAAGGTGTTAAGACTTGTTTTGTGACCTAACATGATCTGTCCTGGAGAATGTTCCATGTATACTTTAGAAGAATGTATATTCTGCTGTGTATGTCTGTTCCAGTTGGTCTAAATTCTGTTTCCTTCTTGATCTTCTGTCATTGTATCCATTATTGAAAGTGGGAGTATTGAAAGCTACTATTGTATTTCTCCTGTTCATTTTTTCAGTGTTTTCCTCATGTATTTGGGTGCTCTGAATCTGCACTTGTATTTTTTGTGGCTCGAAGGGGCTAAGGAATTAACTTTGCTGCTTGGTCTTATTTCCATTTAACTACCACAAAGGTCAGGTGAGCCTTTCCTTAGTGCTACTTAGCAATAGTTCCTAATCCATTATTCTCCCAGTCTGACCTAGAGGATCATTTATACCTCCTCTCCAAAACTCCAGCATTACCTCCCTCATCTTCACTTCAGTATACGACTTTGCTTTTCGTCTCATGAGAAAATAGATGCCCTTAGGGAAGATTGTAAAGTTCCTGCACTGCATCTGTCCACCTGTCTGCATTTGTGCATCATGTATTCTGATTTCCCTCTGTTATGTGGAGTGAACTTGCTTCTAGCAAGGGTCCAAACCTGTACTGTGCTCTAACCCCATCCCCTCTTTCCTGTATGCTACAGGACGATTCTTATTAGATCACCAACACACTGTGATTCCTATCAGCTTAAAAACACTTCTTTTGACTCCACTTTCCCAACTGTTGCCCTGTTGTTCTCCATCTCCCAAAAGAAGTATCTTGGTTTCCAGTTTTTCTCCGAATATCTCATGAGCCCTACCTGAATCAGACTTTCACTTCTAGCACCCTGCCAAATTGCCCTTGGAAGGTCAACTTTCTCATCCTTGAATTATTTGACTAATTAACAGGATTTGATGCAGGTAATTCCTGGTTCTGTCCTTCTTGAACAAACACTCTCTTCACTTGGTTTTCTGGACAGCATATTGAGAAAGTCTTCATCTCAGTCTTTCTTGTCATGGAGTGCCTCCAAAGTCATTTTTATATCTTTTTTTCCCCCAACTCATTTACAAGTTGATCTTCTCTGACTTTATGGGTTGAAAAACCATTCATGTTTCAAATCCTGATGATGCCAAATTTTAATCTCTAGCCTGAAACCTTTTTTGGAAATATACACTAACGTTTCACTTGGATGTCTAAGAGGAAATAGAAGTGCATCTGTCTCTTAAAAAAAAAGCTTTCTTCCCTCAGTAAGTTAATACGCTGTGCTTATAATGATCTCCCCTTATCCAAGAATATTAAAAACTAAAGCTGTTTTCTTCCACTTAGATTAAAAATGTACAAATTATTTTTGGTAAAACGTATGAGATAGGACTTTTTTTTTAAAAAATCAAATGGCTAGCTAATTTCACAACTCTGTTGTATAATCCATTTTTTAAAAATAAATTATTTTTAACTGTAGATGAACACAGTACCTTTATTTTGTTTATTTTTATGTGGTGCTGAGATTGATCCCAGTGCCTCAAACATGTGGGGCAAGGGCTCTCTACTACTGAGCTACAACCCCAGCCCCTGAATAATCCATTTTTAATGGACTGAATTGTGAATGAAATCAGAGTTTAAATAAATAAAATTACCATGTAATGTTTGCATTATAGATTTCATACCCTTTATAGTATATGTTATTTTAATTTAGAATACAACTATGAGAAGAATAGTTGATACTGAATTAAAAATGGATTAAATAAATTGAATAAGTATGGAAACAAAAATCAGTTAGATTTTTACAGACTAGATATATGACGCAACAGTAGAGAAAGAGGTCACTCTTTCAGTGTTTGCATATTTGGATTGCATTTTGAAGAAGATTAACTTTTACATAGTAAAACACAATGAAGTAAACTTAACAGAAGATGATGACAGTTAAGTATGAAATGTGACCAAACAGCAGACTTTCATCTAACATAAAAGGTTTGTAGGGTAGGTACTTAAATTAGGAATGAAATGTAGAAGTGTTAAAAGCATTGCATGTAAAAATGCTCTCTGTATTTTATCCCGGTTATAGACACAGGAAATAACCTAATCCTAAGGTTATACAGCATACCTGTTGAACCGTCAGTGGTATGTGACATGAGGAAAAAGCATATCTGTTTTGCCATTGTTGTGAATTAGCTCAATCTTAAGGGAAAAGAATTTGACTAAAGCATATTTTAGAAGAAAAGGGGATGAAGTAGTGTGGGGCTAAGGGATTAGATCTTGAAATTTCTATCCATGATGGCATACTGTATCCCTAATCTGGGCAGGGTTTTGAGGGAGTCTAGGCATAATAAATTAAGTAGCCTAGTGGACCCAACGTAAAATTTCTTAGTTACTTTTTTAAAGTTAGGATTACTTTTGCATTAATGAAATTGAAAAAAAAAATTCTGTTAAAGAATACATTGAACCAAATGTGCTGTAAGAGGTGAAAATGAATTATGTGACTAAGTAATATATGCTGGTATTTGCAATTTTCTCAGCACACTCATCCTAAACCCTGCCTCATTTTATTATCCACACAATTGACATAGAAAAAATTGTTCTTAAATAATGTTTTTGTTTCTAGAATTTAGGAAGCAGTGGTATAGAGCAGTATTCAATATTGGTCTTGGGACTGTAGTGGAAAACAAATTCCTGGAGATGCACAAACACATGGATAGCTTTAAGTGGATTAATTCCCAGATCTTAAACCTCTGTGAGCTCTTTCTGAAGTTGATCTTCTGTGAACCAGTCTTTCAAGCAGTTTCTTCTTTCCCACATGCCTTTCAACCATGACCTTTTCCATTAGACAGACAAGTGGCACCACTCTTCCCTGTCCCCACTCTTAACTTAGATTCAATTGCCCTGCAATGAGAAAAACCTCAAGATGAAAAGGATCTCAAAACAGTTCCAGGACACCAAAAGAACAGTGTTGGATGTTCAATTACAACAGAATGAGTTGGACCTCTGTTGCACAGCATATATAAAAGTTAACTCAAAATGGATCAAATACATAAATATAAGAGCTAAACCATAAAAATCTAATAAGAATAACAGGTATAAATCTTTGTGATCTTAGATTAGGCAGTGTCATATCCCTTTTTTAGAAATGACATCAAAAACATGAGCTATCAAAGAAAAAAGTATACAAAAATTGAATTTTATCAAAATTCAAAACCTGTGTACATCAAAGGACACTATGAGAATGAAGAGACATTGTAGAATGGGAGAAAATATTTGTAAGTCATACATCTTATGTGTGGGATTTATGTCCAGAATATATTTTTTAAAAAAAACCACTGAATTAACTGAAAAAACCCCAAATAACCTCTAATTTTTTATTTATTATTATTATTATTATTATTATTATTATTATTATTATTTTTGGTACCAGGGGTTGAACCCAGGAGTGTTTAACCACTGGGCAACATCCCTAGCCCTTTTTATTTTTTGAGACAGGGTTTTCCTAAGTTACCTAGGACCTTGCTAAGTTGCTGAAGCTGACTTTGAACTTGTGATACTCCTTCCTCAACCTCCAAGCCTATGGGATTACAGGCATGGGCCACTGGTACTGGCATTAACCTCTGATTTTTAAAATGATCAAAAGACCTCAAGATGTGTAAGTTACCAGTAAACTCAAGAAAATATATTCAGTATCTTTAGTCATTAGAGAAATGCAAATCAAAACCACAGTGAGATAACCATTTGACATCCACTAGGATGTCTGTGATCAAAAAGATAATAACAAGTATTAGGAGGGTTTGGAGAAATGGGAAACTTCATGGGAATATATATTCCATTTACACACGGGGAAATTCTGGAGCACAGAATAACAGTTGCATAATTTAGCAAGGTCACATAGCTAAGATGGGGCAGAATAAGAATTCAAGCCCAGATATTTGGGCTTCAGAGTTGGTTCACTTCACCAATAAACTATGCTCTTCTCTAAGATGAGCCTGTTGTTTATCCCCTTTATGAAAGCAGGAATAATAATTCCTACATCAAGATCTGAAAAGATTAAAGCAAAAACATGTGTAAAGCACTTAAAAAATTACCTAAGTAGTAATTGCTCAATAAATATAAGTAACTGGCACTAAATGTCGGGTGCTATACTAAACAATTTTCTTACTTACTATTATTTAATTCTCAACAGCCCAGTGAGCTGGATTTTAATTATAGAGATGGAAAACCTGCTTTCAAGGGTTAGTGTTATACGATCACTAAGCAAGAGACAGAATTTCAACTCAGAACTTAACATATAAAGCATTTGACTATTGTTGGCCTTTAATTTCTTTTTTGAAGGATTCAACAGTCATTACAATTATTAGTGGTATACAACAGATTTATGTGACAAAAGGATTACAAATCTGATAAGTAACAACACTAAAAGTAAAACTTAAAATATACCTCTATGAAATGGGTGGAGCTTTTAGAATTAGTTCATGTACCTTTATGAATAATTATTAAAATGAGGCAAGATTCAGCTTGTTTATTTCTACTTTTCTGTGTATACTTTGTAAGAAAGCACTGAAAAATCTTGTTCATATAAACAGGTAAATAAGAATGGAAGAAATTTTGTCAGTCATATCACATAACTTTCAAAAACCCTTTTGTATTATCTCTTCCATCTTGTCCAGGGCCTTGAACAAGTTAAATAAGCACACATTCTACCACTGACCCCCTCCAGCCCCAAATAATAATTGAGCAGCTAACCAATTGATTATTTTTTCAACACTGGAATTGTGAACTCTTTCAGTTTTCAAGGGCTAATGCTTTCATTATTGTTCTGTTTAGCTTAGTTCCTTGGCATGTATTCTTTGAAATAACAGTCCATTTTTGACATTCTGTTCACTAGCTCACTGCTTATGCCCCTTCCAGTCTGTCTTCTGTTGTATCTACTTACTGATCCCATTATTATTTATTTATTTATTTTTGTCTTCATTGCAGTGTTGTTTTGAGCCACCCTGTTTGCTTTGGTCATTCTTATTTGGGGGACGTGGGCGCGTGCACACACACACACACACACACACACACACACTAACAACCCCACACATAAACTTAAAAAAAGCATAGCATTGGACCAGAATATCGTTAAGAAAAATCTGTATAGTGAAGGGTACCTGTATTTTTATTTTATTTATGCCAGGGGCAGAATTTCTGATTTTTTTAATTATATATTTGCTCATTGACAGATCATTTTTAAATATTGTTAGGACAGTAATTAATTTAAATACTAAACAGTTATGTAGTATAGTTGATGTGTTAGTTTTCTATTGCTGCTATAACAAATTACCACAGACTTAATATTTTAAAGAGCACAAATGTATTTTCTTACAATTCTGGAGATCCGAAGTCTAATACACATTTCACCAGACTAGGATCAGGGTGTCCTCAGACTATGTTCCTTTCTGGAAGCTTAGGGGGACTATGTGGGTTTTCTCCTTTTCCAACTTTTAGAGGCTGACTATATTCTTTGGCTTGTGATTCCCTTCCTGCTCAGATCTTTAAGTAAGTTAATAAGGTCTCACTACTCTGACCTTTTGTTCTCTTTTTCTTTAACCGTAGTGGGGAAAGGATCTCTGCTTTTAGGGATTTATGCCATTAGATTGGGCACAACAGGACAATCCAGGATAATCTTTCCATCTCAAATTTTGTACTTTTATTTTTCCAGTACTAGGAATTGAACCCAGGGCACTCTGCCACTGTGCTACATCCCCAGCTCTTTTTATAAGCTAGAGTCTCACTGATTTGCCCAGACCAGCTTGGAATTCGGAATTCTCTTGCCTCAACCTCCCAAGTCACTGGAATTATAGGCATGCGCCAATGTTCCTGGCTCACATTTTGAAACTCTTGGTCATGTCTGTGTGGTCTCTTTAGCCATTTAAAATAACATTCACAGCTTTCGGGGATTAGGATGTGGACATTTTTGCAGGGGCCATTATTTTGCCATCGTTGTTTTTTAGTCAGCCACATAACTATTAATTTTATCTATTTATTTTGATAAGGATAAGGACTGCATTGTGGTTAAATGGTAAGACCTGAATTGGACCTGCTGTGTATCAGCACTGTGTATTTAGGCAAGTTACTTCTCTGAATTTGTTTTTTGGGTAAAGCAGGGATGATGCTTGTCAGTTTGTACTGAAGTAAAAAAATAATAGTTTAGGATATAGACTGGCGTGGAGAGACTCCCACCAACCTCTTCGTGTTTGTCTCAGATAGGCAGATATGTGATCCACCTTGCTCATTAAGTTGTTGAATCAGGTTAAGACATGCAAATAGAAGTGCTTTGAAACTTATAAAATGATATAAAAGTTTATTTGTATTAATTTTAGAAGGCCTTTTAAAGTTTTAGTTAGTGATTAGAAAATTCAGTACATTCTTTGGTACCTGACTAGCAAAAATTTTTTTTTTTAGGTTTCTGTTCTTTAAAGATTTTCAGGGCTGGGGAGATAGCTCAGTGGGTAGAGTGTTTGCCTCGCAAGCACAAGGCCCTGGGTTCAATCCCCAGCACCGCAAAGAAAAAAAAAACAAAACAAAAAAAGATTTTCAGATTCACTTATTTCCTTTATTAAATTAGGGCAAATGAAAAAAACACATGAAAATTTAAAGTACAGGACTTGGCATGATTCTTTTAGCCACTAGGATTTAAAATTCAAATTTTATCTATATTATTTTTATTCTTAATTATTTCCTCCCGTGAAAATTGACTTCTTTCCTTTTTCCTTTTCCTTCTTCATTTCCATTTTCATTTCCATACTGGGGATTGAATCCTGGCGTGATCTACCACTGAGCTATAGCCTCAGCCCTTTTTATTTTTTATTTTGAAACAGGGCCTCACTAAATTGCCCAGGCTGGCCTGGAATTTGCAATCCTCCTGCCTCAGATTCTGGAGTTCCTGGGATTACCGACATGAGTCACAGTCACTGTCACTGTGCCCTGCCTCCTCTGATTTCTTAGGAACTAATTATTATATTTGTTGTAGAAGCAAAACCAAACAAAAACAAGAAACCACCACCAACAAAAAAACTAAATCCACCTTGGATTAGTACAACAAATGGTTCTTAAAACCTGGGGTGCTGTTGGAGGCTGAGGCAGGAGGGTAGATTGACTCCCAAATCACAAAACAAAAAGAACAAAACAGAGTCCTGAGGACCCCACCCCACCTCCCCCTTAAGCACTGGGGATTCAACCCAGGGCCTTATGAGTGTTAGACAAGTGACTCTACCACTGATCTGCATCCTCACCCCTTTTTAATTTTATTATCAGACAGTTTTGCTAAATTGCCCAGGCTATCCTTGAACTTGTGGTCCTTCTTCCCCAGCCTACTAGCAGTTGAGATTATAGGTGTACCTCACCATGCACTGCTCCTGAACTGCATTTTAAATCTTGCATAGTAGAATCTTAGTAGCAAATCTTTATAATTGCCTTGTCTGTGTACCCAGTGTTTGACCCCCAAAATATTGCCAGAGTAAGCAAAAAATCATTTTTTAAGAATTTGATTTCGTGTTTTTTCTCCCCTTACACTGTAATAGTGAATAAATCTTTTCCCTTTTAGCGTCACAAAGATGCCATTTTGAGGGGTTGAATTACTTTCAGAATGTTGATGTAAAAAAGGAGAAGAGATCAGGTTACACATTCTTTGTTCCAGACTTTCCCTCTGCACTTCAAGTTTGGAGCACTGGTGAAGCTAAAGTGTGCATTTGTCACAGTATCTTCCACCTTGCTCCCACTTGAGTAACAAGAGAATTAGGCAGTTTCCCTGACATGGCCTACCCTAAAAAGAGCGATTTTAACTTTAGTATTTGTAGAACTTGCTACTCATGTTTTTTTTAACATCTTTAAATTTATGTTATTTATCATTTCAAGTAAGCCAGAAGATTATTTCTTTGTATATTATGAGATATTTAAAAATATGTTATTTTGTGAATCCTCTTATATTTTAATAATGCAGTTAAACAAATTTACTTCTAATTTTTATTGATTAAACCTTAGAGTATTTAAAATTATTTTTTGACTAGAACGTTATGGTCTTGGCATAAAAGGGAATTGCTTATGTGTTTCAGAACTGGTAGTAAAAAGTTCCCAAAGCAGATACAGTATTTCTTTTGTTCCTTAGATAAATGAAGACTTTTAAAAGGGTTTTCACAAAAACTGTCATAAAAAAATCCTGCGCCATATTCTGAATGTTAATTTGACTGTGATGTAATTTTTCTCAGTTCAGTTTTAATTAGAATACAGACTTCTTAATCATTAAGGAATTATTTAAACAATTTTAGTTATTGAAATTTGGGTATTATTCTTGAAACTGTGTTTACTTGCAGTTGGTCCATTTCTGAGAGTTTAAGAAGCTTACATGTAATTCATGAAGCGATTATATCTGTATTAAACATTTTCAGTCCATTAAGAAATACTCAGTTTTTAAATTTTAAATACTACTTATCTTTATCAGTTTGCTTAATACTTTTCTGAAGAAAGTCATTATAATTAATAGCAAAAAGAATTCTACCATTCTTGGGGCAGGGGAGATAGCTCAGTCGGTAGAGTGCTTGCCTTGTACTACTTATCTTTATCAGTTTGCTTAATACTTTTCTGAAGAAAGTCATTATAATTAATAGCAAAAAGAATTCTACCATTCTTGGGGCAGGGGAGATAGCTCAGTCGGTAGAGTGCTTGCCTTGTAAGCACAAGGCCGTGGGTTCGATCCCCAGCACCAAAAAAAAAAAAAAAAAAAAAAAGAATTACACCATTCTTTGTATCAGTCTCTTTAATATTTTGAGAGTAGGCATTGCATTTTCTTAGTAGAATATTATACCAGTACACTTCCAAAAGAGAAAAGCTACAGTTGGTGGGCTTTGAGACTTGATGTTTTGTTTTGTCCTGCTTTACACAGGTTTTATTCTCTCTAGCTCATGATTTAGTTATAATTTATTTACACATTTTGGCCCAATGGTGTGCTGTCATACTTGGTTTTCTGTGTTGTGGTTCCAGTTCTTTGTCTTTGCTTCTCTTATGCTTTATCCCTTCTCTCTCCCTGCATATCTGATGAGTCCCTGCTTTACCTCCTCCATGAAACCTTATTTTTAAATCTGGTAATTTCTTCCTTTTCTGTGCTTTGGTAGAGTTTGCAATATTCTGTCATTTTTCTTCTTGCTTATTTGTTCCATGTCTCTAATTTAATTTTAAATAATGATACTAGCTGCTATTTGTATACCTACTATATGCCAACTACTGTGTCGCCATTATTATTATTTTTTGGTACCAGGAATTGAACCCAGGGGTGCTAAACCACTGAGTCACATCCCCATTGCTTTTTAATATTTTATTTAGAGACAGGGTCTCCGTTAGTTGCTTAGGGCCTCGCTAAATTGCTAAACCTAACTTTGAACTTGTGATCCTCCTGCTTCAGCGTCCTAACTTCTGGGATTATAGGCATGTGCTATTTCGTCTGACTACTGTGTCATTATTATGAATTTTTAAAATAACCTGGTAGGGTAGGTTTTGGCATAAATCTGAGGAAAGTCAGAGCCAGCTATACTGTGCCAGAGTTTAGTCACACATTTTTCTCTCTCTGGCTTCCTTCACACATATTTGGTACCTTAAAACATTAGATGTTTAATAAATCTGTGATTAGATGACTCATTTTGGTTTACTTTTTTTAAAAAAGATGGTTTTTGAAGGGGTGAGAGAAATTGTCTGTTAGAATTGGTGAATTTTTCGTTCTTCAAGTTGCATAACTTTGTCAAGCAACACCGTGGACTTTTCTTCTAAACTTCCTTGTGCCTAAATGTAAACCTTGTTCCAAAAAGATTGACGTGTGGTTCCCTATCATGTCAAGAAATCTGTGTCCTGAATGATGCAGGAAAGGTGTTTGAAAGTGAATGGTGAGGATAAGTTTGTGCTGTAGAATAAACTGTTGTGTAAATTATTGAAAATATAATTTATGTTTAAAATTAGATGTAGGTAAACTTGATAAATGGGAAAATGGAGGTAATCTCAGAAAAGATTTTTAAAATTTTTGAATCTTAATTCAGTGTGTTCAAAACTTTGTACATTTGCTGTTATTTTTAAAAATCATTAATTGCTAATGAAATTTGAGATACATTTTTGACATCTTGTTTTTCATTGAATATAATGCTTTATATCATTCTTATAGAATCTTTTTTTTTTTTTTTTTTTTTTGGGTGCTGGGGATCAAACCCAGGGCCTTGTGCTTACAAGGCAAACACTTACCGACTGAGCTATCTCCCCAGCCCCTAGAATCATTTTTAAAACTTGAAGATTATTCCTTTTTTTGTGTCAGTTTTTTACTAGATTATGATCTACTTTAGGGTTTATTTTTGTAGCTTCCTAACTTGACATTTTTATATCTTTGCAAAAAACAAGTAATTGGGCCATTCATCACAATCTCCCTACTTAAAGAAAACAATTATTAAGGTTTTTTACATGTAATCCATAAAAGGAGCATTTTAAATATTTACTCTGTCCACATTTGATGTGTTATTGATTTTTAAAAATAATTCTATAAGTATATAATGTGCTTTAGTTTTTTAACTGTTTATTGGGCTTTGGACTTAAATCATGATAAGGTTTTTTTTTTTTTAAATACAGAGGCTTATTATTTGTATGTCTTAACAGAAAAATGAATGGCATCAGAAACATCAAAATTGAACTGTGTGTGGTTGTGCATGCCTATAATCTCAGCTATTAAGGTGGTTGATTCAGGAGGATTGCACATTTGAGGCCAGAGGGGGGCAACTTTTGAGATCCTAGCTCAAAATAAATAAAAAGGGCCAGGGATGCAGTTCAGTGGTAGAGAATTTGCCTAGCACATGCAGGACCCTGCCCATAAAAGAAAAAAGTCAAAATTGAAGACTTACACATAGAATCATACTTTAGGACATATATGAATAAAATTATGTATTTTTCAGATATTAATGCAAACTTCAGATTTTGTAATATTTTAAGGAAACCACTTCATTATAACAGAGCACTTTGTCTTTGTGTATGTATACATTGGTGCTAGTGCATGTGCTTTACTACTGAGCTAACACCTCCAGCCTCAGTCTTTTTACCTTTCCGTTGCATTGAGATTTTGCCCAGTAATGTCTTTTTGAACCTATACACATTTGTCAAAGCTGTCTTGCATCCTGTTTTAAGTCTGCTTTGCGGCATTTACCATAAGTGTAATTTAATTAGAACTTGCATGCACATTTCTGTTAGATACGCTTCCATTCTTGGGAACTGTAAACTCCATGTGATTGGGGAATCTTACTTGGGTTGTTGTGTTAGGGGCCTGGCACACTGCCTTGCCTAGCACATATGCTTTGCGGCAGCAGGCAGTACTTTAGTCTTTTTCTTTAGTCTTTAATTATATTAATAAAAAATTTTGGTTTTTCACGTTTTTTAGAGGCCCTGGAGAGAAACATAATTAATCATAAGAAGATCTGACTTTGGTATTACTTGTTTTAAAAATACCTGACTACTTTAATGATCTAATGATCAGAGAATATCTACGAAATAAGAATTTAAGGAGCTGGAGTTAAGTTTTTTTGTTTTGTTTTGATAGAGAAACTTGAACTAAAGGTGCTTAACCACTGAGCTACACCCTTAGCTCTTTTTATTTTGAGACAGGGCCTTTCTAAATTGCTGAGGGTCTCACTAAAGTGCCCAGGTTAACCTTGAATTTACAATCGTCCTGCTTCAGCCTTTGAGTCACTAGGTTTATAGGTGTGTACCACTATGCCCTGCTGAAGTTAAGATTTTAAAATCTTTCCTTTGCCAGGTATAGTGGCACATGCTGTAAACCCATTGTCTCTGGAGGTTGAAGCAGGAGGAGTGCAAGTTCAAGGCCAGCCTGGGTAAGTTAGAGAGACTTTGCCCCAAAATAAAAATATTAAAAAAAGGGGGCAGGTTTGGAGATGTAGCTTGGTGGTGTAGAGTGCCCCTGTTCAGTCTCTGGTACCACAAAAATCAAAAAACATAACAAAACACACATACATACTCAAAAAACCAAAACAACACACACAAAACAACAACAAAACCCCCCAAACCTTTACTTTGCATTTTTATTATTGTGATTTAAGATGATTGTCATTATTCTTCATTGGTGATACCTGTCAAAAGGCAAACTTAAAACAACCATTTCTGCTGGATTCTGAATGCTGAGAAACAAAAACTGAACTTTGTGAATTATTATAAGTCATCTGTGAAATGAGATAATAAAATTGACTTCTTAATGTATAATTTAGGCTTTCATGAAATACCAGAGTGTGAAAACGCTCAGCCATGTGCCTGTCACACCGTAGGTGCCCTATAAATGTTAATTATCATAACTTCTCTAGGTATAAGAAAACTAATTTCCTCAAAAGCAGTTGTAACTGGGTGTGTGGCCGATGCCTGTAATCTTGGCAGCTCAGGAGACTTGAGACAGTAAGATCGAGAGTTCAAAGCCAGCCTTAGCAAAAGTGAGGTGTTCATAAGCAACTCAGAGAGACACTGTCTATAAATAAAATACAGAATAGGGCTGGGGATGTGGTCCAGTGGTCAAGTGCCCCTGAGTTCAATCCCTGGTACCTGCTCCTGTGCCAAAAAAAAAAAAGCAATTGTAAATTTAAAAATGAATTTGCTGCCCATCTCAAACCAATATCAAAATAAATATATATATGTATATACACATATACATATATATATTTTAAAAGTCTAATGGCAGTTGCTATTGGTAGGTCTTTTAGCTCCATTTTGAGTCTTTGTATTGTATATAATATGGAAAGATTTGAAATAAATGTGTGGGCCAGGGCAGCTTACACAAAAATGCTAAATAATTTTCAGTGAGACAGACAAAAACTTACAAATAAGTGACACTGCTTGGTGTGGTGGCACATGGCTATAATACCAGCAACTGCAAGAAAAGAAAAAAAATAGTATCATCTAGTTTGTTCATGGAATCTATGAGAATTTTGACTGTCTCCCTTGTTTGGTCTGTTCATTGATTTATTCCTATCAGCAGTCTCTAATAGAGCCTTGTATGTAGTAGAGAATTGTAAGGAAAATAAGCCGTTCCTTAACAAGCAGACACCCTTTAGCTCCTTTCTTAGTACCCAGATGTTTAAATGACTGATTCACCCACAATACTTAACTCTTTTTAACACTCCCCCTCCATTCTTTTTTTTTTTTTTTTTTTTTCCTTTTTGGTACTGGGGATTGAACCCAGGGCACTTTACCACGGAGCTACATCCCTAGCCCACCTCCCCCTTTAATTGTTGTAGATGGATGTAACACCTCCATTTATTTATGTATTTATTTTTTTATGTGGTGCTGAGCATTGAACCCAGTGCCTCACACTTGCCGGACAAGTGCTCCACTGAGCCACAACCCTAGCCTAACCCATTTTTATTTTTTATTTTGAGACAGGGTCTCACTAAGTTGCTGTGACTGGCTTTGAACTTGTGATCCTTCTGTCTCAGCCTCCAGAATCACTGGGATTATAGGTGTGCTCCACCATGCCCAGCTCCCATCCTGTTTCTTATGCTTCCTGTCCACCATCCTTGTCTGTTGTTCATGGCCTCCATGGTGCCAGATTTTCTGTCCTTATGTCTTTCAGCCTTTCAGTAGCATTTGACACAACTGGCACCTCTGCATCAAACTCTTAGCCTCTGTGGCATGACTCTACTGCCTCCCCTATATTTTAGTATGGTCCAGGTGGTGGGAGGGACAATTTAAATCAGGGCTGAGGATGATCTCTTGCTGGCTTCAGCCCTTACTCTGAAGCCTTTAAGCCTGAATATAGTTAGTAACATAATTTAGGCATTATTCCATACACCCTGAATTTTGAACTAATTTACAAAATGACAAAAAGGATTTGGAAAGTATAAAAATAGCTGTATTAAAGAATCTAAACTACATTTTAACAATTCTTGCCTCTGTGTTGCAGATACAAATGTTTAAATGACTACGATGTAAAGGAAGTTTGACATGAAAGATCATGTTTAAATAAACAGCATTTTTTTAATCTTTCCCTAGAGGAAAAACATTGACTTATAACATGTGATTGAACCTGTCTAGTTTAAATAGCATTAAGAGTCAGTGGTCTTAAGCTTGAGAGAGAAACGGAGGAAAAATATTCTTGCAGATGCTTCTCATTCTTTAACCTAGAATATTAGTTTAAAAAAATATTGTTTTAAGTGTTGATAGACCTTTAACTTATTCATTTACTTATATGTGGTGCTGAGAATTGAACCCAGTGCCTCACTCATACTAGGCAAGCGCTCTACCACTGAGCTACAACCCCAGATTCTAGAATATTCGTTTTAATCAGTTTTAAAATAGACATTTTAATATTTGAATATCCTCTTGTCTGAAGGTACCTGGATTTTAGATCAGTTTTTTCATTTCAGTTAAAAATAGCAGTCACAGAATTGTGAGGGGAAAAAAGAAAAAGTTAAGTACTCTTGTTACTCAGTAATTTCCCAATCATTGTTAAGAACTCAGTTGTCAAAAATTATTCTTTTAAAAATGAAGTCAGATCAGTAGAATAAAATATTCTGACAGTAACTACCCCTAGCCTCAATTCTAAAGCGGTACATAATTGACATGTCACCAGCTTATTAAGACTGCTACATTAAAACAGAAGAAAATTATATGCATTAACTTTAATAACAATTTACATCAGCCCTTTTCTTTTTTGTTTCTGCATTTGATCTCAAACTTAGAAATTCCTTCCCCATTGCAATAGTGTTTTCAAGAGCTTATATAATCTTACATTTTACATTCAAACCATCTATCTGGAATTAATTTTATTGCATGAGTAAGGATCCATTTTTTCCCAAGCAGTTAGCAGATTCTCTTAGTACCTCGTATTGATCTAAAATGTTGCTTTCATTTTATTCTTCCACATATTTAGATTTACTTGTGGTCTCTTGACAGTGGAATCATTATATTAATAATCTTTCAGTACTTTTTTTATTTTTAACTCTGTAATTTGTTTGTTTTGACAGAGAACAGCAGAAATTTATTACCCCTTCTTGGGGAGACTAGCCATCCAAAATCAAGGTGGCCGTAGAGCTGTTCAAGGATCTATTCCTGGCTTCTTTCCTAACTTCTAGTAACCTCAGGCATTTCTTTGAGCTTTAGAATCTCTTCTCATAATTCTGTGTTTAAATGTCTTCTTTTTATTTTTAGGATACCAGTCTCTGGACCAGGGCCTACTCTTAATAACCTCATTTAAACTTGATTACCTCTTTTCAAATAAGGTCTGAGAAGGTTAGAACTTTAACATATGATTCTAATTATTTGGGTTTTTTCTACTTTGCATTTTGAAATAATTTTATACCTAGGAAAGATATTCCTAGAATAGCATTGTGAACTCCCATGTTCTCCATGCAGATTCACACTTTTTAACATTTTTCCACATTTCACATCTGTCAAAGTTTGTGTATGAGAAACAATTGGTTGCTAGTACTGGCAAACTCACCTAACTTTCTGAAGTTAAGCTGTATGCTCAGGAATGTAGTTCATCAATCCTAAAATGCATTTATCTATGTAATCCACAGGTAAAGATGCTGTGTCCCCCAAAAGTGATGCCAGTTAAACAGTGATATGCTGCTTTTAAGAGTCAGACTGATTTTACAGTAGGGTTGATGAATTATATGGCGTCAATAAAATATAAAAATGCATCATTGAAATATATTTAGTAAAATGTATATTAAATATATATATATACATATGTATACATATGTGTGTGTATGTGTATATATATATTTTAGAAATTTAAATTTTAGAGCAGTTTTAGGTTCAAAAGCAAAATTGAACAGTTTACACATACCTGTACTCACACATGCATAAGTCACCACTGCCCTATTATTAGTATCTCACACCAGAATGGCGAATTTGTTATAATCGATGAGCCTACATTGACACATCATTACTATGCAACATCTATAGTTTAATAGTTCATTCGTGAGAGGATAACTTCTGTGTCTTGACAAATATATAATGACATATGTCCTCCATTGTAGTACTATACAGCCTAATTTCAACTGCCCTAAAAATTCTCTCTATGCTTAATCATCCCTTTTTCCCTCCAGCTCTGGCATCCATTGACCCTTTTTACCTTCTCCATAGTTTTACTATTTCCAGAATGTCACAGTTGCAGTCACAACTTCATTAATGTAGAGATAAACATTTAAGTTTCCTCCAATGTTCTTTTGTGGCATTTCTTTTCAGTGTTGAGTAATATTCCATTGTCTGGATATATCGCAGTTTATCCATTCACCTAATGAAGGACTTCATGGTTACATCAAACTTTGGAAAATTATGAGTAAAGCAACGATAAATTTCTGTGTACACGTTTTTCACATGGATGTGAGTTTTCAACTTCATTATGTTAAATACCAAGGAATGTAGTTGCTGGATCAGATGGCAAGGGTATGCTTAGCATATTCAGAAACTGTCAAAACTATTCCAAAGAGGATGTAACATTTTGCATTCCTAGCAGCAGTGAGTGAGAGCTCCTTTTGTTCCATATCCTTGCTAGCTTTTGGTGATCTCAGTGTTCTGGATTTTGGTTGTTCTAATGTGTATGTAGTGTTAACTAGTTTTGATTGACATTTCCCTAGAGATATATGGAGCTTGTTTTCATATACTTATTTGCCAACTGTATGTCTTCTTTGGTGAGGTGTATCTAACAGACTTTGGTGCCAATTTTTAAATTATTTGTTATTTAAAAAAAACGAACCAATTATTTGTTATTTAAAAAAATTTTTTTTGGAGATTGAACCAAGCACTTAATGTCTAAGCTACATTCCCAGCCCTTTTTTATTTTTTATTTAATTTTGAGATGGGGTCTCACTAAGTTGCTCAGGGCCTTGCTAAGTTGCTGTGGCTGGTTTTGAACTCAACAGTCCTCTTGTCTCAGCCTCCCAAGTTGCTGGGATTATAGGCATGTGCCATCTTGCCCAGCTCCAGTTTTTTATTATGGTATTTGTTTTCTTATTGAGGTGTTTTTTTTTTTTTTTGGGCGGGGGTATCAAGGATTGAACTCAGGGACACATGACCACTCAGCCACATCCCTATTTTGTATTTTATTTATAGACAGGATCTCACTGAGTTGCTTAGTACCTCACTTTTACTGAGGCTGACTTTGAACTGGAGATCCTCCTGCCTCAGCCTCCAGAGCTGCTGAGATCACACCACTGCACCTGGCTGTTTCTTTATGAGTTTTAAGAATTCTCTTAATATTTTGGATAATAGCCCTTTAGCTGTGGTGTCTTATTGCAGATAGTTTTTCCTAATCTATGACTTGTCTTCTCATTCTCTTGACAGTGTCTTTTATAGAAGTTTTATAATTTTAATGAAGTCTAACAATAAATATTTCATGAATTGTACCTCTTCAATCTGTATAATTTTTATTTCCTTTTCTTGACTTTTTGCATTAACTAGAACTTGGAGTGTGATGTTGAAAAGGAATGGTGAACGGTGACATCTTTGCCTTGTTCCTGATCTCATTGTAAATCTTTTAAAATTTCTCACCATTAAGTATGTTAGATACAGGGTTTTGTAGCTGTTCTTTGTTCATTTGAGTAAGTTTCCCTTTGTTGTTGGTTTTCTGAGAGGTTTTTCGTTCATTTTGTACTGGGGATTGAATCTAGGGGCACTCTATCACTGAGCTACATTTCCAACCCTTTTGAGTCTTTGTTTTGAGACAGGGTCTTCCTAAATTGCTCTGGCTGGCCTAGAACTTGTAATCTTCCTGCCTCAGCTTCCCTAGTTGGGATTATAGTTATATGCCACCATACCCAGTGTTTTCTGAGAGTTCCGTGAATGGGTGTTGGTTTTTGTTAAATGCTTTTTCTTTTTTCCTTCTATTTCTCTTTGGCAGGGTACTGTGTTTAGGTTTTTGTCTTTGTGTGTTCCTGTACTGTGAACTTAACCAGTACTACTTAATTTTTCCCACTTCTCTTACACAGGTTCGAGTTAGGTACTTCTCTGCTCTTTTGTCTATAGTGAGCTGGGAGGTGGCTATTTCTCCTCCTCTTCCAGAAGGATGGAGCTGACTGGAATTAGGCAGATCAGTTAGGATTCAGTAAGAACCCTGGTGGATTAACTTCTGGTTAAATAGCCCCTCTGAAGGCTGGCTTATTATAAGAAGAACAGAATGTTTTGGGATATTTTAATGTGATTCCTTTTCTCTTCCCTTTGCTGGAAGAATTGCAATTCAAGTTTCTACTTTGCTAAGTTGTGGTCCTTGATCTGTAGGCTGCCTGTTTGTTTCCAGTGTTGGAGGCAGTGGTTCACTGTGCAACATGTTATTCAATTTGGTTAGCTTTTTACTTAAGTCTGGTGATTTCCAAATAAATCACATGCTGGAGTAATCCCAAGTTGATATTTTCCTTTCAGATTGTTAATTTGAGAATTATAGGTGTTTTTAAAATAAGCTATTTTTTCCTATAATTTGTAGTACTCAGAGAATTTATAATAGAAATTTAAGACTTTTTCCTTCACATCTCCTTTATTAAGATTCTGTATTTGGGACTGAATTATTTGTTTAAGAGGGAGGGATCACTTTCAAAAGTTTTTTCAATCTGCAACAGAATTTGTCTTGCTTTGAGCAGTACCTGTGCCTGCCTATTACCTTATAAAAATATACTGTGCTTCTTTCCCAGTGTTGATGAAAAATACCAAACACAAATAGAAATTAAAATAGTTTTACCATGACCACCTGTGTATATCTCTCACATGCCTGTTCATCTGTCATCCCTTTGGATTCATTAGCTAACTGTGTGTGTGTGTGTTTATGAGACTGAGTCTTACTGGGCGGCCCTTAGGCTCAAGTTTCTCCTACTTCAGCCTCCCATGTGGCTGGGACTACAGGTTCAATACACCACATCAGGCTTCAGTTTGCTTTTTTTATGTGTTGCAAATTAAGTTGCCAATATGGTGCACTTCCTACTGAACACTTAGCATTTACGTCATTAATTGTGTTTATTATTTGTTTACATCTTCAGGGAAGATGGAGACCCAATTCATTATTTAAAAGCTGATAAGTGAAATGAAAGAAACATTTATTCCTGACATTCTTATTTCCTGGAAAACCAAATAATGGTTGAAATACTCAAACAATGTATATACCTATATAAAATATAACTTCATTCTGATTTCTAGATATTTACCCTAGTGCAATGAAACTTACGTTTGCACAGAAAGCTTTGTATGAATATACATAGTACTTCTATTCAAAGTTGCCTCAATCTGGGAACAAGCTATAAATTTTTTGTTAGAAGAATGGTTAAACATCTGGTTCTGTTAAAATGGTTAAGAATGGTTAAAAAACTGGGTGCTGTGGAGCATGCCTATGATCTGAGCTACTTTAGAAGCTGAGGCAGGAAGATTGCAAAGTATCAGACCAACCCACGCAGCTTTGCAAGACCCTTTTTCAAAATAAAGAATCAAAAGGGCTAGGAATGCAACTCAGTTTTATTTTCAGTACAATCCTAAGGCAAAAAACTGGTGCATCTATATCATGGAACATTACTCAGCATTAAAAGGGAATAAACCATTGATACATGCAGCAATGTGTATGAACCAAAGGCCTTAGTTCAGTATAACTGAAAGAGTTTAGGAATTTGAAGCTATGACCTGCGTTTGAATCCTAATTCTGCTGTTCACTGACAAACCACTTGTGCTCTCTGAACCTGTGTACCTGAAAATGGAAGGAGATTTTTTTTTTTTTCCTTTTAAAAATTTCTGTTTGAAACATTGTTTCATTTTTTCTTACAAATTATACACTAAAACTGGGCAGCAAAAGTAAGGCAGGTTCTAGGGATAGAAATCTCACTGACCTGTCTTCTGTTAATGCTAGAAGACAGTGGAACATTCTTCAAAGTCAGAAGGGAACTGACCAGAGATTCTCAGGCAGGAGGCATCCACCATGTTCAAAACAACAGAAAACTACAAGATGTGTAATTCAAGTTGAGAAAAGACCTATTAGTACTTACTGTATCTAATTATAGTAGTGTGTATTGAAATATAATTATATATAGTTTACATATAAGCTATTATTGTTTTCCATATTCTTTATTGGTGCATTATAATTGTACATAATGGTGTGATTTATTGTTATATATTCATACATGGCACACAATATAACAATATAATTTGGCCAATATTATTCCCCAATACCCCCTACTTCCCATCTCTTTCTTGTACTCTACTGATCTCTCTTACATTTTCATGAGAATCCTCCCACTCTCCTCTTTTCCTTTTTCTCTCTAGTCTCCACATAGGAAAGGAAACATAGCTACCCTTAACAACCTTACTTTGGCTTATTTTGTTTAACACAGTGTTCTCAAGTTCCCATCCATTTTCCTACAAATGACATTATTTCATTTTTCTTTATGACTGAGTAAAACTCCATTCTGTACATATACTGCATTTTCTTTATCCCTTCATCTGTTGATAGACACCTAGGCTGGCTCCATAGCTTGTCTGTTGTGAATTTTGCTTCTATAAACACATTTATGCATGTATTGCTATAGTTATGCTGACCAGTTCTTCAGGATAAATACTGAGGAATGATATATAGCTGGGTCATATGGTGGTTACATTCTTAGTCTTTTGAGGACCCTCCATACTGATTCCCACAGTGACTGTACTAATTTGTAGTACCACCAACAGTATAAAAATATTCTCTTTTCGCTATATCCTTTCCAGCATTTATTATTGTTTGTACTTGTCATAGCTGCCATTTTTCACCTTTCTATTTTTTTTTTGGATACCAGGGATTGAACTCAGAGGCACTTGACCACTGAGCCACATCCCCACCCCTATTTTGTATTTTATTTAGAGATAGGGTGTCACTGAGTTGCCTAGAGCCTTCCTGAACTGCTGAGGCTGGCGTTGAACTCTCGATCCTCCTGCCTCAGCCTCCAGAGCTGCTGGGATTATGGGCTTGCACTACCACACCTGGGTATAGCTGCCATTTTTTTTTTTTTAATATATTTTTAGATGTTGATAAACCTTTATATGTGGTGCTGACACGTGCTAGGCAAATGCTGTACCTCACACAGTGCCTCACACATGCTAGGCAAATGCTGTCCCACTGAGCCACAACCCTACTTGTCATTTAAAAAAAATATTTTTAGTTGTCTATGGATTATTTATTTATTTATTTATTTGCAGTGCTGAGAATCAAACCCAGTGCCTCACACTTGCTAGGGTCTACCACTGAGCTACAACCCCAGCCCTCATAGCTGCTATTCTGACTGGGATGAGATGAAATTTCAGTGTATTGACTGACTTTTCCTAATTGTTAATGATTACTATTACTCATTGAACATTTTTTCATATATTTGTTGGCCATATGTATTTATTCTTTTGAGAAGGGTCTATTTAGTTCATTTGCCCATTTAATTGAGTTATTTGTTGTTTTTTGGTGTTTTTTGAGTTCTGTATATATTCTAGAGTACTAATCTGTCAGAAGAGTAGCTAGCAAAAAAAAAAGAGGTAGCTAGCAAAGATCTCCCAATCTGTAGGTTCTCACTTCACGTTCTTAATTGTGTGTGTGTGTGTGTGTGTGTGTGTGTTTCTTTTTTCTTTGCAGAAGCATTTTGAGTGCTCATCCTCTTACCACTTATTGACTCTTGGAATTACTTCCTAAGTTTTAGGGGTCTTGTGCCTGTGTTGGAGTGTTGACCCTATGTTTTCTTCTAGGAGTTGCATAGTTTCTGGTCTAATTCCTAAGTCTTTGTTTGATCCATTTTGAGTTGATTTTTGTGCAGGGTGAGAGGAAAGAGTCTAGTCTCTTTCTTCTACATGTTGATAACCAGTTTTCCCAGTACCATTTGTTTAAAAGGCTGTGTTTTCTCCACTGTGTGTTTTTGATAAGGATCAGATGATTGTAGATGTGTGGGTTTATCTCTGGGTCTTTTTTTCTATATCATTGGTCTATGTATCTGTTTTTATGTCAGTACTAGGCAGTTGTTATTAGAGCTCTGCAGTATAATTTAAATTCAGGTATTGTAATGCCTCAGCATTGCTTTTTTGACTTAGAATTGCTTTGGTTATTCTGGATCTTTTATTCTTCCAAATGAATTTTAGGACCATTTTTTTCTAGTTCTGAGAAGAGTGTAGTATTTTGATATTGGGATTGCATTGAATCCGTATATGCTTTTTGTAGTATGGTCATTTTAACGATACTAATTCTGCCTAACCATGAACGTGGGAGGTCTTTCCATCTTCTTGTGTCTTCTTCATTTTCTTTCTTCAGTGTTCTGTAATTTTCGTTGTAGAGGTCTTTCATTTCCTTGGTTAGATTTATTCCTAGGTGTTATTTTTATTTTTTATTTCTTTGATGCTATTATGAATGGGATTGTTTTCCTGGTTTCTTTCTCAGCAGATTTATTATTGGTTTATAGGAAGCTGCTGCTTTCCAAATTTATTAGCCCTAGCTATCTTTGGTGGACATTTTTGGGTCTTTTAACTATAGGATCATATCACCTGCAAAGAGTGATAACATCCCCAGCCTCTTTTTTGATTTTGATTTTTTTTTTTTTTGGGGGGGGCGGGACAGGGTCTTATCAAGTTGCTTAGGGCCTCACTATATTGCTGAGGCTGGACTGGAACTTGTGATCCAAAGAGACTATTTCTTAATACATACAATTATTATGAAGTTCTTTTAGAATATGGGCAAAAACCTGTTTTTAAATTATGAAGTGATACAATTATAATACCATATTATCACTTTCCTTAACTGTGCAAAATTACTCCTTTACAGTCATCTTTGGAGTTTTGCCTTACTTCATGGTCCAGTATTTCTGGTTTTCAATTTCCAAAAAAAACCCCTCTGCCTCCTCCCCATCTCTTCTCACCAATCCAATCAGGACATTTCTCTCATTTCTTTAATTTATCGCATGTTACAAGAATTCTAGCTCTCTGCCCCAAAGGTTTTCTCAACACTTGTGTTATAAAATTGTAATTCTGTCTTGGAACAACAAACAAAAACCTTGAACTCATACAGGGTAAGTTGATGCTCTTCTATCATTTTACTTCATTTCTTTTATTGATTGATTGGTGTAGGAGATCAAACCCAGGACCTCAAGCATGCCCAGGCAAATGTTCTACCAACTAAACTACATCCCCAGTCCTTACTTCTCTTTTTTTTTTTTTTTTTTTGCGGTACTGGGGATTGAACCCAGGGCCTTATGCTTGCGAGGCAAACACTCTACCAACTGAGCTATATCCCCAGCCCCTTACTTCTCTTTAATTATAAATAGTTCATTCATTATGAAAATCTTTTCTCAGTGACAGGTGAAGCAAAAAAAAAAATCACTCTTCTGCCTTTCTGTTTATTAAAAATGGGAAAATATAATAATAAAATTTATCATTTTATTCATGTTTAAGTGCCACAATTCAGTGTCATTAAGTACATTTATACTGTTGTGCAACCATGGCCATTAGACATTTCCAGAACTAAATCATCCTAAATAGGAACTTTGCCTAATAAACAATTAATCCCTGTTACCCTTGCCTCCAGTCCCTGGTAACAACTATTCTATGAATTTGTCTGTATTAGGTACTTCATATGGATGGAATCATATTTTTGCCTGACATTTCCTTTAGCTTATTGTTCATAAGGTTCATTGATGATGTAACATCAGTATTTTATTTTTTCTTGCTGAATATTATTCCATTGTAGAGATTAATTCATCTATCAGTTGATGGACATTTGGGTTATTTTTTATCTTTTGTACATAATGCTGTGAACATTCTTACAAAAATTTTTATGTGGAGATGTTCTCATTTCTCTTGGGTATATAGGAGTGTAATTGAAAGATCATATGGTAACTATGTTTAACCATTTTAGGAACTACTAGACTTCTGTAGTGGCTATACCATTCACATTTCTAATAGCAGTGTATAAGGGTTCCAGGTTTTCCACATCCTTCCCAAAACTTGTTTTTTGTTATAGCCATCTGGTGGGTATTAAGTAGATTTCATTTGCATTTCCCTAATTAATGTTTAGTTTCCCTAATTAATATTTAATGTTTATCAGGATGTTTTCATGTGCTTTTTGTTCATTGCATATATTGTTTGGAGAACAGTTCAGCTCTTTTTCACATTTTTAATTGGGTTATTTTTCTTTTTGCTCTTGTAGTTTTACAAGTCTTTTATTTATTCTAGATTCAGTCCTTATCAGATACATGATTTTTAAATTTTTTTTTCACATTTTGTGGGTTGTCTTTTTAAAAAATTTTTACTTGTAGGTGGACATAACACCTTTATTTTATTTATTTATTTTTTATTTTATGTGGCACTGAGGATCATACCTGGTACCTCACACATGCTAGGTGAGCACTTTACCAACCACTGAGTGATAACCCTAACCCTTTGAAGCATAAGTTTTTAATTTTCATGATGTGCATTTTATGTTTCTTATTTGTGTGTGTGTGTGTCTTAATGTGTCTTGATTTGTCAGTTCAACTTGACCATTTTCATACTTACTGAAAGTTGGCAGCTAGATCAAGAGATTGATCAGATTCTCAAATGTCTTTGTCAATCCTATAGGAAGTCAGAGGCAGCAATATGTGATTGAGTATATCAGCTGATTAATTCTACATTAGAGGTTGCTGACATGTCATATTGTGTGATAACTGATGAGCTTTTGTTATATATTTAAAGTCGATACATTTTTGTTAAAATTGACCTGTTTGTAGTACATAGTTCTATGAATTTTAACAACATCTGTTGAATAATTTAACCATCATGGTTATATAGAGCAGTTCTGTCACCTGAAAAAACACTCCTTTTTGCTACCTGTTTGTAGTCACAATTTGGCCCCCATCCCTAATGCCTGGAAGCCCCTGTTCTCTGTCACTCCAGTTTTGTCTTTTACTTAGTATTATGCCTTGAGATTCATTAGAGTCTTATATATCAATAGTTCTGTTCCTTTCTGTTGCCAGTTTGTATTCCACTGAATGGATGTGCTGCTGTTTAACCATTTACTTCTCAAAGGACATTTGTATTGTTTCCAGTTTTTGATAATCATGAATAGAGCTACCCATATACATTCATGTATAGATTTTTGCTTGAACATATGTTCATTTCACTTAGTAAGTACCTAGGAATGGGATTGCTAGAGTGGAATTTACAAAGAGGTGTTTCTGTATTATTTGGACATTTCATTTGTTAATTGGTTTTTCAAGGAACAGGAAAGGCAAAATAAATGCTTCAGTCAGTCTTTTTAACTTAACAGTTTGGTGCTGGGAATCAAAGCCAGAGCCTTATGATAGGCAGACACTGTACCACAGAGCTATACCCCTAGCTCCAGTCTATTTTGTAATACACTAATTTTTAGAGGAGTCTTAAGTTCACAACAAAATTAAAGGGAAGAGTGATATCTTTGTTACAACTAATGAAGCTACCTACGTTGACAAGTCATTAAAGTCTATAGTTTATGCTAAGGTTCCCTCTCCATGTTGTACATTTTGACAAATGTTTAATGACACTTCATTGATGTATCCACCATTATAGTATTATACAGAGTGGTTTCTCTTTCCTAAAGTTCCTTTGCTTTGCCTATTCATCGCCCCACCCCCAGCTCATGACAGTCACAGGTCTTTATACTGTCTCCATAGTCTGCTGTTTTCAGAATGTCACATAGTTGTAATTGTAATGACTTTTGTGTGTTCGTGTGTGTTACTGGGGATTGAACCCAGGGTGCTCTACCACTGAACTACATCCCCAGCCCTTTTGTTTTTTATTTTGGGATAAGGTCTCATTGAGTTGCTCAGGCTGGCTTGGAATTTGAGGTCCTCTTGCCTCATATCTTCAGAGTATCAGGGATTACAGGCATGTGTCACCATGCCTGGCTATGGTTATGATTTTTAAAATAACGAATTGGGGTTGAGGATATAGCTCAGTTAGTAGAGCACTTGCCTCACAAGCCCAAGGCCCTGGGTTCAATCCCCAGCACTGAAAAGAAAAAGAAAGAAAATAATGAATTGACTCCCTGTCTTCTCTGATTAACCCCCCCATTCCCCCACCCCCTTATTGCTATGAACTCAGGTTTAAACATATTTGTTGGAGTTCAATCCATTGTAATTCTAACACTTGTTGTTGATTGTTGGGAGGCTCTTTAGATTTGCTCCTTAATCTTTTCTTTAAAAAAAATTTTTTTTTAGTTGTCGATGGACATTTATTTATATGTAGTGCTGAGAATTGAACCCAGTGCCTCACACATGCTGGGCAAGCACTGTATCACTGAGCTACAACCCCAGCCCTGAAATATATAGTTTCTAATATTTTTTATTTTATTTTATTTATTTATTTAATTTTTGTGGTGCTGGGGATTGAACCCGAGGCCTTGTGCTTATGAGGCAAGCACTCTACCAACTGAGCTGTATCCCCAGCCCTATATTTTTTATTTTAATAAAATTTTCATGAATTATAGCTTTTAGTATTTGGCATTTTCTTGCTTTGGTTTTTCTTCAGAGATTTCTTTTACATAAAATTTTGACAAAAATTTTGCCACTTTCACTAAAATTATTTTATTCATTTAAAAATTTTTTGGGGGGATTATTCTCTTCACTTTCCATTTTTCTTAAGATATTGTCTCTTCTTTTTGTTCACTGTCGTGTTTCTTTGTTTTTATTTTTCTTTTCTAGCCTAATCTTTGTTATTTCTAGTTACTGATTGATTTATGTTCTCATATTTCTGCGTTTCTCTATTTCTAATGTTGTTTTCATATTTTATATAATCTTAATGTCTTTTGTTTTGGGGGGATTGTAGGTTATAGTTCCTGTTTTGCTTATCTGCCCTTCTGGCATGCTTCAGTTGTTTGTAGAGATGTCATTTTCCCCTAGTCTGCCTACCCCCAGCCCCATTCTAATAATAATTTGTATGAATGTGGATATGAAAACTTTCATGGATCATTTTTATTGAAAATAAATTTTCCTGAAATTTTTGGAAAAGATACAGTGATGCAGGACAGTATTTCTGATTTCAAAGAATTACTGGGGTGATAGTTAAAAAGGTGGTGGATTGCCTTGCCAGATCTCCTAGTCTTGTTAATTACCCATCACTTTTATGTGGGCCTCCTCTTTCCTTTGTTTCTCTTGCACATTTCCTGCTCACATTTGTTTTCCTTCAGTTCAAGACTTTGTCCTATAAAGGAGGTCTTGGTCATTTTTGAAGTTCTTAAGGGCTTGACCAATGCATCCACTTCAAACCTTATGCCTTATGCCTTTTACCATCATCTTCAACTAAATTGATAACTCTCCTATTCTTCCCAGTTTCATCTGCATTTTCAGATTTACTCATTGAATACTCCAGTGAATATTTCTTTGCTCTTTTGCTTGTATAAGAACATGAAAGAGGCAAAGTAGTCTTTATCTCATCAAGGCCCCAAAATTGCAGGTATCACTTTCTTCTGTAATTGGACAGTTCAGCCTAAAAACTGATTTAAAAAATCTGTATAGGAAACAGTGATACCTTGGATATCAGACTTATTAGCATCTTTACTGAATGCTCTCCACACAGCCAAGTGCCTCTCTGAGTTAATGGCTTCCTACTTATTCACATTGTTTTCCTTTATACTAAGCCTGAAGGAACATTTAATTCCTTTACCCCTCAGAGTTAGATAGGCTCATGTGACTGATTCTTGCCACTGGATTTTGAGGGGAAATTGTGTTACTTCTGGGTTGGCATAGTAAAAAGCTTATGAAGATTGTCTGGTCTTTTTCTTTGTTAGGAGATACCTAGCCAGGTGATTCACTTGATACAGGGCAATATGGTCCTTGAATGACTGAAATTAGACCTGTCTGATGTCACTGTACATATTACATGAGTAAGTGTTTTCTTATGTTGAGCCATTGAAATTGTTGTAAACACAGCCATCTTATATGGTAGCCTTCAGCCACGTGGGTCTATTGAGCCTTTGATTGAGATGTGCTGCAAGTTTAAAGTACATAACAGATTTAGATGTCTTAAGTATGAAAAAAAAGACTATAAAATATCTTCTTAATAATTTTTATATTGATTTTGTATTGAAATGAAAACATCTTAGATCCACTGGGCTAAATAAAAACATTTAAATTAATTTCAGCTCTTTCTCTAATTTTTTTCCTGAGGCTGCACGGGTAGAAAACATAAAATTATACATGTGATCACATTTGTGATATTACATTTCTTTTGAATAGCACTGACCCTACCTGGAGTGATTCAGTAACCCCTTTCATCTCGGCAGAAGATGGTAGCTATTTATCTAAGAGAAACCAAACCAGTGGGGTCCATATTTGGAAAGAATACAGAAAATCAATATGCTATAAACAGACTAAGCAAAAGTCTACCTCTGATTCAGGAAATGTACCCCCTTCTTTTAATTTCTGTCCCATATCCCTTTTGTATTTGTTTGCAGAGCACTGGTGGTATATGCTCCATCTAGAAGCCTGGAGGACTATTATAAGAAATTGAATGACTCCAGGGAAGAGATCAACAGAGCCTGATATTTCAGGGTCTGCATATCAAGTACATACAGGTGACTGTCCAACTACCTTAAAAGCCCATCAATTTACAAGCCCCAACTACAACTAGAGAATATCTGGTTAGGGTTCATGAACTTCATGAAACTGGTTAAGGGAAAGAGAATAATAATTGTAGTAATGAGTTCATTTATGTATTAAGGTAAAGCAAATAACAGTACAAATAGGAGAAAATTAGTGCATCATCTTTGTGACTAAGCTCTCCTACGACATCCATATTCCATCTTTTTTTTTTTTTTCCCCCAGTTTTTTCACTGTGGTAAAATACACACATACATAAAATTTACCTTCTTAACCATGTTTAATTGTACAGTTCAGTTGTATTGAATCACTACCATCCATCCCCAGAATTCTTTTCATTTCATAAAATGGAAATTAAACTCATTAAACAATCATTACCCCTTTCCCCAATCCTGGCAACCAACCTATGTCTCTCAGTACCTTATGTTAGTAGAATGATACAGTGTTTTTCTTTTAGTGGCTGGCTTATTTCACTTAGCATAATGTCCTAAAGTTTTGCTATGTGGTAGCATATGTTAGAAAATCCTTCTTTTAAAGGCTGAATGGTATTCTATTTTATGTCCAGGCATGTGGATGAGAATGACATTCTGAGAAATTTGTTGTCAGGTGATTTTTGTCCACGTGTAAACACCATAGGGTATACTTCCATAAACCTCAATGGCACAAGTCAGTCACTTGATTTAACCTCTTGATGCAGTTGAGATGCAATAAACCCAAAATGTATGAAGCTGCTACTGATGTAACACAGCATACCACTTTAATTTTTTGTAAGTACAATCTGAAATAATAATTAAAAGTATAGTTAATGCATAATCCAGTAATATAGTGGTTTATTATCATTATCAGGTATTATGTACTGTATATAATTGTATGTGTTGTACTCATATGACTGGCAGTGTAGTAGGTTTGTTTATAACAGCTCATCACAAACACACATGTTATGGTTTGGATTTGAGGTGTCCTTGGAGAAGTTGATGTTAGACAATGCAGGAGTGTTCACTGGTGAAGTGATTATGAGACCTGTGAATCCATTTGATGAATTGATTACTGAGTGGTTAACTGTAGGTAGCTATAGGCAGCTGTAGGCAGGGGTGGCATGGCTGGAAGAAGTAGGTCACTGGGAATTATATCTTGTGCCCTTGGTGATTATATACCATATCCTTTGCTCCTTGATATCCCACCCACCCCCACTGTTATCTACTTTCAGGCTGCCAAGAATTGAGCAGCTTTTCTCCATCATACTCTTTTGCCATGTTTTGCCTCATTTTGGGTCCAGAGCTATTGAGTTGACCAGGCATGGACTGAACCTCTGAAACCTGTGCTCAAAATAAACTTTTCCTTCTCTTAAATTGTTCTGGTCAGATATTTCGGTCATAGTGAGGAAACCTTGACTAATACAACATGAATAATGTATTGCACAGTTGCCATTATGAAGGCTACAACATCATTAAGCAATAGGAATTTTTCGGATCCATTATAATCTTAAGGGATCACTATTGAATGTATGGCCAGTTTTGACCAAAATATCGTTGGACAATACATGACTGTATATAACACATTTTAATTATTGATTCATCCATCCATGAGTGCTTGTGTTGCATCCATATTTTAGCAATTGTGAATAATGCTATGAACCCAGGTGTACAGGTAAGGGTTTTAGGAACAATTGTACTCTATCTAGTAAATTGGATTACTAGGTGAAATGGATAGAAAAACTACCAAGACTAAAATGTGAAGAAATGAAAAAATCTGAATAGATCTGTAAGTATTAAAGGAGACTGAACGAGTGATCAAAAATCTTTCAGTAGTCTGGTGAAGTGGTGCACACCTGTAATCCGAGCAATTTGAGAGGCTGATGATGCAGGAGAATCTCAAGTTCAAGACCAGCCTCAGCCACTTAGCAAGACACTAAGCAACTTAGTAAGAGTCTGTTTCAAAATAAAAAATAAAAAGGCCTGGGGAGGCTGGAGTTGTAAGAGCGCTTGCTTAGCACATGTGAGGCACTGGATTCAGTTCTCATCACCACATACAAATAAATGAATAAAATAAAGGTCTATCAACATCTTAAAAAAAGGGTGGGAGGACGGGGATGTGGCTCAGTGGTTAAATGCCCCTGGGTTCAGTCCCTGGTACCAAAACAAGAAACAAGAAAACAAAACCTCCCAAAAAAGAGAAACCTTGGACCTAATGACCTCACTGTGAATTCTATTAAACATTTAAAGAACTAGCACACAGATCTTCCTCAAACTTTGCAAAGAAGAGGAAGGAACACTTGTATCTTTAAAGATCTCTTATTTATTAAGAATACTGTATTTTGTGACAGTTTGCTTATATTGAGAAACTTCTCAATTTTTTAAAAAAAGTACAAGGTCTTTGCAATTTGAGTTTTCCTAGAAAACTGCCTTCTTATCAACAAGTTAGAAATATATGCTTGAACTGTGCAGCTTCCTTTGACCACTCATCTCGCCTCCTAAAAATAATGGCATTAGACACTGCCTTCTTAGATTATTATAGTAATTGTCCTTGAGATTACCATTAGGGTAACAGCCTGCAGGCATACCATGGATTCTCTGGGTTTCTGAGTAGTATGGCCTATGTACATGCTAACTGTGGAGAAGAAATGCTTTCCCCAGCTTCCTCCAGTACTTCATGTTTGTATATGAATTGTTTAGAGGAGAGTTTATTATCATGTGATTATAGGCAGATGATTTCTTCGGTTGCTTTTCCAGCACTATTCCTACTCCTCCCTTCTTCTCACCCTGCACCTCATTTCACTCTTTTGGTTTTGGAAGATGACTTCACTTTCTACTTCTTTTAAATTAAGATGTTCAATTCCTTCTAGTCTATCTACCTCAAAGATCTCTCTTTTTCTTTTAATGGTGCTGGAAATCAAACCTCCAGCGCTTTGTGCATGATAGACAAGCACTCTGCCACTGAACCACACTCCTAGCCCCAAATATCTTTTTGAGCCTCTTTCTTCTTTTTCACAAATTTTCCTTTTTTCTAAGGCTAGATACTTACCTCCTGAGACTTTCCTTTCATTGTCCTTCTCTCCTTCCTTGGCTATTTTCAGTTTGTTGGCAAACCCGGTCAAACGTCCTTTAAATTCAGTAAATCTCTTAACAATTAGAGAAATGCAAATCAAAACTACATTGAGATTCCATCTCACTCCAGTCAGAATGACAATGATCAAGAATAGAAACAACAATAAATGTTGGTGAGGATGTGAGGAAATAGGTACACTCATACATTGCTGGTGGGATTGCAAATTGGTGCAACCACTCTGGAAAGCAGTATGGAGATGCCTAAGAAAACTTGGAATGGAACCACCATTTGACCCAGTCATCCCACTCCTAGGTTTATACCCAGAGGATTTAAAATCAGTATACTACAGTGCTATAGCTACATCAATGTTTACAGCAGCTCAATTCATAATAGCTAAACTATGGAACCAACCTAGATGCCTTTCAACAGATGAATAGATAAAGAAACTATCGTATACATACACAATGGTGTATTACTTAGCCGTAAAAAAAGAATGAAATTATGGCATTTTCAGGTAAATGAATGAAACTGACGAATATCATGCTTAGTGAAGTAAGCCAATCCCAAAGAACCAAAGGCCGAATGTTTTTTCTGATACACAGATGCTAATTCACAATAAGGTGGTGGGGAGAATAGTAGTATTTTTGGATTAAACAGGGGGGAGTGAAGGCAGGGGAGGGGGCATGGAGATAGGAATGGTAGTAGAGTGAATCGGACATTATTACCCTGTGTGCATTATGACTTAATGACCTGTATAACTCTACATCATGTACAACTAGAAGAATGAGAAGTTATACTCCATTTATGTTTGATGTATCAAAATGCATTCTGCTGGCATGTATAACTAATTAGAACAAATTAAAAAATCAGTATAAATTAGCAAAACCTTTCCTTCTCTGTTACTGCCTTGAGGTGATATACCACTCTCTGTTTCACCTCCAGACTTCTCAGAATGGTTATGTATACCTTTATAGCTCCAGTCATTTGTTGTATACTTCTTCCTTGTCCTTGCCATTTTTGCATCACTTGTTTATAAATTTTTGGGACCCGTAGTTTTTATTACTTACCGTTTTTGCATTATCATCTTTTTACTTAATTTTTTTAAAACCTCATTTTAAAAATTTACCTTGTAATAGGAAATTTGAAAAATACAATGAAGTATAAAAAAGAAAATATTACCTGTAATGCCCAAAATATTCATTAGTAAACTTAGGAGTATATCCCTTCCATCTCTCTCTTTAATGCATTAAATTAAAAAAAAATCATACTTTGCTTATTTTTTTTCTTGTTATCTGATCTTTTCTGTTTTAATACATTATGAGTATATTTCCAATCACTTGTTCTTCTGCAGCATAACAGTAGCCATGTAAATTGGCAGTGTTGAGATTGTCCAGTTTAAAATTCTGGCTTCAGTTACTCCCTAGCTGTGTGACCTAGGGCAAGTTACTACTCTGGATTTCAGTGTCTTGGTCTTGAAAACAAAGAGAACATTATTATCTAATTCCTAGGATTCCTTTAGGTGTCAAATAAGATAATACATTAAAAATGATTCTTTTAAAATTTTTTTCTAATTAGTTATACATGACAGTAGAATACATTTATGTATTTTGGTAAGTCATACATAAATGGAGTATACTTTCTCATTTTTTCTGATTGTACATATTGTAGAATCACATTGGTCATGCAATCATATCTGTATTTGAGGTAATAATACTACCTCCATACCCCTTCCCCTCCTTTCACTCCCTTCCACCTAATCTAGAGTAAGTATTCTTCCCTAGTGCCCCCCCCCATTGTAAATTAGCATCTGCATATGCCTTTGGTTTTTTGGGTTTGGCTTATTTCACTTAGCATGATATTCTCTAACTCCATTCATTTACCAGCAAATGCCATAATTTCATTCTTCTTTAAAGCTTGAGTAATATTTCATCATATAAATGTACCACATTTTCTTTATCCATTCATCTGTTGAAGGACACCTAGATTGGTCCCATAGTTTGACTATTGTAATTTGAGCTGCTATAAATATTGTAAAAGTGATTCTTGACAATAAATACTAGCTGTTATAGTATTACATGTCTGTACTATAATTTATTTAAATTACTTTGTTTTGCTTATTTCATTATCATTAAGAAGGTTTTGAGACCATCCATGTAGTGGATACACATAGTTATTTTTTTAAGTGTAGGTTTTTATTAGTAAAATTACTGGGCTAGTGAATGTGTGATACATATTGCTAAATTACCCTCTAGAGAGGTTATGCTCATTCAACCTCCTGGGACTGTATAAGAGACCATTAGCTTCATTACATTTTTCAAGAAACTTTCATGCTACTGCCTTTTGTGCTGCTTCCCTTGCTTAAAGTAAGCAACAGTATGATGAATGTGTAATTTTCCTTCTGTTAAAATATTGTACTTGATTATAAAGGGATCAGTGGCATTATGATTAGCCACAAATATTTCTTGGTTTACATTTCACTTAGGTTCAACTTCAGAAAAGTAGAGAATGAGAACCTATTTAGATGTGCACAAAGATAAGTAGAAATAGGTTCTAAGTCTTTGTTTTGAAAATACTAATTTTATCCTAAATAAATTTGAATCTCATACTTTATTTTGGTGCCAGGTTGTATGTGGATAAAATTCTTAATTACCCTGTAGTTTGATTTACTATTTTGTTTTTGTTTTTTTGAGGGTAGGATTTTTAAAGACAACTTTATTGAGATAATTTGTTTAACATGATTGACCCATTTAAAGGACACCCTTCAGTGGATTTTGGTATATTCATAGATAGGTACAACCATCAAAACAGTCACGTTGGAACATTTAATCACCTCAAAATGAAACCTTATACCCTTTTACTATCACTCCTCTATAACTTTTTTATTTTTAAATAATACTTTCTATTTTCAGTACTTTATATTATAGGTAGTTGGTACAGGATTGGGGAAGGGAAAGTATGACATTTGGATTAAAAGTGCAGTGTCTGGAGTCTGACTGATAGGTTTGAATCCCAGGTCTACCACAGTATCTGTGTGATTTTGGGTGAGTTACTTAACCATTCTGAGCCTGTTTTCTTATCTGTAGTATGGAATTAGTAGTAGTGCTTGCCCCATAGACTTACTTTGAGGGTTAAACAAGATAATAAGTGTATAGAAAAATGTATCACATAATTGACACATAGTATTCAATAAACAGAGCTCAATAAAGGTATTATTGGCGCAATACTTCTGTTCTTAAATCATCTAGCAAGTGTTTGATGCCATTGTGCATTGTTATTAAACACTGAGTGGTGTTTCTGTCAGTGTTTCTGAATGTTTTCTGATAACAGTATTAGTAGTTTACTCTAAAAAAGTGCTTACTGTTTGCCTGGCACTATTCTAAATGCTATACCTTTATTAACTCCTTTGATCCTCACATTTCAGATATGTTCAGTTATCATTCCCATTTTACAGATTGGATACAGAGGGATGTTAAACAACTTGATCAAAGGATTACAACAGTTAAGTAGTAGAGCCGGGATTCTAACTTCGGCTCTCAGTCTGGGTACAGAGCCTGTGCTCTTATCCCTGTGCTTTTATCATTACTGTCTCTTTCCTAAAAGAACAGTTCGTGGATTTTTAGGCATCTTCATGTTTTGGCTGCTGGAGGTTCTATATCAGGAAGGACTGTGAGGTCTTTAGTGCTTGCTTGGAAGAACTAAAGTGAGTGGTGATGTCTACTTTGGGCATGGACTTCAGGGTGGTTTTGTTTTCCATCTGGAACAGATTATACATCAATGATTCTGCTCTATCAGCCTAAAATGAGAACTCTGGGTGGGGCCAGGGCTAGTAGTAGTCACAGGGCATACTTCTTGGGCCTCTTGGAATGTTCATTTAAACCTGAACTATTCCTTCCTTGAATGCTATCAAATCCTGCCAGTCCTTGGAAGGCTACCTTACATTACTTCTCTGGACTCAGCCCCAGTGATCTTTCTACCTGTGGAGTCACATAATTGTTATGTGTAGTAGTGTGACAGCATTTGTGTTATAATTTGGTACTATTTCAGTTTTAGTGTATTTTCCACTTGACATGTTAATTAAATGCTGCATGAGATAGGAAACTTAATGTCTTAAATTATTTGTTTTAAAATTCACTACAGTACCCCTGGAAGTATTAGCAAATGAGGTGTATATGTGTATATAACCATTTTTCTTTCAATCTTTCTTGTCTTGTTGATAGTAGTTGTTCTCTGAAAATCAAACGTATGCAGTCTCCCAAACTTAGTCCCAGAGGTTTGTGGTATATGTTTGTAAGAAGGTGGGTAGTCTTTAGGCTGTTGGGTTATGTGCATTTTCTTGGGAACATTGCTTCTAATTGTCTGAAACTCTTCAGACCCATTGCTTCCTTTTGAAATTTTCCTAGATTGTCCTAGTTGATGCTCATCCTGTGTACAGGCCCCTCCCTTAGGCATGTGACTCACCAATTTGAAACCAGCACAGGACAGTAATTAACTACCTCCCTCTCATCACATAGAGATGAGAAGGTAAATGAAGGCTTCCTAACTAACACTTTCTTCCCCAAGTGTTTACCACCTATGGACAGGTAGCAACACTGTCCCTCATCTGATCTTTGGAGGAAGTATCTCTAGAATGTTGGCCTCCTATTAAAAATGATTAGTTTGCATATTCTTGTACAAGTGATAGATTTTTCAACTGATTTCGTTTCTGTAATTTTTAGAATGTCCTTAGTTTGGTCGTATTTATGTATGTACATTAGGAAGGGTGGCAATTGGATTTTTAATGAAGGTAATTTTAAGTTTTTAGTAAATAATAATTAAGTCAAATATTATGACAGATTAGTTGAATTGCAGTCTGACATAACCAGTACATCCTTAAGATAATCTGATCGATGTTTATCCATTTTTCATGAATGTAATTAGATTTTTAGGAAAATATATCCATGTGAAGGAATTTATTCTACCTTTATTATTGCAGCTTGGCAATCAATTTTTTTTTTTTTTTTTTTGTGGTATTGGGAATTGAACCCAGGGCCTCACACATGCTAAGGCCAAGTATTGTACCATTGAGCTATGCCCCCAGTCCTTTTATTTTATTTTTGAGACAGGGTCTGGTTAAGTTGCCCAGGCTGGCTTTAGACTTAAAATCCTCCTGAGTAGCTGGGATTACATGCATGGACCACCATGCCCAGCTCTGAACAAATATTGAAAACAGAATCTCAAGGTATGTGTCTTTAGAAAGTAAATGTATTCTTTATAAGTTATATGTAGTATAATTGCATTGCCAAGAAGTCCTTGCCCTTAGATTGCTTATGATGCTCTGTTGCTAAAACAGTCTTGGACCTTTTAAATGCAATTTAATTTTTCATATATATAACTTATAATTCACAATTTCCAGAAAAGAAATTAAAATTTACTATTCAAGGAAAACTGTTTGGGACTTCCTTATTGGTCCATCATGTTTTGATTTTAATAACTTCTGTCACACCAGCATTGTTTATTAATTCCTCTGTAGCCAGACAAGGTGGTGCACACATGTAATCCCAGCAGTTTGGGAGACTGAGGCAGAAGGATTGCAAGTTCAAGGCCACCCTTAGCAACATAGAGGCACTGTCTCAAATTAAAAAAAAAAAAAAAGAATAAAGGGGGTGGGTTGGGGCTGGTATATAACTCCGTGGCAGAGTTCCTCTGGGTTTAATCCCTAATACCACACACAAAAAAAACCCTGTATAAAATTATAATTTGATTATAATTAGAAAATAATAAACTACTTATTTTAAAAAAATTTTACTTATAAATTGATAGAAACATTGATGGATCCATTCCTGTATCTTTCACCATATTTGGCAGTTTATTTTCTAACATGAATAAAATGTCGAAATTGTAATGTTGAATGAAAAAAAGTGAAAGAAAAATACACATATATAGTGTAACTATTCATATAAAGCTCCAAAGTAGAAAGAATTTTTAAATATATATTAAAAGGAAAATAAAAAAATAAATATAATTAAAAATGTAAATATAATTAAAAGGAAAATAAAAATGTAAAGAAAAGTAAGGGAATAATGCCAAATTTAGAATGGTAGTTACCTTTGGAAAGGAAGAAGTAACTGGCATGAGACATGGAGGGAGTCAAAGCTACTAATACATTTCTTACTTAGAAGATTGGGACAGAATTATTCATTTTTAGTACTGTTACTTAAAATGTACATCTGTATTTTATATACTCATATAGAATGGATTTTAGGTTAAAAGTTCTATTTTAATCTGAAGCACATATAGTTGAATGGTAACATTTAAAAAATCTGGGTATAAGATAGATGTCTATTATACCACTTTTTACATTTTCAGAACATAGTGTAATTTTAAAAAAATTAAAAGTACCACAAAATTCTATGTTGAAATTTAAGGACACTGTATCCCAAATTAACAGCAATACCTCATATCTCAAAACAGATATTAAGCTATTACAAAATGAAGAAAAGATGAAAAGATTTATATTTACATTTTCATTTCCCATTGTAATGTAACAGAAAATATACATCATCTACATAAAATTTATTTAAAAAAATTTAACTTAAAATAATAGTAATCATGAAATACAGTTAGCAAATTGAGGGATACAACCTTGTTTTAGGATACACCTGCTGAAATGTTCAGGGTTTAAGTATTTATAGCTTACCTTCATATGTCTCAGAACAGAAAAGTGTGTATGATTTAATGATGAGAGCAAGAAAACAAGAAGAAAGAAAGCCAGTGAGGCAGAATGTTAGCAGATGAACTACTGAATATTTGGAGTTGAGTACAAGCTCAACCTTTGAAACATTTGGTAAATTTTATTGAAGGAAGACTTTATTCAGTACCATTTCAGTAAGTAGATATAGCGACCACTGCAGCAGTTGTGCAGTTTGAGAGAAAGAGGTTGCACTCAACTCTAAATATAGTATAGGCAATTGGAAACTTAGAGCCAGTGAGCATGTTGGGGCTTAGTAGATGGAAAACTGTTAAGAGGAAACATCAGGTGTTAAAGAATTTGAGTGTCTAAAAGTGCAATTGGTGGGTTACATGTTAATGTGTGTGTATGTATATATATATACATACACACCAAAAACCGCCAAACTGTTTTCTAAAGTGACTGTCACTTTATATACATACTTATCATGTATGAGAAATCCATTTCCTTCCCTTTCTTGCCGGTAGTTGGTATGTCACTGTTTTTTATTTTACCTATCTCAGTAGGTGTGTAGTTATGATCTCAGCATAGGCTTAATTTGCATTTTCGGATGAGCAGTGACCTTGGCCATCTCTTCCCTGTGCTTTTTGCCATTCCTGTATCCTCTTTGGTGAAATGTCTCTTCATATTTTTTGCCCATTTTCTAGTTGAAGTTTTCTTCTTACTGCTAAGTTGTGAGGCATATATGTTCTCTAAGTCTGTACCTTCTTAACAGGATCAATTGTAGAGCAAAAGTTTTTAATTTTGATTAATTTATCATTTTTCTTTTGTGAATCATGCTTTTAGTGTCATTCTCCATTTCTACTCCCAACCTTTAACTCCAGATGACCATTGATCTACTTTTTGTTTTTTGGGATTGCCTTTTTTTGGATATTTCATTTAAGTGGAATTCTGCAGTGTGTGGCCCTTTGCATCTGTTTTTTCATTCAGCATATTTTTAATGACCTTTTTTTCTCTTGATGCATTGTGGTTTTATGTAATGATGGGATTTGTTGTTACATATTCACATATGCATACAATATAACAGTATAATTTGGCCAAATGACTCTCCAGCACTTCCTGGTTCCCACTTTGCTTTGATTTCCCTTTGATTTTCCTGATATCCCCACCCCACACCATTTTCTTTTCCTTTTTCCTTTCTAGCTTCCATATATGAGAGAAAACACATGACCTTTGACCTTCTGAGTTTGGCTTATTTCACTTAACATAGTGATCTCTAGTTCTATCCATTTTCCTGCAAATGACATAATTTCATTTTTCTTTGTGACTGTCATTCAGCATATTTTCAAGGTTCATGTTGTATCATGAGTCAATTCTTTTATGACTTCATTTATTCTTATGACTGAACAATATTCCATTCCATGGGTAGATCATGTTATTTACCCATTTATCAGTTAATGGACAGATGACTTGCACTTTTTGTCTGTACCAGAAGAGCTGCATTTATATCAGCCTTAATTTCCTCATGTGTGATGTATACTATACATGCACAGACATACTCCAATACATATATAGTCATTTCCTTTTTTTAAACACTGAAGGTTGACTTACTGTATGATTTTTTTAAAAAATTTAAGGCATTGGGAATATCTTTCCATATTCATAAAATGTATACAATATATCTCATTCTTTTATTAAATGTTTAGTGTTCATTGTGGCTATTTAATTGATCCCATACTGATAAACATTAAGGTGACATTGGGTGACTTCCTGTTTTTCTCATGTGACAATAAAGATTCTTAAACAGGGTCTTTTTGATGCAGAGTTCATTTTACATACTTTTGCACTTGTCAGTGTCATTTATTATTGACTTATGCTATTGCTGTTGTATTGGGATTTTCTTTGTAAAGAAGATACATGTAAATGATTGCACTTTTAACGTAAGCACAATTTATTACTTACTAGAATTCTATGGAATAAATAACTATGTAAGGGAGTAGAGAAAATTTAACAGGAGATATTTGAGATGGGTCTTTGTGAGGAAAAGTGGAAGTTCATTTGGCAGAAGATAAACATAAGTACATTTTGATTTTTGAATTTCAATTCCAAGTGTGAAGAAAAGGAAAAGCATTATATAGCCTGGCCTCTTAGGAAATAGCAAATAGTTTAATATGGCCAGCAGGAGACTTTTGGGGAAGAATTATAGAAGACAAGGTAGGATAAGTATACTGAAAGCAGATTATAGCAATCTGATTATAGTAGTCCATAAATGTCCTCCTAAAGAATTTTTATTTCAGGCTAGGGGTGTAGCTCAGTGGTAAAGTGCTTGCTTAGCATGCATGAGGCCCTAGGGTTTGATCACCAGCCCTGGGGGTGGGTAGGGATGAATTTCAATTCATACCTACTGGAAATCATTGGGGAAAAAAGTTAAGTACACTTATATATATATATTTTAAATTAAATGGTTAGAATTGTGAATATTTCCACTTACTTCCATTACCTGTTGGCTTATGCAACCATTGCTTTGCTTCTTGTGTCTAAATTTGCCCTTTCTAAAGATTTCATGTATGTTGACTTGTACAAAAGTGACTTTTGCATCTGACTTCTTTCACTTAGGTATTGAACCCAGAGGCACTTACCTCCTGAGCCACATCCCCAGCCCTTCTTATTTTTAGACTAACTTGCTGAGACTGGCTTTGAACTTGGAATCCTCCTGCTGCTTGGATTACAGGCATGCGACACCACCCGACCAAAGTTACTGTTTTTGAAGTTTATTCATTTTGTTATATGTGTCAGAATTCCATTTCTTTTTATTCCCTTGTGGTGCTCTGTTCTGTGGTTATGCCACAAGGTTTATCTGTTCAATAGGTGATGAATATTTAGCTTGTTGCCAGTTTGGGGTTTTTATGAATAATGGCTACTTATGAACATTTGTAACTAAGTCTTTATGTGGACACATTTTCACTTTTCTTGGATAGGTTCCCACAGAGAAAATTTTGGATCATATGGTAAGTTTCTGTTTTATTTAACTTCAGGAAATTGGCAAACTGTTCCTCAAAGTCACTGTATTATTTTATGTTACTTTCAGCAGTGTGTGAGGGTCTCAGTTTCTCTGTGTCCTAACACTTGGTTTTAACTCTTTTTCTGATTATACAGACATTATGTTGACTGGTAGTATCTCCTTGTGCTTTTACTTTGTGTTTTCATAATGAATTATGACCATTTTTTTTCAATGAAGCACAGTTGTATTTTGAAAACAACAGGTACAATGAATAGAGGTAAGAATGAAGGTGGGCTCCAAGAAAAACATGAGTCTACACACTAGAGCATGTATTTAGAGTTGGGGAGATGGATTCTAAAGATCTCTTAGTATTAGAATGGGCAGCATTTAGCAGTTTTCTAAATATAATCAGTGTGGCAGCGGGAAGTGGAACTTAGTGATCCCAAGATTTTAAACTTTGACAGTTGGGTAGGTAGTACTGCCATTAGCCAAAAGAGTGAATATGGGTGTGTGAATAGTTTTTGTATTGGTAGATTTTGGCTTTTATATTGATCCTGTTTCTTGGTGTGCCACTGGAACAGATATTTGAATTTTTTAGTAGTTTGGAAATACATTCAAAAGATGAATCTGAGCTGAAATCAGAATTTAGGGGAGTTATTGTATTGTAATAATTGAATTCATAATAAAAAATGATGTGTCTGTTCTTTTTTTTTTTTTTTTTTTTTCAGTCCTGGGGATTGAACCCAGGGCCTTAGTGCATGCGAGGCAATCACTATTACCTGAGCTATTTCCCCAGCCCAATGTGTCTATTCTTAAATCACTTTATCTTTTTGGTTACTTTGAGCAACTGAAATTGGCTTAATCAATAAGAGGGTTTAATATAATACAAAGATCCAAGTTAAGATGGCTCTAGGTATTTAGGCAAGACATAATATTGCCAGTGATCCAGATTTTTTTCATCTTATGGAAAGAATGCTGCTGCCAGAGTTGGAGTGTGTCCTCTTAGTCTCTTCTCATGATCATACAGTGAATGCCACAATTGGCTGACACATTTCTACCCAGAATTGCGATAAAAGGATGTGTGTGTGTGTTTTCATCTGGTTTGGCAGGGTGGAGGTCAGTATTGGGGATCAGACCCTGGAGCATTCTACTCTAAGCTTCATCCCAATTCTTTTTGTTTGGTTTCGAGAAAAGGTCTTCTTGCTCAGTTGCTCAGGCTGGTCTCAAATTTGTGATCCTTCTTCCAACTCACTGGAGTATTGGCATGAACCACCACACTCAGCTCATGGGGCTCTTTGCTTCATCCAGGAAAACCTTTCCCATAAGCTCCTTAGGAAACAAATGAACTCTCTTCCTCTTGCTGACCAGAATTGGGCTAGAGCATTGTAACCCAAGAATCTTTCTCTGGGGGTTGGGAATATAACTCAGTTGGTAGGGTGCTTGCCTAGCTTGCACAAGGCCTGGGTTCAATCCCCAGCACCACCAAAAAAAATCTCTTCTGGAAGATGCTTTTCTGTTTTGTCTCTTCTGTATTTCTGATAGGTTAGATTTTCTATATAATTCAGTTTCTTATTGAGTGACTGCTATTAGGTACTTCAAATCAGCTAATGTTTGCTGAAATCCTATTTTATGTCATTAACTGTGCTAGATTTTAGGATACAGAAATGAATCTATAAGAAAAGAAACATTGTTTGATATGAAAATAGCTTAAACAGAAGAATTATGCCCTAAAGTTTGTATTTTACATCTTGTTCATGAGTTGATTCTCCCTATCTGTGTTATTTGGTTACAAGTGAATGAACTGAACCTAAGTTGCTGTTGTTCATTTGAGGTACTTAAAGCAAAAACCATGTTACATTTTTCGACAACACAATGATTGAGTGTTCTAGTTAACATACTAAAGACTTTAACATTACTATCTTTTGGTTAAGATCCCAACTGAAATGTTTGTAAAATAAAGATGATTTTGTAATTTGGTTCTGAATTTTAAAAAAAAATGGTTAATTGAATGTAGTTATAGTGTTTATACAGAAGGCCATGTTTACACAGTAGATGGGGTACTTTTTATGGGTATTGAGAAGAGAGAAGAAATGAAGTTAGGAATGAGGGAATTGGGAGTGTTAGAAAAAATGTGCAGCCTAATATCCCTGATTATTCTGAATGCTAAAAATTCTGTATTTTGATAACTAGTACAAACTCAAAAAGTTATCCTAAGCTTCAGTTTTGACTGAGTATATTTATCCAAAGCATACTTATGCTGTATTCTTTTCTATTAAGTAATGGGTGACATTCTGACACCTTTGAGTCAAAGATAATAACTATTATACCCATGTTTGTTCTTGGTGGGTTCTGGCTTCTGTACGTGTGTGTGTGTGTGTGTGTGTGTGTGTGTGTGTGTGTGTGTGGTTGGTTGGGAATTGAACTCCAGAGCTTCACAGTAGGCAAATGTTCTGCCACTGAGCTAGTTATACCTGCACCCCCTAGTGATCTTAAAGTACCTTGATGGCTTAAGATTTAACCATTTTATAATTTTGAAAACCAAGAGAAAAGTGTGGCATGGTGGCACACACCTATAATCCCACAACTTCGGAGGCTGAGGCAAGAGGATCACAAGTTCGAGGCCAGCGCTAGCAATTTAGTAAGCCCTGAGCAACTTAGTGAGACCCTATCTCAGAATAAAAATAAGAAGGGCTGAGGATGTAACTCAGTGGTAAAGTGCCTCAGTTCAGTCCCGAGTACCAAAACAAAACAAAAAAACCTCGAAAAAACAACCAAGAGAAATGTGTACATCTTGATGGCAAGAAAGTGTATTTTGTAAAGGAAAATGTGGGAATACAGTGAACTGCCCACATTTGTTTGCAAATAATAAATGAATAAATTTTAATGTTAGCTCTGAATTATAAAACATGAGTATGGTTAGGTTTGATTTTCATTTATCCAAAGTCATTAGGAGGGCTGGAGAGATAGCTCAGTCGATTAAGGCCCACCTGGGTTCTATCCCCAGCACCACAAAAACAAAGTCATTAAGAAACTGATATATTTTTAAAAGAATTACCTTCTCTTTAATGTGCGTTCTACAGTTAACATGCTTGAAAATTTTAAACAAAATCTCTGGCATAAAAATACTTACTTGGTGTTTGGTTTTGACTGGCATCCCTGTGGTTGTTGGATACAAGTTTATAGTGCTCAAATTGTTGTAAATTGCCTTGTAAGTCAAGTGGTTGACGTTGTCAGAACATTTTGCGTACGTAAATCTTGTTCCTGCTTATATGTGTGCATATTTATAGATTTGTGCTTACCAAACTATAGTACTGTATTGCAAAGGTTCTAATCTTCACTTTATTCATACAATTTCTAGTATGTAAGAAATTATTTTCAGACCTGTACTGTGAAGCACATTTTTCCTTTGTTTTGTTTAGCTCTGAATAATGAAGTCAAACCTTACTTGATTTTCCTTAGTGAGGCTTAGGGTTGGTTTTCTTTTGGTTCTTTATTTTTCCTTTTAAAAAAAAAAAAAAAAAGATCAACTTTAGATTTAGCCTAAAGCTGTTGCATTGTTTTTTAAGCCAAGGAAACAATATTATAATAATTAGTGTTGTAATCATGGTTGGTAAGTAGTTTACATGATATTTATCATTTGATCCATTGGAAATATCTGATAAAATTAGAATAAGACCATCTTGGTGGACTGTCTTTGGTTTTATGCAAATTGATTAATCTGAGCTTTGTTTAATACAGTGATTACTTTCTCTCTTTTGATGTATACACCCTTAGGGAGGAATGGTGTAGTTGGCAAAGAATGGCTTTGGAGGAAAATTTTTATGCCATTTCTAAAGTGGAAACATAATGTAATTATTTTTTCACTAGTGTAAGGGAAATTCTTAAAAGATTATGAATGTCTCAGAAAATAAAACAAAACCATGAAGTCTCCAATCCTGCCATCCTGCATTTTTCTTAGTGATTGTCATGAAAGATTTAGCATAGTTGTATGGCAGCCTGTCTGCTGAGTAGAGAGTCTTTTTTTAACAAAGATTGCTATCTGATATGCCAGACCGTTTCAGGTTGCTCTGGTTTACATGAATTTAGTCATTATTGCCTAGACTACTAAACCTCAGTGTGACACAAGTGATACTTCTAAATGGTCTTGAAGACAAAGGCCTTTAAAGTAAATTAAAATTTCTGACATCTTCTTTTAGAATGATTATTCCTTGAAACTGTAGGGTCCTAATGACAGTATTAACAAAGTTTAAATCCAGCCCATGGGATTGGACCTATCAGTGCAATTAATTCTTCACCCCCATAAATCCTAATATTCTAGGTAGAAATTAAATGAAATTAAAACTGGTTAATGAAACTTGATAAAAAGGGGCAAAAGAAGTACTAGGTGGTCAAATATGTTTTTGCCTATGCAAGAATATGAATTTTTAAAATTGTAATAGTTACTTAATTGATATTTATTTTACTGTAATGATACTTTAATGCCATTTAGCTAGAAGTTGTGGTTATTTTTGTTGTTGTTGTTTTATTATTATTATTATTATTATTATTGGTACCAGGGATAGAACCCTGGAGCACACAACCACTGAGCCACATCCCCAGCCCTTTTTTGTATTTTTATTTAGAGACAGGTCTCACTGAGTTGCTTAGGACCTCTCTTAAGTTGCTGAGACTGGCTTTGAACTCCCAATCCTTCTGTCTCAGCCTCCTGAGCTGCTGGGATTACAGGCAAGAACCACTATGCTCCACGAGTTTACCCTTATATTCAGTAAGACTCCATTGGTAGGTTTGACTGTTTATTGCAACCAAGTGTATTTTTAAAAATTTGTTCTTTTTAGTTATATGTGACAGTAGAAAGTAGTTTGGCAAATTATACATGCATAAAGTATAACTTATTCTATTTAGGATACTATTCTTGTGGTACATGAGCAGAGTTACCCTGGTTGTGTATTCAAATACAAGGCTGGGAAAGTTATGTCCAAGTAATTCACTGTTCTTCCTATTCCCCTCCCTCCTTCTTTCCCTTTGTTCCCCTTCATCTAATCCAATGGATTTCTAAGAATATGAATATTGTCAAATTGTAAGTTTCAGTGCTATTTCTAGCAGTTCTTGTTCTTTCAAATTGATGAGATTTTTGTTTCTCAAAACTTTAACATGGAAATTTTATAGGTGATATACTTTTTCCCTGCAGAACTAACTTTATATGCTTCTTTGGTCTGGGTTTGGGAAAATGATAAAGTGATGAGTTTCTAAATACTGGGAACTTTTCATTATCTTTACTTTGAAAATGTGTTATTTTACACATGAAATATTTTTAATATTGCTTTTACATGTATTATTCTGACAAATAAAAGTTTTTTCTATCTTAAATTTCTTTTTTCCCTCCCAGATTTATGAAAATATGCATCAGCTTAATACTGTTTTGGAATTCATGAGATGGAAGCATAGGTCAAAGCTATTTGAAGAGAATTGGAAGTACAATTTTATAGCCACATCTTCAAGGTAAGGAAAAGATTTTTAAGAAAATAGTAGAGTAATATGAAAATTCTCCTTTCTTAACATGTCTCCTTTCTTCTGTCACCACTGCTATTTTATTTGAACTTCTTTAGTTTCTTTGTAACACCACAACTTTGTGTTAGCTTCTTTAGTTTCTTGAATCACCTTCTTTATGAGTTCATAAGTAATTCTTATTCATTTTCCATCTCTTACAAACTTTCTCAGGAGTGAAAAATACTTACCAATACCACTTTCTTAACTCTAATTATAGAAAGTAAGCATTATTTCTTCCTCCAGGATTTTATATTTTCCCTCTGGAAAGCACAGTTCAAATGGAAGACTATTAAAAATGAATGTTTATATTATTTTGAAATTTTAACACATTTGACAGTTAAGATTTTTATCTTAGAACGATAGATCTTTGGAAATAGAATTTAGTTTAAAGAAGTAGGAACTGTAGTAATGCCAGAAATAGGAAAGAAATCATCCTAAAATATTTGGAGGGAACCAGTTCATTGTTTTGAAGATTCTTTTAGAGCTGGATGTGATGGAGCACACCTGTAATTCCAGCTACTGTAGAGGCGGAGGCAGGAGGATCTCAGTTTCAAGGACAGCCTGGTCTCAAATGTTTCCCCTACTATTAGTGGATGTCTTTGTCACTCAAGAAAAGTCTCAGTGCTATATCTGATTCCTCATCTTTTGCATCCTACCCCTATTCAGAGATCAACTCCTGTTAGTTTATCCCCATAGCATATCATGAATATTTTTATCACCTCCTTTCAAATTCCTGATCACCATCCAGGTTTAGGGTCTTATATGACGTTACACTGGAAATATTGCAGGGCTTTCCTATCTGTATTAACCTATCAGTCAGTCAACCCAATCTAGCACTCTTATCTTTGTAGTCTTAATAGTGTTTCCCAAAGCATTCAATGTACTGCTGGTAGCATTCAAAATGATTTTAGTTTTACACAGATGAATTTTTACTTATTTATTTATTTATTTTGCCGTACTGGGAATCAAACCCAGGGTCTTGTGCTTGCAAGGCAAGCACTCTACCAACTGAGCTATCTCCCCAGCCCCAGATGAATTTTTAAAGATTTTGAGTTGGGTATGGTGGTGCATGCCTGAAATCCCAGTGACTTGAGAGACTGAGGCAGGATGACTGCAAGTTCAAAACCAGTCTCAGCAACTTAGTGAGGTCCTAAGCAACTTGGCAAGACCCTTTCTCATATTAAAAAAAATAAAAAGGGCTGGGGATGTATCTCAGTGGTTAGGCGCCCCTGGGTTCAGTCCCCAGTACCAGGGGGGAAGAAAAAGATTTCAATAGACACATGTCTGTTTTGATAACCTTCTATTCACTTTTTCACTTGCGATATAGTGACAGTGCTTTGTCCTTTCTCTGTTTTGATGTATGGTTCAGAAACTTGAGTCATTCATACCTTCAGTTCATTCAGGCAGCTTACTTTGTTCTCTATATAGCTCCTCAGATGATTTATTTTAATTTCCTTTTTTTTTTTTGTACAGGGAATTGTACTCAACCACTGAGCCACATCCCCAGCCCTTTAATTTCTTATTTTGAGACAGGGCCTCACTAAGTTGCTGAGGCCAGCTTTGAACTTGTGATCCTCAGCCTCCCAAACCACCAGTCCAGCCTTCTCCTTTGTTGTTGTCCGTTGCTTCAGTTTTCTCTCTCTCTCTCTCTCTCTCTTTTTTTTTTTTTTTTTTTTTTTTTTGTGGTGCTGGGGATTAGAACCCAGGGCCTTGTGCATGCAAGGTAAGCATTCTACCAATTGAGCTGTATCCTTCTGCCATAGGACAGCACTCTAATTTGTTTGCTGGGTTTTGTTTTGTTGTGTTGTTGATTGTTTTATTTCAGTACTGTAGATTAAACCCAGGACTTTGCACGTGCTAGGCAAATGTTCTACCACTGTTCTACAGTTCTAGTGATTCTCACTAACTTGTGGAGTCTGACCTCAAACTGTACAGTCCTTCTGCTTTAGCCTCCCAAGTAGCTGGATTACAGGTGTGCGCTACCGTGAACATATTCTTATAGACATATCATGTAGATGAGTCATCTGTCTGTGGTTGTAATATAGTTAACTGCTCTTCTGTAACTGGCTTTGTGGTGGTGGCATCTTGAGCTGACACCTGCAGGGCCATTCAACATGGATTTTCTCTAAGATCTTGTTTCTTATTTTTGTATTTGAACTTACATTCCCCCTAATAAGCCAAACGATTCTCCACTACCCAGGAGCCTGTGTATTTCTTCTCCCTTTACAGTTCTCATTCCCTCCTCATTGTCTTTCAGAGCCTTATGAGTAGGTTGTTGAATAGTAGCAATCCATATTTTGACTTGTATCTGTCCCAGGTTTTTCTTTTTCATTATTGCTTACTGGAACTTACTATTAAGTTACTAGTATAAGCATAACTTAAGTCTGGTAGAAATAGGTAATATGAAGTTCTGGCCCCCTCTTGGAGTTTACTAGTGCCCTGTGGATCTGCCTAGGCCTTATTCCAAATATATTGTATCTACCATACAGTGATTGCTGCTGAAACTGGCCTTGTAACTTGGTGGCTCATGATGTTTTTATTTGTGTTCTTTATGAGGCCCATCACCATGTCAAGAGCTAAACTTTTATAAAGGCTTTTTTTTTCCTTCAGAAAATCTAGAGGTTGTGCTGCAACTCTTCCATAGGGATTGGCCAGAAAACCTATATAGCAACCCCTACTGAGCCTCTAGTGCCTTTGAATCTGTTTGGCCTGAACATTGGGGCAGTTTGCTCAGGAGTTTGATTTGCTGAGCGCCTTTTCTCCTCTCCTAATCAAAACAAACAACCTTTGAGTCACCTGATGTTTTCTGTTACTTCTACTTAGGTAGTTCTAGTCTTAAGCTGACTCTTCTTGCTGGTTACTGAGTTCCCTTTAAAGGAGTTATATGAATTTTATGCTCATTCCTAGGGTTTTGGGGCTCCCTTTGTACTTATTTAGTTCTGGCTATATATACCTTTTTTCCAGTACACATTGGAAGTCAGGGTTCTTTGTCCTGTGGACTGACAACAAAGGAGCCAACAAACTTACCCATTTCTAGAAGCTCTAGGACAAGTACTCAGTGTTTCCAGGCACTCCCACATGCAGGATTCTTCAGCAGTGTAGTCTCTGAGGGTTGCCTCTAGGTCTTCTGTTAGATGTAGTCGCCTGAATGCAGCAAAGCAGTGTATCCCCAGGTTTGTAGAAAGATGAGTATGTCTTTACTATTGATTTCTCCTTAGGCCCATGAAAATTTACCTGCACACTTATTCCTGTGGAGAAAGGTGGAACTCTCACTCTCAGAAACATCATCTTGACTCTTTAGTTATTGTGCTTTCTCCAGAAAGGGGAATAGAGAAAATTTTATTCCCACTCTCTTCCATTCAGACTGCCTCCTTATAACTTTAAAGTTTTTAAGATACCATTTTAGTTTTTCTTAAAGTTTGGTGAATATGCTTCTGATATACTGATATACTTATTTGATTTCTCTCCAGTTTGGTTGCTTTTAGACTCAAGTTGTTTGTGAATTTATATCTGCATAAGATACAGCAGGAAGAGCAGCATGTCCCAAGCTTCGAGCAGCATATGTGTTAGCCATCTTCCCATTATTATCTCAAAATATAGGAGATAATTAACTTAAAAAGAGAAAAGATTTATTTTGGTTCACAGTTCTGAAGGTCCAGTTCAAAATCAGTCTGCCCCATTGTTTTGGATCTCTAAGAAGTAGCACATCATAGTAGGAATATTTGGCAGGACTAACTGCTCACCTTATGAACCAGAAGCAAAGAGGAAGAAACTTAAGTCCCACAATCTCTTTCTAGGACATGCCCCCATAGACCTGAGAATCTCCCCAAAGGGCCTACTTAAAGTTTTACCACCTCTCAATAGTGCCACCCTCATCCTAACTACAGCATCTTTTCATATTCCATAGTGATATTTCAACTTATAACTTTATACTCTTGCCACATAATTTCTTTCTGTGCTGCCATTTATAGTTTAAACTATGTGTAAGGTAATCTACAATTTAGGTATCTCAGAAACAGTTTTTAATTTTTAGAAGATTACATAAGTGAAAATGGATAAATTAGCATATAAAAATTAAACAATATACCAAATTATAAATATCTTTCACTATCTTCTGCCCTGTTTCTTTACCTACTACCCTCTCTTCTATCCCATTTCCATCTTATTGACTGCAGGTTTATAATCAGGTTATTGATCTTTTTATGTATTCTGCATCTTTTTAATTTTGACATTTAATACATTTCTAGAAAATCCTGCAGTGGATTCTTGATTTTCAGATTTTAAAATTATGCATAATGGTGCTGGGGATATAGCTCAGTTGGTAGCGTGCTTGCCTTGTAAGCACAAGACCCTGGGTTCAATCCCCGAACCGCAAAAAAAAAAAAAAAAAAAAGAATAAATAAATAAATTAAATTATGCATAATGAGCTGGGTGCAGGGGTGCACTCCTGTAATCCCAGCAGCTCAGGAGACTGAGGCAGGAGAATCGCAAGTTCCATGCCAGTCCCAGCAATTGAGTGAGGTCCTAAGCAACTTAGTGAAACTCTGTCTCAAAATAAAAAGGGATGGGGATGTAGCTCAGTGGTAAAGTGTCCCTGGGTTAGATCCCCCAGTCCAAAAGTAAAATAAAATTATGCATAATGAGACTGGGTGTGTTAGCACACACTTGTAAACCTGGCAATTTAGGAGACTGAGGCAAGAAGATCACAAGTTCTAGGTCAATCAGGGCAATTTAGACCAAAAAATATAAAGGACTGGGGATGTAGCTTCATGGTAGAGTGCCTCTAGGTTCAATCCCCAGTACCACAGGGGAGAAAAATCATGTGTAATGAGAATATCTGCCTCTTAAATTGAGTGTGAAGATTAAATGAATTAGCATTTCTAAAGATATGCTATAGAATAGTTCCTAGTACATAGAGCTTTTAAGTATTACCTATTATTTCTTATTATTGAATATTAATAATTATTAGTATAGTATTGATAGGCCTTCTTTCACTTAATAACTGTTTATTTGTATCTTTATTTTCATATGATAAAACTTTTCTAGAGATATGTATTACCAGCATTTATTTGGTTTTATAAATTAGCTCTATTTTTTGTTACATATTTAATAATTTTTGAAATTAACATGTTAATTTTTCTTCTTCCTTTGCTATCCATTCTTGTTCTCCAGCTCTGTAACACATACGTCCCTTTATTATTATTATTATTATTATTACTATTATTACTTTAAGATACAATAGAACATCCCTTTATTTTAACATTGTTCTATTATATCTAAAGATTTAGAACAGTAGGACCACATTTGATCATTGTTCCACCCTGATTTGGACTTGTTTGTGTTTTTTCGAAAGCTTCTTTCACCTGATCCTCCTAATGGTCTGTAATCTCTCCAACAACCTAAGATCTAAATCTGACAACCACTAGTGACATGTCCATCTCTTTTCAGCTCTAGAAGTTGCTAAATCCTGTTAGTTGTACCTCTGTAATAGTTTTCTGTGTTCCCATTGCCTTTCAGGCAGGCTGGATTACTTCTTTCTTGAACTATTCTAATTATATTTCAGATTCTCTGCTTCACCCCCTCACTTGTGTAGTGCTTCAACAGTGATCTTCCTAAACCATAGTGAGCTTGCTTTTTTGCTTAAAAATTGCAATGATTTTTCATTGTCTATTGAATAAAGTTGGGACTATTTTACTCTAGCACTTGAGGATCTTCAGGACTCAATTCCTACCTATTCTCAATAATTTTTTTTTACCCCTGTGTTCTTTTAAGAAAATCATGATTGATAAGATAAACATAAAACTATTTACTATGATGTTTTTCAGTCTTACTGATCTCACTCTGTTCTTTATCTTGGCCATGCTTTTCCATCTGTATGCTTTTTCTTCTGATTTCCCAATCTGGAATGCCTCGCTCACATTCTCGTACATTGGAATCTGCCCATTATCAAGTGTGAATTTAGATATCAGCACCTTCATGAAGGCTTTCCTGATCACATCTAGAGTTAATCTTATTTTTCCATAGCTTTGGGGTTGAATTCCAGCCCGTGCTTTTTTACTAGTCATAGAGCTTTTGCATATACCAGTAAATTCTATACCTTAAGTTAATTTTAACATCTGTTTGTCAAGATAGCCAATGAATCAAGTAGTAAACCACCTGGGGAATTTATACAAAACAAGTTCAGATTCAGTGTATAATCTGAGGGTCTGCATTTCTGGCAAGCTCACATTAATTCTTTTTAGTGAACCAAGCTTTTACTAGCAACATGGAATCCACCAAATTGTATGCTTATACCCATTTTAACCTTTACTGGTTTTTAGCACTACTCCTTTAATTTAGCTTAAGATTTTCTTTTTTAAGGCCATAATTGTTAAAATATATAGCCCTTATATTAAATGTGCAGGGAACAGAAGCCTACTTTTTAAAACTAAAGTAGTGGGTGTGAGAGAGATATAATTGTGAATATGACTTTATATTCTTCCTTCACAGTATCAAAAACAGTATTAAAAGAAAAAGCTAGTAAACTTATAGCTTAATTATTCATGATAGTGGAAAATACTAAGATAATGAAATAATGAAAAATGAAAGGTGATAAAAATAAGAAGGCAGAAATATTTTAGGATTAGGACTTTTAAGTATACTGATGTTCCCCATTTTATGTTTTATGATGTAGATCAAAGTTCTTTTCTCTGACATCTAGAAATTACAGAAGGATGGTGATATGAGCAAAGTTCTTCAACTAGCACTTGGATAGAGATTGTTGGGTCAGTGGCTAGCTATAACTTTCAGATTTGGAGATGTACTTTTAGATATCAGTATACTTATAAAGAATTATGAATGATTATGTGATTTTATAGTTGATTTAGTTCACCAATTACATTTTCCTTAATAAGGCATTTTAAAAATTCCTTTCATTTGTTGAACATTTATTGTTTTCCTTGGTAATATCCTAGATGGTGGAGAATACAGTGCTGTTAAAATAAGTAGAAAATTTGCCTGCCTAAGCTTTATAAGAGGAGGAACTGTGTCTGTCACTAGAATAATTTGTGCGTGGCGCATAACCAAGTAATCAGTAAATTGCCTTTTTTGTTTGTAGTGTATTTTTGCCATGTTGGGAATCAAATATGCTAGGTAAGCTCTTTAACTCTGAGCTATATCCCTAGTTCCAGTAAAGTTTCTGGGTAAATATTGGCCCCAAATCTGTGAAACTGCTGTAGTGCATTTCTGGGTACACTAGAAGTGTAAATGAAACGCTTCACTCAACCCAATGAGTAGGCATCAAGGATTGCTTGCAAAAGATTATTCACAGATCATTTCCTGAAGAATGAGTTGTTGTTAACATGATGGGGAACAAAGGGAGAGCATAAAGGATATGCTAAGGAATGGAAACCCTAAAGAGAATGCTGATCAAGAGGATTTAACCTAGCATTACTGGAGTACTATTAGGCTGTGGAGGAGTTGGTGGATAGTGTTGAAAGGTTTGGCAGAGGTCAAGTCATAAAAATTCTTCTTGGGTTTGCTATAACTCCATCCTGTGAAATGAGGATTTTGAGCCAAGAGAATGACAGGTCATTGGGTTTTAAAAGTTAGTTCAAAATATACCTCCTAACTCTTTGAAGATGTATTCTCTTCAAGCACACAGGGAGTATTTTATAAAAGTAACTGTGTACTGGGTTGTATAGCATAGTTCTAGTCCATTTCACATAATTATCAATCATGTTTTCAGACAAAAGCACACTTAAGTTAGAAATGATTATACAAATCTACACACAAACACACATTTGTAAATCCCAAAGGTCAAAATTAAAACAATAGTGCAGGTCACAAAACACCTAGAACTAAACAGTAAAGAAAATTATAACACATTAAATAAAACCTTTGTGATACTCTAAATCTTCATATCTTTGTATTTAAAAGAATTAAATATTATTACACTAATCTAATTTAGAGAAAGAACAGTAGAACAAATTCAAGCAAAGTAAAATAAGAGGCGATGAAGATAAAAATGAGAATTTACAGAGCTCTTGCTGTGTACCAGGCACAGTTCCATGTTCTTAATAAGGATTATCTCATTTAATCTTAACAGTCATTTGAGGTAGATTGTTACTATACCCATTTTACAGAGGATAGAAACTGATCCAAGCTTCCAGCTAATAAGTGATAAATTTGGGTTTGAAATTAATGAAATTTTAAACAATGTACAGTGGAAGGGATTAACAAGTCAAAGCTGTTTTTTTTATTTGAAAAAGCTAATAAATTTCTTTGAAAGATTGGTCGGGAAAAAAAGTGTAGATAATGGGAATGTAAAGTGGCTATAACTTAAGATATAGAAAAGATTTTTTAGAACTTGGAATCCTCAGAACAGAAGGGAACTTCCTTAGATGTTAAAATTGAGTTTATAATTAACTTAGGAGCAACTGATACCTGAAATCAAGACATTCTATACATAATATAGTACATCTTTCCATTTGTTAAAGTTTATCTCGTGTTCATCAGGAGTATGTTAAAATTTTGCTTACATCAGTGTTTTGTATTTGAAAAGTACAAAAAGGTATAATAAAAAAGTGAAATAATAGCCTGGAGTGCCTGGGTTCAATACCAGTGCCAAAAAAAAAAAAGAAGAAAAAGTAGTAGTAGTTATCAAAATACCCACCAAAACTATCATTAGACCCAGAATTCCACTTCTGGGAATCTCTTCTACAGATTTATCTGTGCCAAACCCACCAATTACAAATTGCTTATAATGCCAGCATGTTAGAAATAAGCTAATATGTCCATCAACAGGAGAATGGACAAGAACAGTCGTGAAATGGTATGATGGAACAGTATATAACATTGGAAATAAATTACAAAGAACTACTCATGTCTACTTTAGAAATACCTCATGTTGTATGAAAAATAGCATTTTACATATAGAACAGTATTTTCATACATCTTTAGAAAGTTTAAAAATATGTTAAGCATTGTTATTATATGCTATTTATAGTCCTTTCTTTAAAATAAAAAGACAAGTTCATGAATGTTTAATTATCTCAGAAAAAAAAAAAATCAAAAAGGTACCTGAGCTTAAATATACCAAAAGATAAACAGTACAAGTAAATGTGAAGGCCAGGGGCTGGGGTTGTGGCTCAGTGGTAGAGCGATTGCCTATAATAGGTGAGGCACTGGGCTCTATCCCCAGCACCACATAAAAAACTAAATAACAAAGCAGAGGTATTGTGTCCATCTACAAATAAAAATATTTTTAAAAATTTACAAAATGTGAAGCCCATTCCATGCCACAGAACTTCTAAGTGAAAAATACCCTAAACTAGCACATTTTAACCTGACCAGTTATGCTAAAACACAGTAAAGAAGACAAAATATAGATGTTTCATCCACAAGGAGAAAAACTCATGGGCTTCACATTTATACAGCAGGAATTTGTAATCTTGATGGTGTTCTTTTTTAGCTGCATGTTTGTGAGGTTTTAGTTTCCTTAGTTTTGTGGATCATGTCTGTCAGGAAAGAATTGTTAAAGATATAATTTTAACACCCTGCGCTCTTGTTCAGGGCTGTTGGAAATTTACAGTTTACATAAATGTATTACCTTTGAACCTTTCCTTATATCTGCTTCCTGGAAGGTTGCAGTTGAATTTAAATAGTGCTTTGACATTCCCTTTGTCAAACCACACAGTTTGTACCAAAGAACAGTCTGTATTTTCTTTTTGCCCTTGATTATTACCACAATTATATAACTTGGTATAACTGTGTTGTACTGTGAAAACAGAACTCAAGCCATTGTTTGCCTTAAGCAGTATTGTAGATTTGGGGAAATTATGTTTATATGTATAAGCCTTTCTTAAGACTTTTAAATTTATATTTCAAATCTGATACTATGCATGAAAACAGTGCAAGATTTTCCTCACTGGATTTTAGCATAAGTTAGGGCTGGAAGTGAGCAAAAGGAAGTGGTATGGTTTTTGTATCATTCTGGTTGTGTTAAGATAAGAAAATGAAAAAAAAAGAAAAGAAAATGAGATAGTTTATCCTCTGCCCGCTCTTTTGGTAAAGTCTAGTTTGCATATAAAATAAAAGGAATTAGCATAGCATTTTTTTAAATTAATTTAAAAAAAATTTTTTTATTGTAAACAAATGGGATACATGTTGTTTCTCTGTTTGTACATGGCATAAAGGCATACCATTTGTGTAATCATAAATTTACATAGGGTAATGTTGTTTGATTCATTCTGTTATTTTTTCCCTCCCCCCCCAACCCCTCTTTTCCCTCTATACAGTCCTTCCTTCCTCTATTCTTGCCCCCCTCCCTAACCCTAACTCTAACCCTAACACTAACCCCTCCACCCCCCATTATGTGTCATCATCCACTTATTAGCGATATCATTCGTCCTTTGGTTTTTTGAGATTGGCTTATCTCACTTAGCATGATACTCTCCAATTTCATCCATTTGCCTGCAAATGCCATAATTTTATCATTCTTTATGGCTGAGTAATATTCCATTGTACATATATACCACAGTTTCTTTATCCATTCATCAATTGAAGGACATCTAGGTTGGTTCCACAATCTGGCTATTGTGAACTGAGCAGCTATGAACATTGATGTGGCTGTATCTCTGTAATATTAGCATAGCATTTTAATTCCTTCTGCCCTATTCAGTCATTCCCTGAGCAAATATTTACTTCGAACCAATTGTATGCCCAACACTGTTCTAGGTATTACAGATCCAGAGTGAATAAAACAGACAACCTTGCCCTTCTGGAGCCTCCATTCTGGAGCAGGTGGCAGGTAGTAAACAAAGAGTAAATGATATATTAGATTACAGATTACAGCCAGATGCTAAAGAAAAAGAAAAAATTACAAGGAGTGAGGACAGGAGTGCCAGCGAAGAGGATAATCTTATAGTTTAAACAGGGTGGATGGGAACAATGTAAATCATAAAGAGATTCTGAGTAAACTCAGAAAAGGGAAGGTAGCAGATTATTTCAGATGTCCTGGATAGAGGATTAATGACAGAGGATCCTGCAAATATACTAGTCCTACAGTGGGGTTGTGTAGACCTTTTTTAAGAAATTAGTGGGCAACTGCAGTTGGAATGGAGCAAGTGGAGTCCTGTGGACCTTTGTAGACTTTATTTTTTACTCAATGAGTCAGGCACTTTTGCAGGGTTTCGAACAGAGGTGTTGGCGTGGTTTTATTATGCTTTTTTATTAGAATTGCTCTGTATGTTGAGAATGTTCGGTATAGTACAAGGGTAGACACTGGGAAGCCAGTTAGGAGGCTGTTTGAATAACCCAAGCAAAGACTCTTAGTGGCTTGGACCACTGATAGCAGTGGAGGTAGTGAGAAGATTTAGGGTTCTGGATGTCTTTTGAAGGTAGACCCAGTGGATTTGATGACAGATAGGATATGGGTATAAAGAAATGGGAAGAAGTGATCAAGAATGACTGAGAGTTTAGGCCTAGGGAACTAGAAGCTATTAGCTGAGGTGGGAAAGACGTGTCTTAGCAAATTTGGGGACTGAGATGAGAAATATCAAAAGTAACATTTATATAGCTGCTGATAACATTGTTAAGTCACTTTTTTGGGGTTTTTTTGGGTGTTTTTTGTTTTGTTTTGTTTTGTTTTGGTACTAGGTATTAAACCCAGGGGTACTCTGTACCTGTGATATAACCAGCCCTTTCTATTTTTTATTTGAGACAGGGTCTCACCAGGCTGGTCTCAAACTTGGAATCCTCATGCCTTGGCCTCCTGTATCACTTGGATTACAGGCGTGCGCTAGCTTAAGTCGCTTTTTATGCTGTTTGAGTCATCTTTAAAATAATTTGCTCTTTCTTATACATGTGTGTTATCAGTTTTTTTACTTTAGTCAGTATTGTTAGTTTTAGGCTAATCTAAGCTAGAATACTGAGATGTGCCTTTTCCTTTGATCCTTATATCAGCTGTATGTTTTTGGTTGTCACAGAAAAACTGACTATAAGACCTAAAAAAAATGGCTCTTAGCTAAAGAACCCCTAAGTAATTCAGACTTTACCACAAGACTGCTTGAGCAGCTCATCCATGTCTCCAAGGATCTAGCTTCTTTCAGTTTCCTGGCACTGCCTTCTGGTTTCCCTTCTGGTCCCAACCTAGCTGCCAGCAGCTTCTGAGACTGCTGTTTCCTTATTCATATTCAATATGAAAGAGTGACTTTGTCCCTTCAGGCCCAGCAAAAGTTCTGAGACTGTATTAGACTAGCTCAACCCTGAACTTTTTTCCTTGTGGCATGGAAGGCAGAATATGTATATTGGCTTAGCCTAGGACAGAGCCTTTATTCTTAGAGCTTAGGGGAAGGATGTACTCTGAATTTTTATAACGTTGTAGAAAAAAGTGGAAAGAAATGATTGATTTTTTAAAAAAAATCACATTTTCATTGTACAAGCAAGCACTGTTGAACACTAAAAGAATGATTCCTTTTTAAAGTGGTTAGGTGAGAACAAAAGAAAAGTAAAATTGTTTGTAGACATTAGTTTGATAAAAATAACTTTTCTTCTTAGTGGCTGAAACTCTTGCCACTTGAACAGTTGAAACTGCAAAAGAAACTTTAGGGAATAGTGAAATAATGATAGTCACTTCATACCAGTCAAGAATTATATCTCAACAAGGAGGGCACTTTTGATGTTAGGTTGAGGCAGTTGTTTCGAGTGGTTGTCCCTGCCCATTGCCTTGGTCAGTGTATGTCCTGTCATATCCTAGACATTATCCCAACAAGAACCGCTTGCATATTTCTAGATCCTCCTAGGGGGAGGTGGTACCAACTTGTTCCTTCAAGTTGAGGGCATAAATACCCAAATACTTTGATTTGGTTTCCTGAGTGAAATATGGGTTTGTTTTTTTGTTATTTTGAATGTTCTACGTTGATTTTTATTCCTACAGAAGTTAGATATATTCCCCTTAAAAATTGATTTAGCATTTAAGTTTTTTTTCTTTTTTTTACACTTCAGAGACATATTAAGCCTTTGATTAAATGTAGTGTTACTTAAGAGAAAGAGAAATCTGTTTTAATTGCCAAATTTTGGTATTCTTTCCACTTTGACTTGGTTCACATAGTTTAGACAGTCCAACCAATCTTGAACAAATTTCTTACATTTTAACTTGAATAGGTTAAACTTATTTGAGGTGAAAATAAGTGAAATGTACTGAATCTGGAGGAATTCCTAAAGTCAAAATACCTTTGATATACTTTGTGGATTAAAACTCACTTTGTAAGGATAGTAGACATACTTACTGGTTCCTCTTTGATGAAGCAAGTCTATATGAAAGTCTGTTCATGGTGTGTGTGTTCAGTCTTATTCTACCAGATCTATAAGGTCACCCCCCCCCCCTTAGGTGCCAACATGGCGCTAGCCCAGCTTCTCTTCCTGATTTTACTCCTCATAACTTCTTCCCGCCAGCATGAACCTGCACCCAATCGGTACTTGACACCCCGCCCAGTCCCCCAGCAACACGACTCACCCAATCAACCATTGCCCCGCCCCCCAGCAACAAGGCTCTCCCAATCAACTCCCCGCTTCATGCCCCAACCAATCAGCCTCTTCCCGGCCCTATATAAGTTGTGCATTTTAAAAATAAAACCGGACTTCTCCGGTGATTTGCTTTGGACTATGTCTCTGTGTACTTCTTTTAAGATCTATTATCTGAAACTATTTGTGCTTGTCAAGGTCCAGTCAGGAAAGCTGAAGCCACAGTGGTCAAACAAGAGAATTTGATACAGGGAGTTGATTACATGGGTGTTAGACAATTAGAAAAGCTAAGGGAACACTGGGATTAAACAGAAATAGTAATGGTAGGAAGTAACTACCACCTACCCCAAGAGGTTTAGGTTTCAGATCCCAGAAACTTGGAAAGAGTGTGTCCTCATTCACCTGGGACCCAATCCTCTATGGAGGGAGCTCTGGGTCCAGCTACTGCTGGCACTAAGACTCAGAGCAGGGTGTTGTGGAGCTGGAACTCAGACCCTGAGAAATAGGAATGACTGGGTGTGAAGGGCTGCTATGTGCCTGGATTTGGGAGTGTGGAAGGAAGCTGGGAACTCAGCTAACCACTGCTGTCAGTTGGGAAGGGTGTTGGTCCGGTGACTCTGATGGGAACAGCAGCCTAAATCAGAAGGAAAGAAGTCCTTCTCACCTCCTTCAGCTTTCTCTAGTTCTTCAGTTGGCATAACCTGTCAGGGAGCAGGTTACTGAGACACGTTTTTTAGCATTATCTCAGCTCCAACATCACAAAGCCAGGTATACAAATACAGAGGAGGTGAGTTTTGTTGTTGTTTTTAACTGAAAAGCAATAGTATATAATCACAGTCCTTTCTGTTTTTTATCTCACTACTTTCTTACCAATTTTTTAGTGTGCAGTAGTGAGTAAAATTTGGGCTTTGTCAACAACAGACCTGTCACTTACTGGTTGTGTGAACTTGGGCAGGTTTCTTAATTTTGCAGAGCTTCATTTTTTCCTTAGTAATAAAGATGAAATAAAAATTTGCATGACTCAATAAAAAGTAAGTGATTTTATTAGCTTATGTGAGGGTCATATAGATGGAATAATGCATGCAAAATTTGGTGTTGGTCATATAGATGGAATAATGCATGCAAAATTAATATGCACATTATAAGTGACAAAGATGATGATACCATTAAATATTCAACATGAGTTTCTCTCATTTAAGCCACACAAAGACCTAGGTTTGCCCTATACCAGACCCTGAACTCTTCACTGCCATGTTATACTGATTTTATTTCCATTCAGATTTTGTACAGAAACCATTACCCATAATACACCCAGAGAGGTGACCAAACGTTTCCATCCAGAACTTGGTGCAATTACTGATATACTTCACCTGTTTTTTTGGTTATTGGTCCTTACTCCAGAAGAGAGAGAATAACACCCAGACCTTTTACATTAACTGTTGGCATGCTTAAGAACTCCTGAGCACAGATGTGCCAGATTTGTATATAGCATAGTCTGGTTCTAATTATTTGTGAGGTTTGTTTGTTTGTTTGTTTTAATGTTTAATACAGTTAAACAAACAGGCTTTGAAGAAAATAGGAACTTTGCAATACAAAGTTGAATGGTGTTTTGGAAATACATTCTTTCCTATTTTTGAAAATATTTAATAATCAAGAATCATTCCTTATACATCTAATATTGAAGCCCCTGGTGAGGATTATAAGACATAAATGTGTCAGCTAATGTCCCACTAGTTTGTCTTGCCTCTCTGATCCTGAAAGGGTTTAATATTTGTATTAGGGAATAATGTCTTGACACAGAAAAGAAAAAAAAAAAAAGGATTTTGAGTGAGGAGGGGACAATTAAGCAGAAACACAGATGTTGTATGGGTTGTTCATTTTGCATGAGTAACAGCATCAGGAAAAGTGAAATCCAGTGAGAAGGTAATTTCAGGTGGTAATGAAATTAGCATCTTAAGGTAAGGGAGACATGGCAAGTAAAAGTGACTTTCTAAAGTAGACCTTTCCCATCTCTATTTTTGGTCAGAATTTAGTTATGTGGTTGATTCTCCTTGCTGTTATTGTCAGGCTTTCTGAAAGATCTGTTTATGAAAGCCTCACCCCCAGCCATAGGTCACATGGTGGTCGCTGCTGAGACAGGCTTGTTTGTAAGATTCCTGCAGTATTGCCACAGATACATTCCTACAACTCTTTGGGCAAGCAAGGTATTTTCTTTAGGGTATTTATGTTCAGAATTGGGTGAGATTGCTTTTTTCATTGATATAGAAATAACCAGAGTTGCTCAGGGTACATGTGTATACAAGGGTAAGGATTGATGGGAAGGAGGTTAGAAAGTGGAGAAGGAATGGCTGAGTTGTTTGTGAAGGGAAAAGAGATATTCTTATGCTAATCCAGGCTCTGGATAAGGAGCTGAGCAGCCATGCAAACAATGGCTGTGGAGCCAGAAAGTCTGCAGTGAGCCTATTCCTTCTCAGAAAGCTTGTCAGACCCGGCGCCTGGAGCTGCCTGGGGGAGGGACCCCTGGAAAGGGGAGTTTTCTCCTTGCTACTTTATGGAATTGGCAGCTGGCCAGCTTGTTGGAAATTCCCAAACCTTTCTACCAGAAAGTAAAAATTAAGGGTGGGGGGCTTAACGGGAAGAGGAAAGAATGATTTTAGTCTGTTTTTTCAGCTGACATCAGCCTTTTCCTGTTTTGTTTTGGGTTTTCTTTTCTCTCTCGTTCTGATCAAACTATTCAGTCTTCATTTTGTGTTTGTTAAGCTTTTAAAAAGAGCATCTTTTTCCTTTCTTTTTTATATTTTTTAGGGATTGATCCCAGGACCTAAACCACTCTAAGCAAGCACTGTACCACTGAGCTATATCCTCAGCCCTGACTTTTTATTTACAAAGAAATTATTTATATTTTATTGTAATTTTGTCTTCATGTTATTTTCCTAAAGGAGAAATTGCACCAGTCTCTGGTTACATCGAAGGAAATTTATGTAGATGCATATTTGGTTTAACCATTTAATAGCTTTTAAATGCTAACATCATTTTACAATTTTAATCATGCAGTGTTTTAAGCGTCTATGTCCTTGTTCTTGACATTTCAAGATTAGATATTTTAAATTTGGTATAAAATTCCGACGAATTATTCTAGGAATTTAAAAACATTGTCAAATGTTAGACTTACCAAATATTCGATGTAAAGAATGGTTGAAATATTAGGTTAATATTTTGCTGCCTTATGATAAAAATAATAAGATGGGACAAATAAAGGGGAAATCTTCAGTAATCACAATAATAACTGACATCTATTATTTATTGAATGCTTAGTACTGAGATATAATGCACTAACTCATCTAGGTTAGTAATATTATTTCCATTTTGTGGTTAAAGATACTCAAACCTACATAGTAGCTTAAGTAACTTCCCAAAGTCACACAGTAAGTATATACTAGAGCTGATATTTGACACCAAGCAGACTGACATCATATTTGATCTCTTTAAAATTATTCCCCAGGATATTGTATTAAAAAAGTACCTTTACCTAGATCATAAAACTGATGTCATTTTAATGGAATCCATACTTTAAAGGTACAAATATAGCACTGTATATATAGTATAGAACTAAGGGCAGAGTTTTTCTCCCCAAAATAGGTCTTGTTGAGATAATTTTAAAGATCATGCTTTCAAGCCAGGCACAGTGATGCGTGGCTGTAATCCCAACAACTCAGGAGGCTGAGGCAGGAGGAGCACTAAAGTTCAAAGCCACCTCAGCAATTTAGCAAGGCTATATAAGCAAGTTAGTGAGACAATAAAAACTAAAAAGGACTGGGGATGAGGCTCAGTGGTAAGCACCCCTGGTTCAAAACACACACACACACACAGCCCAGAAAAACAATAAAAAAAAACCCCACATGCTCTTAGCTATGTTCTTGAAAGAAATCAGTTGCCTTATCTAGTTAGTTCTCTGGATATTTTGACTTGCTTAATACTTGTATTATTATTCTCCTTTTCAGACTTCTGTCTTAGTTGACTCTGCAATAACATAGTGATTGGGCTTGTATTAATTTGGCAAATTTCTCATGAGCTTATATTATTTTTTGATGTCAAACAAATAACCCCTGAACAGCAGCTTAAAACAACTAACATATATTTTTGAGTATCCAGATGCACCTGGGGCTGGGCATGGTGGCAGATGCCAGTAATCCCAGAGACTCTGGAGGCTGAGGCAGGAGGATCTTGAGTTCAAAGTTAGCCTCAGCAATTTAATGAGACCCTAAGCAATTCGGCAAGACCCTGTCTCTAAATAAAATACAACGGACTGGGAATGTGGCTTAGTGGTTGTGTGCCCCTGGGTTCAATCTGTGGGACCAACAAAACAAAACAAAAAAAAGTACCAATTAAAAAAAAAAAGTGGGTGGCAAATAAAGAACCTACCATGGCAAGGGTAGTAACTTCGTGTCCTCATGAAATTGTGGGTTAGGTATCTCTAAAACTGCAGTCACCTATAAACTCCCCTGGTGCTGGAGGATCCAAGTCCCACATGGCTCACCCCAATGGCTGTTGATGGGAGACCTTGTTTGCCACATGGACTTACCTTGCCATTTGAATCTCCCTGTATGGCTTGCTTGAGTGCCCTTATGATGGCTGGCTTCCCTCAAGTGAATGAAGAGAGCAAGACAGAAGCTGAAGTGCCCTTTATGACTGAATCGCAGATATTATGCATTGTTGTTTGCATCTTATTTTATTAGAAGTGAGTTACTAAGTCTAACCTACATTCAAGGGAGAAAATTAGACTCTACCTTTTGAAGGGTGAGTCAAAGCTTTTATGGAAATCTTGTGGATCACCACCACAATTTCCTTTCTTCCTCCCTTCCTTCATTGCTTCCTTCCTTATTGAACCCAGGGGTGCTTTACCACTGAGCTACATCCCTTGTCCTTTTTATTTTTTATTTTGAGTTAGGGTCTTGCTAAATTGCTGAGGCTGGCCTCAAACTTGCAGTCCTCCTGCTTCAGCCTCCTGAGTGCTGGGATTGCGGGTATGTGCTAGCCACACCAGGCTCATACTATGCTTTTGATTCTTTTTTTAAAAGAATCATTCAAATGGTATTTTATATTGTAGCTGTCGTAGTATATACTACTACATTACTTTTGTACTCAGTGGTTCACGACCACAAACTTTAAATATCAGTGAATGTCGTCACATAAACCTGTCATGTTAAAGTTGTTTTTAATGGAATTTTAAAATGAATGATGTTCTGGGCCTTCTCTTAGAAAGCCATCTCATCCAGAGCCTTAAATTCGAATATCTATGTTATAAGATAATGGGTTCATATCTTCAACCTCAAGATGTTTCTTTTAAACTTCATAACTGAATGCCCATTAGACATTGCCTTTGGGTAATGGCCATGTCTACATCTGAGCTCTTGATTTCTTCGCTTCACTCCTTTCAGAATCCATTTATTTTTCATTTCACTAATTACTCGTGCTAAAAATGTGGGAATATTCTTTGACCCCCTTCCCTTTTCCTGACCCCAACATCTAATCCATTACCAAGCACTATCGAGTCTATTTTTGAAGTTTTTGTGAGCCCATCTACTATACTTCCACCACCATAATCCTAACCACTACTGTTACTGTCTTAAATTTTCTACAATATTCTTCTCACCCATCTTTTTGCTTTTACTCATGCCCTTTCTAGTTCATTACGTAGAAGTCAGATGATTGTCTTCTGTCCCACTTAAGTTCAAATCTCAAATCTTTCATAGGTTCTTGACCTGGTTCTTGTCTTTTCTGTTTCTTCTACTTCATCTCTTACCACACTATACCTTATTCTCAACCTTTTGGAAACTGTTTTCTCTTTGCTTTTCTCTTCCTCAAAATCTTTCCACAGGCTATTCTCTGTGCCTACAATTCTCTTACCGCCAATTCTTTACTTGGCTAAATAACTTCTTATTCTTCAGATTGTAACTTCAGTGTTATTTCTTAGCATTGGTCCCTCCATCAAGAGTAAATCAGGACCCTCTAGGACTTGGCACTTTAACTTTTTTGTACTTACCCCAAATTATGAGTATATTTCGTTTCTATTTTCTTGTTCTGCCAGAATGTCTTTATTAACTTGCTTAATGGCTATGAAATTTATGAAGCCTGCTCCATTTTGCTGTCATCACTGTATTCTTGCTATCTATAATATAGAATCATGCATAAAACAGGGACTTCATAAATAGAAAATAAATTAATATTCATTGGCAGTACGGAATGGAAGAAAATCTTTAATGACATGCATCTCAGATAGAGCATTAATCTCCAGGACATATACAGAACTCAAAAAACTTAAAGCCAAAAAAAAAGTGACCCAATCAATAAATGGGCTAAGGAACTGAGCAGACACTTCACAGAAGAAAAAATACAATTGATGAACAAATACATGGAAAAATGTTGAACACCTCCAGCAATTAGAGAAATGCAAATCAAAACTACACTGAGATTTCATCTCATTCCAGTCAAATGGCAATGATCAAGAATACAAGCAATAATAAACAATGTTGGAGAGGATGTGGGGAAAAAGGTACACTCATACATTGCTGGTGGTGTAACCACTACATAGGGAAAACAGTGTGGAGATTCCTCAGAGAACCTGGAATGGAACCACCATTTGACCCAGTCATCCCACTCTTTGGTTTATACCCCAAAGACTTAAAATCAGCATACACAGTGATTCAGTGACATCAGTGTTTATAGCAGCTCAGTTCACAATAGCTAATGGAATCAACCTAGTGCCCTTCAACAGATGAATGGATAAAGAAACCGTGATTGATTTTGTGTGTGTGTGTGTGTGTGTGTGTGTGTGTGTGTGTGTGTATGTATCTGTGTCTAGTTGAATATTACTCAGCCTGAAAAAAAAAATGAAATTTTTGCATTTGCCAGTAAATGGATGGAGCTGGAGAATAGCTTGCTAAGTGAAATGGACCAATACTAAAGAATCAAAGGTTGAATGTTTTCTCTTGACATACGGATGCTAATTCACAATAAGGGGGTGGTTAGGGAAGAATAGAGGTACATTGAATTAGAGGGGAGTGAAAATAGGGGAAGGGGGCATGGGGACAGGAATGATAATAGAATGAGTTGGACATTATTACCCTATGTGCATATATGATTACATGACCTGTGTAACTCTACATCAAGTTCAACTGGATGAGAAGTTATACTCCATTTATGTATGATGTATCAAAATGCATTCTACTGCCATGTATAACTGATTAAATAAAAAATATTCAGTGTAAGAACTCTATTTACAAAGGACATTAGCATTGGAAGGGATCTAATCAATGATTTAATTAGTGTCATTTTCTTTTCTGTTATGTCCCTTGTGGCTTTGACAATGGTGTGTGCAAACTTTTTTCCTTTTATACTCTAAGAATTCCTGATTCTTTCAGTTGTATCTCAAATGAGTAGTTTCTATGTCCTTTGTTCTTCTTTTCTGTAGAGACCTGATCAAATAGAATAAAATAAGGTGGTTACTCTCATGATTTTAACAGTATATTTCTACAGATGCTTGGTAGGATTGCATTCATATCTTAGCAATTGTTAAGTGCAGATGTGTGTTGAACTCGTAGTTATCTTAGATTTAGTGACTGTTCTCCATACAAGTTATCAGAGGTGTTTCAGTCTATTAAAATTTCTCAGAGATGGGATTGACATGGATAGCACAGGTGTGTCCTTATAGTGGATCGGGAAGTATGTCACTAACACATTTCAGAGTAGGGAACTTTTATTGAGTACCTGCTTTGTACCATGTAACCCTAAATAGTTTATATTATACATTTTATATTGTATACATTAAATATCCAGTAGAGAAGTGCCAATACAGGGTAGCATTTAATATGTAGAGTGTGTAATCAGATCTCTTTTGAATTTTAATCCTGTCTGTGTGATCTTTATAAATTTCTCAAAATCTACTTGCCTGTTTCCTTATCTGTAAAGTTAAAAAATAATTTTACCTTTCTTACAAGGTAGTTGTGATGATTCCATAAGTTAACATTAGCAAAACATTTATAATGGTGCTGACACATAGTGGTGAATACGTATAAGCTATTCTGTCCTTCATTTCTTAAAATAACTGTGTCCTAGTAAATATCATTTTGGTTATAAAGATGAAGAAACCCATCAGAGAGGTTAGGTTAGTTATTTAAGGCATATCCAAGATTTGAACTAGTGTCAGGGCAACAGGTTCAGAGACATTTATGTGGAATGAATTGCACACAGACCCTTTTATCTGAAAGGGACTGTGTGGCAAGTACTTAAGAGTCTCAGAGACAGCTCTGTAGGAGCTAGCTCTAGTGAACCAAGCCACATATTGACTTTAAATAAACTGGTGAAGACACAGTGACACTTAAAGATGTAACAAGTCATAGCAGTCACTGTCCTGCCCATGACTAGGATCTCCTTGAAGCAGACACTGACATGCTAATATTTGTATTCCTAGTACTTTACATTGATTGGTCTGTACTATGTATGTAGCAGATGTTAGTGAATAAGTGAATGGATGAATAAGTAAGTAAAAGTACAGGATTTTTCTCATGGTGACAGAAGAGAAGGAGGGAAGGTGCCTCTTTTAACTATGATACCAAATAGAGCTGGAGGAACAAGAAGGAAAGATAATGAGTTTGATTTAGATAGGTGGAGTGCTCTTGGTGGAAGTATGTAGGAGAAAGATTAGGGTTGGAAACATACTGGAAACTTTTTTGAAACCTGGAACAAACATCACATTTGAAATATCAAGAGGTAAGTTTTCCATAAACATGCTGTTAGTCACATTACAAACATTATTCTGTAGTTATTTTAGACTTTACATCTTAATCTCTCAGCATTATGTGATGGGAAACAATTTACTTTTATAGTAGAGAAGTAAGAAATTACTAAGATTTTAGAACTAAGCCACATATAAATTTCACTTGTAAATGATACCTCTCTGTGAACCTTATTTGCCTCAATACTGTAAATACCCCCCCCCCCCCCCCCCCCGCTGGGGATTGAACCCAGGGCCTTATGCATGCGAGGCAAGCACTCTACCAACTGAGCTATCTCCCCAGCCCTGTAAATACCTTTGGAGAACTAATTACAGTGATAAATTTTTAAGTAGATAACAGCATGCTCAAGTTGTTTTGGTAGAAATCACACCTGGACTAATTGTGTCATACATCAGCAAAACTTTTTCACTAAGAAATAGTTCGGGCTCAGGTCATAAAGCCAAACTGCCTGAACCAATAGAATGGGCAAAAAATAGAATTATATTTATCATTATCATGGTGCAGACAAGCCATTTTTCCTTTTACCTACTTTTTCATAAGAATTTTTAACAATATCTTTGTTTATTTTTATGTGGTAAAGATCGAACCCAGTGCCTCACACATACAAGGCAAGTGCTCTACCACTGAGCTACAGCCCCAGCCCCCTGTTACTTATTTAAATATTTTATTTTAAGGTCTTTAAGAGTTCACTGTGTATATTAATAATAACCAGACCTTAACCGGAAAGGTTCTGTCTCATATTTTCCCTATTAAAAGCTTTAGTTTATCCTAATCAAGTCAGATTTGCAGTGTTTTAGAAAAATGATTTTATTTTAGATACATTTGATAATGAAGCATGTTGCTTATTTAAATGTGTAATTTTCTAGGCAGGCTTTATTTTTTTTTATTATTATTATTTTGATTCATTGTACACAAATGGGGTACAACTTTCATTTCTCTGGCTGTATGCAAAGTAGAGTCACACCTTTGTGTAATCATGCGTGTACATAGGGTAATGATATTTGTCTCATTCTACTATCTTTCCTTACCCCCTGCCCCTCCCCACTCCTCATTTTCCTCTACATAATCTATCCGCCCTCCCTTCTTGCCTTATCACCCCCTTCCCCCATCCCATATGTATCATCATCCACTTATCAGAGAAATGCTTTCTTTTCTATCTATGGAATAAATTACTAAAAAGATTCAAAGTGGTTTTATTCTGTCCACAGGATTTGAATGAATATTAATGAATATCTTATACTTTTAATTTGATGTTTTCTAGTTTATTCTTAATATGTTTAGAAATTTTCTTGGTAGTAATAAAATAACTTAATTACTTTGGAGTTACCAGAATAGACTATTGAGAGTTTTTTCTTTCTCTTTAGAACTGGAGTCTTGCTATATTTTCCAGGTACACCTCAAATTCCTGAACTCAAGCAGTTCTCCTGCTTCAGCATCCCAAATGGCTGGGACTACAGGTGCATGACACTGCCACAGTTTGTTGAAATCATTTCTCTCGTTTTACATATGGCTGATCTGTGGCCAGGAGAAATTGTAAACTGTTGCTAAATTATTTAAGCTTAGAATTATAGTGTTTGTTTTTTATGTGTGCCTGTATTTTTTTAAACAAGGATAACTTTAATCTTTTAAAATGTATTTTACCATTTAAAGGTATGGTTTGGATATTTGTTTTCCTCTCTTAGTTTGGAAAACTTTTCAAATTCAATTATATTAATTGCCTTGTTAATATTTTTGTTTTTCAGGAGTCAGGAAAAAGCAGTAGGAGGTGGAGTCATTGTCAAGTGGTTGTGGCATTCTACAAGAAATCTCATTGAGTAAAGGCATTTGCATTAGCGAAATAACAGGATCAATTATTCAAGGTGACAGTGTAACAGAAAGCATTAAAACTGAACAATGACTCGGCTATATATTTACATCAGATTATTAGGAACCTATCTGTTCATCATTTCTCATGTTCAAGGTAAATTGATCTTTATTTCCCATTTAAAAAGTAAATCATTTCTGACTTAAAAAGCACTTAATTCTTTCATCTGTTCTTTTAGTTCATGTCCCTTTCTGATTAGCTAAGCCCATCATGCCAGCATAGCTTTTAAGAGGCAAAGAACAAATCCATCCAAATGATTTTTTTGAACTTGATTATGATAGAAGGCTTTCCAAATATTTTAAAAATCTCAACCTATTTTCTTATCCATAACTTAGGCGTTATGACATACATCAAGTCTTATGAGTTTCAAATGAGATAAAGTATATGAAGCATATAACTTAGAATCTAAAACACAGGGTGATAGATAATCAAGACTGTTAAAAATCCCATCTTCCTTAAAATGCAATAAGGTATAAACGTAAATAATTTTAAAAATCATTTTCACTAAAAACCTTCAGAAATAAAAATGGCATTTGCCTATGCTAAATACTAAAATTTCTTCATAGAGTCCTGAAAGTTTATTTATGAGCAGTGTTGTGATTTTACTACTATGTGTTCGCAGCTTAGAACTCCCAAACAGGAAGTTATTATAATGACTTAGGATTAAATGGACTGTATTTGCACAAAAGCTTTTTCCTGAATGCTTTAATTAGGGTTATATTTTAAACTGTAGAGATGGTAATGCTTTACAAAAGGATTTTAGATAAAACCTACTGACATCTTCATTTTCTTAAGGTTTTGACTTCACAGATTGCGCTTTCATAATGTTTTGTTCATGAGGACATGGGTCCTCATCTGCCCGCAAGAACATTGTTAACAAGATACAGTTTTTTCTACTTTTGTTTTAAAGCACAGAATGAAACCTGTAACTTCTTTGTATTTTGCCTTAGGTATAACAATAGCCTCATTATTTCCATGCTCAGAATACAGAGCCCTCTTACAAAAGCCACTTTGATACACCACCTTTATTTTAACATCTATTATATATGCCTTGTTGATTGGTATCAACCAAAGCTATCATAGTTTAAAGATGAGGAGTTAATAGTATCATTAATGTTTACTGCCTCATTTCTAAGGTAAATTCCATTTTGATACAAAGAGTTTTAAATCTGCTTAGCTCATGTATGTACAAAAAGGTATAAAATTCTTATTCCTCATCCCAGTTCAAGTTATTCTGTAGTAAACTTTTATTGGATGGAATAACTTGGTAATTAGTTATCAGGTATAAGCAAGAATCATGTTTCTAAATGGACACCATGGTACATACCTGTAATCCCAGCTACTTGTGAAGCTAGCCAGGGCAACTTAGCAAGACCCTGTCTCAAAATAAAAAATGAGGGCTAGGAGTGTAGCTCAGTTTTAGAACACTCCTGGGTTCAATCCTTACAACCAAGAGAAAGAGGTTAGGATGGGCGGTGTAGGGGGGTAAGATTTCTCTGATAAAGAACAACATTTTTAACCATTTTCTTTCTGAATTACCTTGATAGTTGCTTCACATGATAACACACAAAAAATTTTTGCTCGATTAGAGAATACTAAGAAGAATTACAGGATTCATTGAAGAACTTTTTACTTTAACTCTGGCTTTATCTTTAAGTTGTGTCTCAGAAAAATAAATTTCTCTCGACCTTCATTTCCGTGTGATAAAATAAAAAATAATAACACTTATCCTAGATAGAAACAGGATGTTTTGAGTATCAAATGATATGATATATATATTTAAGTGTTTTACATTCATAGTTATTTGTGTTTGAATAGAAAAATGAATCAGCTGATAAATACTTGAGTCTTTTTGGTGGGGGCAGAGAACTTGGTCAGAAATTTTAGAAATGAATTTTAGTGTTCAGTAACTGATTACCCAACTAACAATAATGTTAACAAGTAGGATTTATATTTAAAATAAGTGATAAGTATTTGCTGGTATTTGGTCAGTAACTGAGTAGTGTTGAGGTTGACATCTCTAATTTTCTTGGCATTTCCCTCATGACTAAGAAATGGCTGCTCTTATCTACATTTGAGGCAAAAAACTGGGGAAAGGGTCAGCTCCTACCTTAGATTGGGACCTTATAATATCAGGAAAGTTAAAATACCCCTTGCCAGTAGATTTTATCTCAAACTAAGATGGTTGATCTTTCCTAGTTCCAAGAAATACTGGAAAACAAGGTTAACAGGATTGTCATAGTTAGCTTAGATTAATCTATATTCATTGCCTTAGGCTGGACATATTGTCCCCTGTCCCCTACTGAGCAAAATCAGTTTGGTTAATTAGGAAAAAGGGAGAAGGGGAAAATAGATGTAGTTTGGACAACTAAAAGGGTCTGGGACAGATTTAATCCCATCTGTCAGGTTGTTTTTAGCTATGAATAATAAGTAAGTAAATAAATAAATGTGCTTAAACAATAAAGAAAATGTATCTGCATGTATCAAAAAGTCTGAAGATAGGTAAATTGTAGTTAGCTAATTCTGTGGCTCATCAAGACCCATGTTTAATCTCCATTTCACTTGTGCTGTCCACCACATCTCAGTTTAGCCACAGGTTAACTCTTTTGACAGCCTCAGTGTGGCTTCTGAGGAACAGGTATCACATGCAGATGTGGCAAGGAAGAGTTCACTGGTGTTCAGTAAAGAAGAGGGATGGGTATTCCTTCCTGTTTCTTAAAGTGGTAAAGCAATCTTTTCCCAGGAACTTTTCTCCTTTCCCTCAATAGACATTTTTCTAATCTAAGTGACCAGAATTAATTATATGCTGTGGTATAAACAAGACTGGCAAGGGGAATAGAACTGAAATTGTTAGATTAAAGCAACAGTTAGATTCATGCTGAGAGTAGAGCTATGATTCCTTGAATCACATGGAGGGAGGAGCAGACATTTCAACCAAAAAATGGATGTGTGAACGTACACATCTTGCCAACAAGATAAAAAGGAGAATAACTGTATATGCTAAACTTGAGGCCAACATCATTCTAAGTGGAGAAAAATTGAAAGCATTACCTCTAAGAAACTGGAACAAGGATGCCCTCTTTTACCACATTTATTCAGCATTGTCCTTGAAAACTCCAGCCAGAAGAAAGAAATTAAAGGGATACAAATAGGAAAAGAACTCAAACTATCACTGTTCACAAATGACATGATTCTGTATTTAGAAGATCCAAAAAATTCCACCAGAAAACTAATAAATGAATTCGGCTAAGTAACAGGATATAAAACTAACACCCATAAATCAAATGCCTTCCTATACATCAGTGGTGAATCCACTGAAAGAGAAATTAGGAAAACTACCCATTCACAATTTTCTCAAAAAATAAAATATTTGGGAATCAATCTAACAAGAGGTGAAAGACCTCTACAATGAAAACTACAGAACACTAAAGAAAGAAATGGAAGAAGACTGAAAGATCTCCCATGCTTTTGGATTCCAGGCAGAATTAACATTATCAAAATGGCCATACTACTAAAAGCGTTATACGAATTTAATGCAAATTTAATCCCAGTGACATTCTTCATAGAAATAGAAAAAGTAATCATGAAATTCATTTGGAAAAATAAGAGACCCAGGATAACCAAAGCAATCCTTAGCAAGAAAACTGAAGGAGGCCTCACAATATCAGACCTTAACTTATACAGAACCATAGTAACAAAAATGGCATGGTATTGGCATCAAAACAGATATGTAAACCAGTGGCGCAGAATAGAAGACATGGAGACAAACCCACATAAATACAGTTATCCGACACCAGACAAGGTGCCAAAAATATACATTGGAGAAAAGATAGCCTCTTCAACAAATGGTGCTAGGAAAACTGAAAATCCATATGTAGCAAAATGAAATTAAACCCCTGTCTCTCACCCTATGCAAAACTTAACTCAAAGTTGATCAAGAACTTAGGCACTAGAACAGAACCCCTGTGCCTGATAGAAGAGGCCCAGATTTTCAGCATGTCAGCTTAGGAACTGATTTCCTTAAGACTCCTAAAGTACAAAAAGTAAAATAAAGAATCAATAAATGGATGGATTCAAACTAAAATACTTTCTTCACAGCAGAGGAAATAACATTATGAAGAGAGAGTCTACAAAATGGGAGAAATCTCTACCACACGCACCTCAGATAGAGCATTAATCTCCAGGATATATAAACTCAAAAAACTCAATGCCAAAAAAAATAAGTGACCCAATCAATAAATGGGCTAAGGAACTGAGCAGACACTTCACAGAAGAAAAAATACAATTGATGAACAAATACATGGAAAAATGTTGAACACCTCCAGCAATTAGAGAAATGCAAATCAAAACTACACTGAGATTTCATCTCATTCCAGTCAAATGGCAGTGATCAAGAATACAAGCAATAATAAATGTTGGAGAGGATGTGGGGAAAAAGGTACACTCATACATTGCTGGTGGTGCAACCACTACATAGGGAAAGCAGTATGGAGATTCCTCAGTGAACCTGGAATGGAACCACCATTTGACCCAGTCATCCCACTCTTTGGTTTATACCCCAAAGACTTAAAATCAGCATACACAGTGATTCAGTGACATCAGTGTTTATAGCAGCTCAGTTCACAATAGCTAAGCTATGGAATCAACCTAGTGCCCTTCAACAGATGAATGGATAAAGAAATTTCGAGGGCTGGGGAGATAGCTCAGGTGGTAGAGTGCTTGCCTTGCAAGCACAAGGCCCTGGGTTCAATCCCCAACACCGCAAAAAAAAAAGAAATTTCAATATGTGTGTGTATAATATATAATATGAATATTATTCAGCCTTAAAGAATGAAATTATGGCATTTGTCAGTAAACAGATGGAGCTGGGGAATGTCATGCTAAGTGAAATAGACTAATCCCACAGAACCAAAGGTAGAATGTTTTCTCTGATATGCAGATACAAATTCACAATAAGGGGGTGATTAGGGAAGAATTGAGGTACTTTGGATTAGACAGAGGAGGTTGAAAATAGGGGAGGGGATATGGGGGTAGGAATGATAGTGGAATGAATTGGACATTATTACCCTATGTGCATATATAATTATATGACCTATATAACTCTACATCATGTACAACCAGAAGAATGAGTTTTACTCCATTTATGTATGATGTATCAAAATGTGTTCTGTCATGTATAACTAATTAGAACAACTTTTTTTAAAAGGGAGAAGAATAACTGATAGTTCTGTTTCAGGACACCAGATTTGTGTATCTATCAGCATATAGCTAACTTAGACTGGAAGTTTTCAATCTATCATACATAGCTTTATAGCATATACTAAAAAATACTTATGTTGGTATGAAATATTCAGTTCCTCCTCAACAGGATATATGCTAGAGTATTACCCACTTAGTGCACTCAGCCATTAACACAGGACTTCTGGGCCATGGTTCTTCAGATCCAGATGTGCTCTTCATGGTCCAGCAATGTGAGACTGAAAGAAAAATTATTGATGCCCAGTGTACCTAGTATGCAGTGATGAAGATAAAATAGGTCTAAATACTAGATGAACTTCCAGAGGAAGGAAAATTTGGACACAACTTCAATAATCATTGCTCCGTAGCACATAGATTAAGGATTGTTAGGCCATCTGAAAACCTCTAGTTTAGTTTTCTGGGAAAATTCCTCTTGTCTCTGGTCTTCACTAGTATTCCTGGTTTCATGGCCATATCTAAGATGTACTTAGTGGAGGATGGTTTTCATGAAGACTGAATAGCTTTGGCAACCCGTTTCTTGTTAGTGTGGAGATCTGGTTGCTAGAAAATGCCTTTCCGATTGAAAACTCCCAGTCTAAGTTAGCTGACCATTGTGATATCTTGACAGTGTACCTCCACCATTTGTATCTGGTGTCTTTGCATTAAACACAGTTAAATATCTTGCCTAGATGTGGTATTCCGAGACTTCCTGACTTCTTACCACTGAACTTTGCCTTGCTTCTTCCTCTGGTCCTTGATTTAATGACCTTATTCTGAATCACTCTTATTTCTTTTCTCGTGCTATAAAATGACTCTTTATTTGATATCATAGCACTTTCTATGAATAAATATTAAAATAGTACCAAATATTATCTTGTGTTTTTTTAATTGAATCCTCAATGTGTCTTTTTAAAAATTTTTTAGATGTTGATGGACCTTTATTTTATTCATCTATTTATATGTGGTGCTGAGAATTGAACCCAGTGCCTCACACATGCTAGTCAAGCGCTCTACCACTGAGCCACAACCCCAGCCCATCCTTGTAAGACTATAAGCTCTAACAGAAAAGGGACTTTGGTTTGTTTACCATTGTAATCACCAGGGCTTAAAACTGTAGTTACTTCATTTTTCACCTAACGAATGAATGCAGTTAGTGGCCAGTGGCAAGGGGGTGTAGAATTCCTTTTTAGCCATATATTTTTAGAGCAATTGACAACCTAGTAGAAACAAGCACCTGTAACAAGATTATGGCCTCTGATTATCTTTTTCCAGTGGAAGAATCTAGGGTTCCTTAGAGAAATTGTTGATATTAAGTCTGTCAGGAAAATGTGAGATGATTTTAGAGGATCTTGGCCAACAGAAACCCCAAAGGATATGGGGACCAGTTGGAATTGGCTAGAGATGGAACAATGAGCATTAGTAAGGATAGTCATTGCGGTGGTTTAAATCCATGGGTTTATAATGACACTTTAAAAAAAAAAAAAAAAGAACTGTTTACTGTTGAAGGATACTAATGAACTCATTAACTTTGAAAACTGGTAGAGGGGAAAATTAAGCACTTATCATGCCTTTCTTACAGGAACCGTATCACTAGTACCCTAATTAGTAAATGAGGGAAAGCTTCTCATTATATAGGTATTATAGGTCATAAATAAGAAGAAATGATAGAATACTCCTTTTTTTTTTTTTAACTACCCCCATTGAATTAATCAATCTAGATCTCGAAAATAGAGATAAGCATCCATTTGTGTCCCTCCTTTCCACAGCTTACAAAGTAGCCACATTTCAGGTGCTCAGAAGCATGTGTGGCTAGTGGCTATCATACTGGATAGCACAACTTTTGATCTAATTACCACTTACAGAAACCTATTTTGTGGGCAAGAAGGATACAGGTAGAAAATCTAGACTCTGGTATATACTATAGGATAAACGATCCAGTTTCTTCAAGGAAAGAAAAAGGGAATTTGAAGATTAAAAGAGACATGGAGCTGGGGGATAGGGGTGTAACTTAGTGGTGGATAATCTGCTTTGCATGCAAAAGGTCAAGGGCTTCATCCAAGGCACAGAGAGAGAGACACAAACACACAGACACAGACAGACTTGGAGACAATCTCTTATGATGTGTGAACTGTGAACCTTATTTGGATCCTGATTTAAGGAAACTTTAAGCAGTTTATAACATTCAATACAATTGAAAACTTGAACACTGCCTGGTTGTTTGGGGACTGAACAAGAATCAAATTACTGTCAATTTTTTTTAGATGTGATAATGGCATCATGATTGGTTGGGTTTGTTTTGTTTTGTACTGGGGATTGAACCCAGGGATGCTTAGCCACAGAGCCACATCCCCAGCCCTTTCTGTATTTTTTAAAAGACAGGATCTCACTGAGTTGCTTAGGACTTCGATAAGTTGCTGAGGCTGACTGAATTCAAAATCCTCCTGTCTCAGCTTCCTGAGCTGCTGGGATTATAGGCACCACCATGCCTGATTTCGTGATTGTTTTTTAAAAAGTCTTCATCTTCCAGAGATAAATGTTGAAATATAAACAAAATTACATATCTGGCATTAGCTTCATAATTTATATGAAAGTGAAATAGGATTAACAGAAACATTGCCATTATATTATAGTGTTTCTGAAAGGAAATTGGTGGTGTGTATGCATGCAGACCTCTACCTCCTTTTTTGTTTAAGTATTTTCTCTCTGGATATTTGTTTCTATTAATACTCATTCAGTAATGCATTCTCACTTAAGCAAATAGAGTCCTCAGCAAGATGCTTAGTAACTCTTTTTTCACAAAGAGGCACAAATAACAGACCATTTTTTTTTTAAGTTAATCACAAGTTGGGGGAAGGGGCAGAACCATACTTTGTCTATTTTTTAGTGATTGAAAATGACCTTAGCCTTCCCTGAATTTCTCCCCATTTTGTACCTTTTTTTTAACAAGTTTAAACTAAATTCTGTTGTGTCATTCAATTCATGTTGAATATGTACTGTGTTGTTCTTGTTTGTCTTTGATTAGTGCAAAACTTGTAACATAGTCATCTCCATACAGTCCACAGGACACGGAACATTCTGTACATAAGTTTATTAACAAATGTCTGTTAATTGTATGAGTGAAATTTATTTTTTAATCAAAAAAGTATATTTGTTCCAGTTGTTGTCATAGAAAAGCTTAGAAACTTTCCTTATTGAAAACTAATAAAACAGCTTTCCAGAAATGACTTAAGAAGTGCATATTTGAATGCAGGGCAGAATCTAGACAGTATGCTCCATGGCACTGGGATGAAATCAGACTCTGACCAGAAGAAGTCAGAAAATGGAGTGACCTTAGCACCAGAGGATACCTTGCCTTTTTTAAAGTGCTATTGCTCAGGACACTGCCCAGATGACGCCATTAATAACACATGCATGTAAGTATTTGGTGCTGTCCTTAAGAGTTTGGAGAAGTGCAACTAGTGCTATTTTAAGAATAGTTAAAATTGAGTTTTTTCCTTTCTATATGATACCTTTCCAAAGAGCCAAAAGTCTTATTATTATGAATATAGGAACATTGTTCCTATTAAGTGATTAATAATTATTTTATTAGAAAGTTAATGATACTCATTGTAGAAAGCTGTTTTGTTTTTAATAGATTACCAAAAAGAAACCAAATAATTTCACCCACAACCTCCTGCTTCTTAATTGGTTGAAATATTTTACAGATATATAAGAATGATATTGAACTAATTAACTATTTTCTTACTGTGAACTTCCAATCCATATCATTTTCTTACTTAATTTTATGTTAATTATTCAACATGTTTATATATAATCATATAATTCTGTTTCATATTTTTGGGGGGACTTTGAAGAATTGACCTATTAGACAAAAAAAAATTTTCCTGAACAAATCTATCTCATTAGTCTATTAATGATCTCCCTATTCCATAGTAATAAGGTATATTAAGGTCATATTTTGTACTTCCCTAATAATTATATGCTCTTTAAATGGACTAGATATAATACACAAAACTTAACTCATGACATCCTGAAATGATATGATAGTTCATTTTAGATTTGCTGTCGCTTCTATAGTGGTAGTTGACTTAATCACCATAATCCACATGTAGACCACTTCTTCTTCGGAATTTTGTTTGTAAGGGAATGCTCTATTCTATGTTCACAAATAGATTTTTGCTGAACTTTATGTCCATAGTACGTCCCTGATAGAATGGGCAATAATTTGTTAGTGGCTTAGTAACCCAGAATAAAACTGGATCATCTATTTTAGCAGAATTTTACACCACACATAACATTTTCTCCTAATAGAAAATGAAGAATTCTGCAAAGTTCTTTTACATAGAAGCAATACCTTTGGATTTTGAGCAATAAATAGGAACATATTAAAAAAAAACTTCTAGAAGTTTCTTCTATAGCCATTAGAATCTAATTGACTGTATTAGAAGAAAACCCAAGGAATACTAATACTAAAATGAAAACATTTCATTAAATAGAAATACATTTCTGAATATTTCTTCAAAATTTATTCAAACATTCTTGGGACTGGGGATTTAGCTCAGTTGGTAGAGTGCTTGCCTTGCAAACACAAGGCCCTGGGTTCAATCCCCAGCACCGCAAAAAAATAAAATAAAAAATTATTCTTGTTTTCCTATCACATTTAGTTAAAAAAAAAAAGCCTTTCAGAATCTTTATCCATCTGTTCTTCCTAAATACACTTTTCTTTGTTATTGAGAAGAGATGTTTTCAGTATATATTTGAAAGATTAAGACTTGTATAGAATTTTATTAATCAGGTTTCTGTGATCACTTGTCTAATGAGCAAAAAGAAGTTACGTAACGGTGCACATTTGGAGTACTTGTTTAATAGAAATCCTTTTCTGCTTGACAAGGGTTCTCATTTACCCTTTAAATTATAGTTCAGACATAACTTTCTTTTGTCTTAAAATCTATTTAGTTTTGCTAATAAATCACATGTGAATATAATCCCAATTCAGATACAGAATACTGAAGGCTATGAGTACCTCTTCACATTCAAACTCAGATTTCATTAGGATTTTCTGATGTGGAGTTCAATCTTTTTTTTTTGTTTTGTTTTTTGTTTTCTCTTTTAGAACTAATGGTCATTGCTTTGCCATCATAGAAGAAGATGATCAGGGGGAAACCACATTAGCTTCAGGATGTATGAAATATGAAGGATCTGATTTTCAATGCAAGGTAAGATCTAATTTGAGACCCAGGAAATAAAGGACAGGGCTGTGTGAACAGCATTAGATTCCTTAGATATACCTGTGCTACACATTGCTGTGTGTTCACATTATCAAATATATTGGAGGAAACTTACCTCTTACTTTAACATAATTGTGCCAATAGAAGTTCCAGATTATTTTAATTTTAAAAGGTTTAAATAATCTTAGTTTGTCATGACTGCAAAATATTATATCATCATGCTTATTTGTATATTCTAAAGTTTATTGAAAAGACCTTACAATGTTGGGCACGATGGCATACACCTATAATCCCAGCTACTCAGGAAGCTGAGGCAGGAAGAGTGTAAATTCAAGGCCAGACTTGGCAACTTAGCGAGACCCTGTCTCAAAATTAAAAATAAGAAGGATTGGGAATATAACTGAGTCGTCGAGTGCCTCTGCATTCAATTTGCACTACCTCAAAAGAAAACAAAGCAAAAACAAAATCTTAGAAAGATGGGCAATAACCTTTGTTATTTATTTTGTTATTATTTAGAAATGTTAAATCCTTGGAGTTGGGTATGTAGCTTGGTGGTAGAGCCCTTGACTCACATTTGTGAGGCAGGGTTTGATCCTCAGCACCACATAAAAAGATAAATACAGATATTTTGTCCATCTACAACCAAAAAAATATTAAAAAAAAAAAATGTTAAATCTTTGTGAGGAGGTGTCAGGATACTTTTTAAAAGCAGTGGCCACGGAATCAGAGGATCAATAATCAAGTTATAAACATCCTGACAGCTCTGGATATGAACCTAATCTCTTCAAAATTTTGTATGGTAATTTCCCAAGAGATCCTGCCAGTGTTGTTGAAAAACAGCTCCATAATGAACTTTTAGTACACAATTTTAAGTCTCAGCTATGCCAGAAAATTATTTCTGTTATATAGAAATTTGCAGAATTGATAGAAACATCAATGTTACATATTTCTACCTGTTATTTAATGCTTAGAATTACCTACTTGGTAAATGACTGCAAATCTGTCATCTTTTGATTCTTTGGATCACAGAGAATAGCTCTAATCCGTCCTTAAGATCTCAGCCCTTAACCATGTAAAGAAAGTTTCTTCATACTACTTTCCTCCCTGTGTCTTTGCCCAGTGAAAATAATAGTTCACTATGACTTCAACTGCTCATATGATTAGCTTTAGAGGGTTCACTAGTTTCTGAGTGTCATATGCAGAATTGTAGTCTGATCAGGAAAAAAGAAAAGCAGATAATAAATAATCTCATTCCCTTTTTCTAAATACAGTCAGATCTCATGCTAGATGTTTGGCCATTATACCATATTCTTGAGACATTAACCTTCTGTCAGCTAAAATCACCGTGTAGTGCTGCTAAGCCATACCTCTTCCACTCTTTACTGTCGGTATTGGTTTCTTGAACACAGATAAATAGATGGGAATAGGATGGGTTTTGCCATATATTTGTTACATACTTCCTATGTTAAATATCACCATATAGGGATTAATCCTATTCTCTGATTTGTCAGGATTTGAGACATGCTAATTTAGTTATTATAGTTTTATGATATTAGCATATTACCAACCATTCATACTACATATTTTTAATTGCTTAAAAGATTAATGGAGGAGCTATAGTTAAAGCACCAAGTCCAATGGTAGTATTAAGTGTCCTGCTGTCTCCTAAATTAGATTTCTTCCAAACTGAATTCACCAATAGAAATTAGTTATTAAACTTGATGGTATGCATCCAAACTCATGATAGTTCTAGTAGCTGTGACAGTTTTGTCAAGGAGCTTATTTTCTCATCCACAGAAGAATTATTAAAAGGATCAAATGAAATAGCATAGCACAATTTGTACATAGTAAGGGCCTAATAATGTAAGCCTTTGCCACACTGATTATCTAAGCAGTCTTCAGACTGTGTTACCCATATCCCTAGGTACACACAGACTGTGTTGTAAACTTGGGCACATGGATAGTTGTAAGGGAATCAGGTTACAAATCCTAAACATTCTTAGGTCCTGAAACTTAAAACTGCTGTGCCTGAAAACAGAACTTCTCAAGCCATTTTTCTTTTTCTTTTCCCTTTTCCACAGCCACCCTTCTCCCAGTTGCCAAATCTAGGATATAAAACCTCAAGATTCTAAACAGTGCTATGATTAGAAATGAAAGTATCCATATAGGGAACACAAGATAATCAAGTACATTTACATGTCAGGTGGTTTTTAATTTTTTTGCTCTCAGCCAAATTGCTAGATCATTGAAGATAATTTTTTGATGATAGGATCATTAGCATATACTTTGGAAGGACTTGAAAGAATTATGGGATAGTGGTATAATAAACTGCTTCCCTTATCATCTTTTGGTTAATGTGAACTAAATGTCTTAGAGCTAATAAAAAAGGAAAATAGGAATAAAATTAATGCTGAATCTTCCCATTGTAGTAATAAGTAATTTTATTCATGAATTCATAAACTAGTATTTTGAAAGTCCTAACCATTTCATTAAGAAATGCCTATTTAAATTAAATTTTCTCACATTAATATTTTAATAAAGAGTGTAGTGTGTCCGTCCCCCCCATGATGCTGAGATTGAACCCAAGGTCCCACTTGTTAGGCAAACCATCTACCACTGAACTATATATACCCTAAGCCCTAGATTGTAGCGTACCTCATTTTGATCAGTTAAATACTAATAATTACAGTGATGAACTAGAAGGTTTTAAGACTGAAAAATACACAGTAACAGAAATAGAACAATTTATATGTACTTACTTTGATGTGAAGAATTGTAGACTAAAATATACTCATTAAGGCATAATTATTGTAAAAAATATTTCAAGGAAATGGGAGTTCCAGATTAAAATTTCCAGTTTAATGAAGCATTTGCCGGGTGTAGTGGTGCATGCCTGAAATCCTAGTATCTTGGGAGTCTGAGGCAGGAGGATTACAAGTTCAAAGGCAGCCTCAGCAAAAGTGAGGCACTAAGCAACTCAGTGAGACCCCTGTCTCTAAATAAAATACAGAATAGGACTGGAGATGTGGCTCAATAGTTAATTGCCCCTGAGTTCAATTCCCAATACCACCCTATCCCCGCAAAAAAAGCATTTGTTGCCAAGAGTTAATAAGTGGATGGCATCAAATCAAAACTTCTGCACAGCAAGGGAAACAATTGAGATTATAAAGAGAGAACCTACAGAATGGGAGAAAATCTTTACTACTTTTTTTCTGACAGAATATTGATATCTAGAATATATAGAGAACTTAAAGACTTGTTACACACACACACATACACACAATAACCCAATTTGGGCAAATGAACTAAACAGATACTTCTCAAAAGAAGAAACACAAATGAACCTATGAAAAAATGTTCAACACATCCTTAGCAATTAGGGAAATGTTAGTCAAAACTACACTGAGATTTCATTTTACTCCAGTCTGAATGACAGTCATCAAGAATTCAAACAATAATAAATGCTGGAGAGGATGTAGAGTAAAGGGAGGGAAGGAGGAGAGGAGAGGGAAAAGGGAAATACAAGTGAATGATATTGACCAGGCAAATTATATTGTTATATTGTGTACATGTATGAATATGTAATAACCAATCTGACCATTATGTACAACTGTAATGCACCAATAAAAAATAAGAAAAAAGTATTTGTTCATTTTCTTTAACTTTTTACTTCATCTGTTATTTTTGTTTATTTTTATGTGGTGCCTCATGTACTAGGCAAGCGCTCTACTACCGCAACCCCCATTTGTTCATTTTTTTTAAGGATGATAATGGATATCAAATTGCTATATGTTTAGATAGTACTGAATAAAGAATGAAGTAACATTTCTATTTTAAAGTATTATTTTCAGTAAGCCAGAAATTATTAATATATTCTTTGTAGCCATTTAAATTGTTTAAATTTATGGTGAAAAATTCTAGATGTCAGTCTAAAAATATGAGGAATACATTGTTTTTAAAAATGTTTAGCGGAATTGAGGATGTAGTTCAGTGGTAGAAAGCTTGTCTAACATATATGAGGTCATGGGTTCAATCCCAGTACTACAGAAAAATAAAAAATAAAAATTTTTGTAGGAGCCACACATGCAAAAATATTTGACCAGCACTTATCTAATTTTCCATATATCTTGGTAAATAACATTTCCATTAACCTAGCAACTAGCCCCCCCAAAAAACAGCTTTTAGTCTCACCCTAAACTTCTCTCCCAGTGCTTGCACTACCACAGTCTAGATCAAAACAAATACAAGTGATTTTCACCATGCTTCGAATTCCTGCCAAACTTCAGTCTCCTTTGGTATATCTAGCTTGTTTTGTGTCTTCCTATACAATCAATTCTTTCTCACGAACCTCATTTTCTTGACCGTTTCTTGTAACTTGACTTCAGTTCTTTCCTTATGTACTGTGTCTGACCCATGCACATGAAATAAGGTCACTTAAGTTAGAACATTCCACTTCATAAATGCCAAGTAACTTTTTCCCCTTAAGGATTTTATTCCTCAATATGCAGGTTGGGGTGAAGGGAGCATGAAGGCAGTGCAGGAAAGGCAAAAAGTTCTGTCATTCCAGCCTCACTGTCTAGACAACCATGACCAAGGATATAGCTCATGCTAGAGTGCTTGCCTAGCATGTGAGGTCCTGGGTACATCCCAGCATCACAAAAGGTAAATTAGTAATCTAGGCAACCCTGACTTTTGCCAACCCAGGTTGTTAACCTGTGTAAGAAAGATGAGAAGTGAGTCTGATGTTGCTTATTTTTGGTTTTCCAGGGCCGCCCAAGATGTTTGGCTTATTCCAGAGTTTCATCTGAGATTTGTGTCAAACTTACCTTAGGAAGAAGAATTAATTCATCAAATATTTGCTGTTTGCATTCGTTTGCATTTAGTGTGCTAGGTACTTGGTATAGTCGGTCTTGTTGCCTCCCAGTTACTCTGGAAAGCAAATATTTCTTTCTTAGAGAAAATGAAAGCCTAGCTAGAAGTTAAGTGTTCAAGGTCACAACATGATCAACTGGCAAGGCTTGAATTTAAACAGTCCAGAGCCCTTGTTTTTTCTATGATACCATGCTGCCTTCAATCTTTTGGCAAAGCTTTCCTTTTCCTTTTAAAGAAAGTAATATAACATTTAGCCATCTTGTTTCTAGTACTCCTTGTTTCCAAAATCTTTAGGTAGTACTTGTCTTTCAGCCATCTCACAACTGTTTTCATCTTCCTGGAGTATAACTCACTAGATTAGAAGATGTGAACTCAGACTAGAAAAACATCATAAGATCTCTTTATTCCTCTGGGATATGATTTCCTACTACTTGTTATTTGGTCTGTCTGCTTCTTTCCTGTAGTCAGCCTTAATAGAGAAGACAGAAATAGCAGTTGAGGAATCATATATCTTTGTCCTCCATTTTCCAATCTGAGCAACACACTCATTGCTTGATGGTCTTTCCCCCTGTACTACCAAAGCCTTGTGTCCCCATGACTAGAGTCTTTTTCTCTCTGGTTTTTGACTTATTAGGGATACCTCTCTGTTTTGGATAGGGGGCTCTAATAAACTCTGAGAAATATTATGTCTGTATTTTGCCCTTTCCCTCATCTGTATACTTTAGCTTGTTTCCATATCTATCTAATTCCTTAGTTGTTAGATGCAGAATATATAGTGTCTTTTACTACTTCACCACCTCTCTTAACCAGTCTTTTCTTTGGACTAAGACACCCTCCACACTTTAGTCTGATCTTAAGTCTTATCAAAGTCTCAGTACTACTGAGATCATATTTTCTATACTAGTTTATGATTATATTAAAATTTATTACATGTTTTCTAGGAAAAGATATCATGAATTTAATTACTTTTTACCAAAAACAACTGAATGGTAATTCATTAAAATATGCCAGTGTTTGGTAGGAAAGCACTAAAACTTTTTGTCCATCTATAAATAAGTTATAGTCTAATGTTCTAATATACCATCCATACATATGTTCTCCTTAAGAAAAATCATTTTATAATCTTTGCAACACTATTTCATATTTTAATTTTTCAATATTTTTACACATAAAATTTGCAGATCCTTTTCACTCACTAAATGAGAAATTGTATTTTATCAGTACTAAAAACCAGTTTAATATACTAAATCATTTCTAATTTTACCATTATTTTTCCTCTAGGATTCACCAAAAGCCCAGCTTCGCCGTACGATAGAATGTTGTCGGACCAATTTATGTAACCAGTATTTGCAACCTACACTGCCCCCTGTTGTTATAGGTAGGTTAGCCCAGAAAAGTCGGAGCATGAGTCTCTGTAACATATTTTTTCTGGTTTTAACAATAACCATGATACCTAGAATTTAACACTGTAAATTATGTTTTCCTTTTAATAAGATGTGATTGAAAGATACTTTGTTCACTTAATGTTTACTTTTCATTGTCAGGTCCATTTTTTGATGGCAGCATTCGATGGCTGGTTGTACTCATTTCCATGGCTGTTTGCATAATTGCTATGATCATCTTCTCCAGCTGCTTTTGTTACAAGTAAGGAAATACCTGTTTTGATATAAAATATTCTGTTAAAGATTAGATATCAACAGTTGTTTTTAAAACCAGTAAGCAGAAACTGCTGACTGCTGTATGCAGTTCAGAAACTATTAATTTGTATTCTCTGGTTATATTATCATAGTTTTAACTAGATGATAGTTTCCTTAAGAGGTAAGAGGGCCTTAATACCAATTAATTAATTGAACACAATTTTATACTTCTATGTTCATGAATACTCTGTGATTTTCTTGTTTGAGGAATAGTGAGATTTGTCTGAATTTTTACAGTTCATTCCTAGAACTTAACTGCCTTATAGTTTTTTAGTGACTTGGGGCTTCAGAAGTGTTTACACTTAGTCGTGATTTCAGAAGACAGTTACCAAAAATGTAGAGTAGTAGGAGAAGACAGTTGCTATTGCATATCAACTTTAATAATAAAGGGTAGTCATACTGGGATAATACAGAGATATAAGTGAAACAAGTTATTAAACCCATAAATAAACCCAAGCACATGAAGAAATTTAGTACATTGTAAAGTAACATTTCAGATCACTGAGTAAAAAATACTATTAATAATGGATTTTTGACTAGGTAGCTAGGTGGAAAAAAAATGAAGTTGGAACAGTTCCTACAGTGAAATAAATGTGAGCAAGATCAGAACTATCTATCTATATAATTTTCTCTCTCTCTCTCTCTCCCTCTCTCTCTCTCTGGATCTCAGAATATCTTTCTGAGTCTGACACAAAACTTAGAAGCAAATAAATAAGTAGGTAGGTGGATAATATAGTATGTTACATAAAAATAAAACTTAACTGGGTGGCAAAAAATCATCTCAAGCAGTCAGAAGACAGGCTGCAATTGAAAAATACTGGCAGCTTATATTTGAAAGTACCGATTTCACAAATAAAGAGTTCTGTAAATCAAGAAAGAAAATTCTAAGCAATCCAGTACTAAAATAGGCCAACAAAGATTAACACAGGGGTGTGGCTCAGTGGTGGAGCACTTGCCAGGCATGTGTGGAGTTCTGGTTTCAGTTCTCAGTCCCACATTAAAAAAATAAAGATATTGTGTCCATATACAGCTAAAAATATTTTTTAAAAAGATTAACACATAATTTATATATAAAAGGAAATGTTGAAGGTTCATTTAAAGGGGGACATTCAAGAGTTTTCATTATATGAAAACTACAAAATCATGCAGATATTTTTACCTGTCCTAATAACACAGATTCACATGCTAAACAAGTTTAGATAAAGATAGTAGATTGAGCCTACTTTTACGTTCACTTCCCCATTAAGACAGCAATAAAGAGTTTTAAAATTCTTTGTATAAAGAGAACAGGAGGTAAAACAGCAATAAAAAGTTTTGGAACCCATGAAGCAGGTGGATGAGTAATTGATGATTGTCTAGACCCCAAAATTCTGAATGCTAGCCTAGAAATTGAGAAAACCAAGAAGCCATTAGTGTATATTCTAGAATTCCAGGAGATCAAGATTGAAGCTGAAATGCCTTTGTTTGGTCACAGGTCAGCCCTGCTATTTTACAGGAGTGTACTAAGCAAGGGTCTAACACCAGAAGGTGAGGATCATTGTGGGCCATTTAGGATACTGACTAGCACAGATGCTGAACACTTCACCCCTCTTCTACTCTGAATAATCATGTGACTTCCCCACCCACTCCCTGAGAAGGCTAGAAGGGTAATCTCTGGAAAGAACACAGTAAATTTCTCAGCTATGGTATCTCATTGTTTAGGGTAAGGCATTACAATGAAAATAAGGAGGTATGTTGAACACTAACATACTCCCAGAACTTTGTCAGCCAAGCCTATATCCTCTATAGAACAGATAGGATGATTCTTTTTTTTTTCTTTTTTTTAAATATTTTTTTAGTTGTTGATGGACCTTTATTTTATTCGTTTCTTTATATGCTGTACTGAGAATCGAACCCAGTGCCTCACACGTGCAAGGCAAGTGCTCTACCACTGAGCCACAAGGATGATTCTTGGTGGAAATCTCACCAAGCCAGGAGAGAAGACCACCCCCCAATAAATAGAAAGATAAATAAAAATAAAACAAAAAATCATTAGGGCCCAGTGGCCCAGACAGATTATCTTACAGTGAAGCCTATAATCAGAAAGCCCTACAGGCCCCACTCAGGTACTAACAGCTGCCAGTCAGGACATCAGTCAGTGAAAAACACTGACGTATGAGAAATAGAAACAAAAATTAGTGGACTGGGGTTGTAGCTCACTGGTAGAGTGCTTGCTTGGCACGTGTGAGGCACTGGGTTTGATCTCAGCACCACATAAAAATAAATAAATAAAGGTATTGTGTCCATCTACAACTAAAAAATAATTTTTTTAAAAAAGGAAGAAAACAGAAGCAGCAGTGAGCCATATGATTGCCCACATTACTACCTAAAGAGAATTTCTGGCTGCAGGATACAAGAAACCTAAGTACAGTGCTATAGACTGTTAAAATGTAGCTGAGCGCCTTGGGAATTAACAACTGCTATAGTAGTTCATAGGACAGAGTATTAGAAAGGAGAAAGTCTCATAGGAAAAGACTTGTGTTCCGCCCACTATTCAGCAGAATAGTCAGCACATTCCTGTGAGGAAACGGATAGACTGGGGATAGAACACTAGAAATGATTGAAGGAACCAGTATGTGGTGCTCACAAAAGATAGGGAATAGTGTCTATTCCCACTAGCTATCACACTTGAAAGCCTCATAATTTATAAGTATATGCTTTGGCTAGAGTGTTCAGAAAGTGTCTTTAAGATTATTTGAGCCGTGTGCGGTGGCTCACACCTGTAATCCCAGCAGCTCGGGAGACTAAGACAGGAGGTTTGCGAGTTCAAAAGCCATCCTCAGCAAAAGCGGGGCACTAAGCAACTCAGTGATGCCTGTCTCTAAATAAAATACAAAATAGGACTGGGAATGTGGTTCAGTGGTTGAGTGCCCCTGAGTTCAATCCATGGTACCCACCCCCACCCCAAATAAAAAGGATTAATTGAAAAGAACATTGCTCTCAGAATCAAGCTATGGACACAAGTGAGTAACCTAGAAAAAAATATTTCAAGAAATGTACAAATACCAGAAACTGATCCTTTAGACTTCTTTCACAATTTAAAACAAAATATTACAGAGAACCCCATGACTGCTTTGTTTATTTATCTTTTGAACTTCATGTGTTCGTTTTATCTACTTGAAGATACATTACTTATCAGATGTATAAGATTAGTAATTTCAGGTATTCATTCATGTTTAGCTGGACTCGAACAAGTCAGTTTGCTGTTCATAGCAAGCCATACAAGGATAAAATTAAAAAGAGAACTTCTAGCATATTAAGGTTCATCTTTATTACATGTCTCATGAATCTTTTGTTTTACTGTTTTCTGGTGACTTGTTTCCATTAGTCTAGATAAATCTGCAAATTTAGTCTTCTTGAATTTATATTCATAACAAGACCCTCAGAATCAATTTTCTCTAAAACCTCTCTTACTATCACCATTCTCCATTCTGGATGAATTATCATTTTGTGCTATCCTGCCAATTCCTTATACTTTCCTCTGGCATAGAATTTCTCATTCTCTCTCTCTCTCTCTCTCTCTTTTTTTTTTTTTTTTTTTTTTTTTTTTTGCTGTGCTGGAGATTCAACCCAGGGCCTTGTGCTTGCGAGGCAGGCACTCTACCAACTGAGCCATATCCCCAGTCCTTCTCATTCTCTTTTGTAACTCCTTAAACCCTTAACACTGGTTAGATCCATGATTCTACCCCTTATACTTAAACTTAGTACTTTCACCTTAAACTTTTTTATATTCAAAAATATTTACTTACTTATTCATAATTATTTGCCTAAAGTTTGCCTTTTCTATTGAATAGGAATCTCAAGGCTAGCAGATATTACCTGTCCATTAATACTGATAGCCAACTAAGCTGTTTAAATTATTGCTTCTCTGTTGAATCATTGAGGATGAAAATGGTGAATCAGCATATTCCCCCATTTTGGCATACAGTACTCAGTAACTTTTGTTGGTATTTACCAGCCATTTTTTGGCCCAGAATGCTGCTTGGGAAACAGTATCAGATTAATTTGTGAGACATAAAGCCCACTTTAGCTTGATAATGGGCCAGTCATCCTCACTTTCATTAGACGACTCCTGGTCCCATGGTAGTTCAGTGATAAAAATGAGCAAGTTCGAAACTATAGTAATTGCAGCAAAAAAATATTGCAAAGTAATGTTTCATTTAAGAAAATAAACACTTATTGTATGCCTAACAATGATGCTGTCAGTCAGCTTTTAAAGTGGTTAAAAATAAAAAATGTCATCCATGTTTATTTTTTATAATTTGCAGCACTTTTTCACTTATTAATTCTAAATTTTAAGTTCAAGTTTTTGTGATACCCTATTACTTTTTTGCTTAAATTCATTTAATGAAATTCATAGTATGATCAGAATGTTTTAAAATAAACATTATACCAACCACATGATATAAAATAGCAATTTATAAAACAAGAAAACCAGTGAAATGAAAACATATTCAGTCAAGTTTCAACAGTGTTAAGGAACAGTGGTAAAACAGTAATTCTGCCAACAGCAAAAGAGACACAGGGTTTTACAACTTATAGTATGGAAAGATTTGTAGAACATGAATATTTAAAATAAATTTCACAACTGAGAATGGCTTTATTTTCTTGTTGATGGCAGGCCTACAGAAATTAACTGACAAAAACATTATTCCATAATAACATGAAAATCAATTTCAGATGAATCTTTTTTAAAAAGCTATAAGAGACCAGCAAGGTCTACTATCAGTTAAAAAAAAAAAACAAACTACTACTACCACCATTCAATGTGTTAATATAGTCTAGGTACTGTGCTAAGCATTTTACATACACATCTCCAGTAATTCTCACAGCCTACCCTGAAACCTCCTGTTAGGTTCATCCTCACATTTTATATGAAAATATGAAGATTTGGAGATGTTAAATAACCTACTTGATGCTACTGAATAATTAGCAGAGCAGGGATTCAAACTGCATGATCTTATCATCTTGCTATAATTAACCCTGTCTTAGAATTAAGAGACCAAGAACCACAAGGTTACACAAGGAAGTGTACAAGAGTGGTTATCAGAGACTGGTGAGAAGAGGGTAGAAGTTTGGGGGAGAGGAGCAGTGCAGGGGGTACAATGTTTCAATAGGAGGAATAAATTCTAGTGTTCTTTAGCACAGTAGGGTGAATATAGTTGATACTAATGCATTGTAATATATCCAAATAGTTAGAAGAGGATTTTGAATATACCCACTATATAGAAATGAGAGGTTAATAAGGTGGTGGGAATGCTAGTTACCCTGATTTGATCATTACCTAGTTTATTCATCAATCAAGACATCACATGGTACTTTATAAATGTGCAAATTTCATATATCAAACAAAAAATTAATAAAAATTTTTAAAAAGGAAAAGGAACCATTTCAAGTCCATAATGAAGCCTGGAAAGAGAAATCAGATATCTGTCTTCCAGATGTGTAGACATTTGATCACACTGTTAGTAGAGCAACACTAAGAAAACAGGCAGATAGGTTATGGGAGGAACTAATGGAGCTGAAATTGAACTCCATTACCAAAAACAAATCTGGTGGGGTTTTGAGTTGAAATATGAAAAATAGTAGGACAGGTATCTAGATCTAGATCTCAGACCACACCTGAGAGAGGGCGGTAATGAGATAGAAATGCCACTCTTTTCTTGCTCTGTTTCTTTCCATCTCTTCACAGTCCTCTTCAAAGCCCATTTCAAATAAACACTCAACAGTTCCTCTGACAGGAAAGAGTTAGTAGGTAAAACTTTGTTTCCAATCCAGGTAGATCTACATTTTTCATCATTAGGGTTTCTGAGAATATTGTTGGTTTAGATGAGCACAGCTTGGAAGCAGTGTCACTAGAGGAGCTGCCCAGTGGCACCTCTGCCGTGCCTGAGCCTTGTGGTTGTCACCTGATACCCATTTATTCTTGCCTGGAGAGCTTCCTTTAACTTAACTTCTTGGAGTACAGGTGTGCTGGTCACAAGTTCTCTCACCTTTTTGTTGGGTGGAGAATTTTGGGTTGGCTTTTGTTTTTTCTCTCAAAGCTGTCACTTCATTGTCTTCTGGCTTGTGTAATTTCTGACAAAATTCTTACCTTTGATCTATTATATGTAAATTTTTTTCATGGCTTCCTTTAAGATTTTCCTTTTGTCTTTGGTTTTATACAATTTGAACAGAATATGTTTAGGTGTGTGTTATAATTTTGAGGACTTATTTAATCTACTTTGAGTGTCCCCAAGCTTATTGCATGTATGGTTTGGTGTGTCTTCTTTAGAAATGAATTATACATGTTTTATTTGATGCTATCTCACAGCTCTTTCTTTTTCAATATTATTATTTTTTTTCTCTTTGTATTTAGTTCAGGTAATTTTATTTACCCATTTTCAAGTTGCTGATTTTTTTTCACCCTCAACTGTGTACAGTCTACCAATGAGCCCATCAAATTAATTCTTCATCTCTGTTACAGTGCTTTCTTTGTTTTTAAGTTTTTATTGGGCACATTATAATTATACATAATAGTGAGATTGTTGCATATTGTACTCTGACCTATTATGTTTTTATTTGAATCCATTTCTCTGCTGAAATTCTTTTTATTCATGTTGCTCACCTTAAACAGATGGTTCATCATTTTAATCGCAGTTATTTCATCATGTGGATCATTTAGTTGTATTGATTGCCTTCCCACTCGATTGAGATATTTTTCCTTGCTTTTTAAGTGTGTCTCATAACTTTAAATGAAAGTTGGTACATCACATTTAGAACAGACTGAAATAAAACTATATACATGCCAGGTATGGTGGCACACCTCTGTTAAGTTTCAGCTACTCAGGCAGGGCTTTGGTGGCACATGCCTGTAATCACAGCAGCTCAGGAGTCTGAGACAGGAGGATTGTGAGTTCAAAGCCAGCCTCAGCAATGGTGCAGCGCTAAGCAACTCAGTGAGACCCTGTCTCTAAATAAAATAGAAAATAATACTGGGGATGTGTCTCAGTGGTCAAGTGCCCCTGAGTTCAATTCCTGCTTTAAAAAAAAAAAAAAATCAGCTACTCTGGAGAATGAGGTAGGAGGATTGCTGAGCCTGTGAGTTTGAGACCAGCTTGGGCAGTATAGTGAAATCGTGTCTTTAAGAAAAAAAAAAGAAGAAAAATAAAAAGAAAAAGATAACGCAGGTACACACACACACACACACTTGAGAATAGGCATACCTCTTCTCTTAGATTGTTAGTAGGCAGGGTAGGGTTTTATGTTTTCTTCAGTGCTTGGGTGAGTTCCTGCAGTGCATCACAGGTTTCACATTTCCTTAGTAATGCAGTGTTGCTTAATGTGGGGGTTTTGGTGTACCAAAAGACCTGTGTGTGACTAGTATGTAACTTAGTCATCATAATGTAAACTGGGATGTTGATCTAAATAATGTTACCACTGATAATGTTACTGCTGTTGGGGGAGTGTCAGGATGGCAGTGTTTCTGCTTTGGGAAGGCCAATGGAGATGTTAAATGATGAGTTTAATGTTCACGATGAGTTAAATATTCACCCCCCCATGTGAGGGCAATAGTTAATACTTACAACGAGAACAAAAAATACCAATACAGGCATGTCATATAGAAATGATAAGGCAAATATTAAACAAATAAGCTTCAAGAAGTTAACATCTGTGGTTCTGAAATAGGTAGGGGGAGGAAAGGAAATAAGGAAGTGCCATTTTGTTTCTAAGCCACGAAGAAACTATGATGTCTAGCAGGACATGGTGGCACATGCCTGTATGTAATCCCATGGTTCAGTAGGCTGTCAGGAGGATTGTAAGTTTGAGGCCATCCTGGGCAACTTAGCAAGACCCTGTCTCAAAATTAAAAAATAAAAAGGGCAGTGGGATGTAGCTCAGTGGTAGAGTACCCCTGGGTTCAGTCCCCAGTACCAGCAGAAGAAAGGAAAGGACTATAAGACATTATAAAATCAGTGAACATAGGACTTTGATAAAATTAAGTATTAATTTCTACAAATACAAAATTTGATAAAATTTAAAATTAACATCAAAAGTGTTATGACAAAAGGGTATAGACAAAGAAATAGGGAAAAAAAGACTTTCATATGATGATAGAGGAGTTATAAGTGGGATAGTCTTTAAGGAGGCTGGTAGAACTTTCATTAGAATTCCAAATTCAGTCTATAAAGTGTACTGCACATATAGATATACTAGAAATTGTTTCATTTCACACTTGTATGTAATGAGACTAGAAACAATCATGTGTTTCCAGTAGGGAAGTGGTTAATAGCCATACAGTGAAATACTATCTAGCCACTCAAGAAACCAGGAGGCTGTTTATGTACCAATGTGAAATGATACCCTAGATACATTGTTAAGTGAAAAGGCAAGATACAGTATGGTATACTTCCACTTCTGGAGGTAAATAAAAAGCAGAGGAAATGAACATAAATATAAATGAGCATAAAAATATAAATTTTGGTTTGAATATGCATAAGTGGTCTTTAGGTTACACATGAAACTAGAAATAGTTTGCTTCCAGGAAAGTTAACTTGATGATTAGGGATAGGAGTGGGAGGGAAGATTTTTTTCACTGTACATCTTTGTATGCCTTTTTGAATTTCAATTCATTTGAGTCAATTGACCATATAGTATTTAAAATGAAAATAAAATAATAATTGTTGGGCTGTTCATATAGAATATAAATCTAACTTTGTTTCTAATGTCCATTATAATTATAATTCCAAAGGGTTAAAGAACTTAATGAGAAAATCAGAATTTTAAAACCTTAGGGGGTGATTTATGACATTAGGATTGGGAAGATTATTTTAAGACACAAAGTCATATCTCAAAAAAGAAAAGAAGGTTGATTAATTTGACTACATTAAAATTTAAGGACTGGGGATGTAACTCAATTGGTAGAATGCTTGCCTCGCAAACTCAAGGCCCTGGGTTCAATCCCCAGCACCACCCCCAAAAAAACAAAAGCTGACATAAAACACCATAAATGGAATGCCATGGCAGTCACAGACTAAGAGAAAAAATTGTACATATAAGTACCAAGATATTTAAACTGGGTGTGGTTGTCCATGCCTATAATCTCAGCAATTTATCAAGACCCTATCTCAAAATAAAAGGACTGGGGATGTAGTTCAGTGGTAAAGAACTCCCATGAATTAGTAGGAGAAAAAGATGCAACACCTTATTTGATTTACATGCAAAAGAGACAAACAGGCAGTTGACAGGGGGGAAAAAATCTGTGAACCATGAGAAGGAAAAAACATTGACTTTACTAATTAGGGGAAAGCAAATTAAGTAGTTCCCATCCAGATTGACAAACGTAAAAATATGGCAGTTGTAAGTTTGGGTTTGAATGTGGAAATGATATTGTGATATTAAACTCTTGGTGGGAATATAAATAACTTCACTTTGAAGAGGAGTTTTGTGGTATCTATAAAAATTCAGTTTGGCTGGGCACAGTGGTGCATGCCGGTAATCCAGTGGCTCAGGAGGCGGAGACAGGAGAATCAAGAGTTCAAAGCCAGCCTCAGCAAAAGTAGGGCACTAAGTGACTCAATGAGACCCTGTCTCTAAATAAAATACAAAATGGGAGTGGAGATGTGGCTCAGCGGTCGGGTGCCCTGAGTTCAATCCGTGGTACCCCACCACCACCACCAAATCAGTTTGTGTATACCTTCAGGAAATTCTCCTATGGATGCCTAGAGGCAGGCACAAAACGTTTAAGATCAGGCTAAGTGAAATAAACCAATCCCAAAAATCCAAAGCCAAGTGTTTTCTCTGATAAGTGCATGCTGATCCATAGTTGGGGTGGGTAGGGAAGAATGAAGGAATTTTGTACTATGCAGAGGGGAGTGAGGGGAAGGATGGGTGGTGGGATGGGAAGGATGGTAAAATGAGACAGACGTTATTACCCTATATACACATATGGAAAAAAATAAATAAAAATGTTTATTAAGTAGAAATCAGTATTCCTATGCTACACATGCTTTTTGATATTTTTAGACACTAAAAATTTTTTTACAGGCGGGATGGACACATCTGCTGGTTTTGATATGTTTGTGGGTTTTTTGCCCACTTGTCAATATACTGTGGACATCTCTCCATTCTAACATAACATAGAACACTATACATCATAAACCCCTTCTTTAGGTATATTGTAAAGGATTTAATTTTCTGTGATAATATTGATGAATATGATTCTGTCTTAAGGAAGGATAGCAGTGTGGAAAATCTTGAGATTTTTCTTAGCTCAGAATTATATAGTTGAAGAATTTTAATATATAGTTTTCTTCTCTATTAAAAGACATTATTGCAAGAGTATCTCAAGCAGGCGTCGTTACAATCGTGATTTGGAACAGGATGAAGCATTTATTCCAGTGGGAGAATCATTAAAAGACCTTATTGACCAGTCACAAAGTTCTGGTAGTGGATCTGGATTACCATTATTGGTAAGTTGAAGTTTCATTTAAGCAGCAGTGGTGTGTGCCTATAATCCCAGTGACTCAGGAGGCTGAGGCAGGAGGATCACAAGTTTGAAGCCAAAAAAAGGGCTGGGCATGGGGCTGGGGATATAGCTCAGTTGGTAGAGTGCTTGCCTTGCAAGCACAAGGCCCTGGGTTCAATCCCCAGCACCCCACCCCCCCAAAAAATAAAGCGGGGGGGAGCCGGGGGCTGGGCAAAGCAAAGGGATGGGTAAGGGGAGGCAGTGCAGAATGAATTCTTTAAAAATCATGTTATGTGCATGTATAAATATACAACAGGGAACTTCACCTTTTGTTTATCTATTTACCAACTGATGAACTTCTAATTTATATCTGTTATGAGTATAGCTGCTATGAACATTAACACTCAGGTCTTTGTGGATTTGTTTTTATATAAAGAACCAATCAAATATAAATTAATGGATGAGCAAAAGGAAGTCTAGTAGAGTACAGGAAAGAGAATGGGAGAGCACCCTTATAATAACACTAAATACCCAGATTGGTTTTTAATTGGTTATTGCATTTGTTGAAAGTAAATGCATTGATATCCTGTTTAAAATTTTGTCTAATGAAATCTGTAATTGGGAGGATGAAAATTAAACTATCTTCATATGCAGTCTGAAGATTTATGTTGAAAATCCAAAAAAATGATAAAGCTGCTATAACCAGCAAGTGAGTTTGTCAGGTTGCTGAATACAATTATTATACAAATATTATGAATTTATATACATTAGCAACAAACAATTGGAAATTGAAATTTAAAATTAATATTAAAATAGTATTAAAAGTACTGGAGGTGTAGCTCATGGGCAGTCTGCTATGGAGCTAGATAGATCCTCAGCCCTTTTGATCTTGTATTTTGAGATAGGGTCTGACTAAGTTGCCTATTTAGTTTGACCCCAAACTTAGAATCCTCTTCCCTCAGCCTCCTAAGACTGGGATTACCACAGCACCACCTCGCCCAGCTCAATTTTTTTAAATGAACAAAAGATTTGAACTGGTACTGCTTCAAAGAAGATAGAAGAATGGCGGATAAGCACATGAAAAGGTGCTCTGTATCAACAGGGATGTGCAGATTAAACAGTGAGATACTGCTACATATCTACCCTAATGACTAAGACTGACAGTATTAAGTACCAACAAGAACATATAGATCAGCTGCAAATTTCATACAAATTGGAATGCAAAATGGTGTAGTCACTTTGAAAAATAGTTTGCCAGTTGACTGGAAAGTTAAGCATATAATTTCTTGACAGTAAAGCAATTTCTTCTACTGTTTTATCTAAGAAATAAATATAAAAACATATCCCAAAGACAATGTTAATGTTCATAGCAGCTGTATTCATAACAGTCATAATTAGAAACATCCTAGAAGTTATTGGCTGGTAAATGGATAAACAAATTGTGGCACGTTCATATAACAAAATATTACTCTTCAAGCCCTAGTACACACAGCAATATGGATCAGTTTCAGAAGCATTATATGCTAAATGAAGAAGCCAGACACAAAAGTCTACATATTGTATGTTTCTGTTTATATGATATTCTAGAAAAAGTAAAACAGTAGGGACAGAAAACAAATCAGTGGTGTCAAAGACTAGGGGAGGGAATTTAATTTCATAAATGGGAAATTTTGTAGGTGATGGAAATGTTCTTCATCTTAAAATGTGATGTTGATGATTGCATAACTGCATGCATTTGTCAAAACTTACTGTTCTCAAAAGGGATGAATTTTGTATATAAATTACACCTCAGTAATCCTGACTTGAAAAAAAATTACAAAATGATTCTGTAATAAATGATGTATAAAGTGAGCCAGATTAGGTTTATACAAACTTTAGTCTTAGCTCATTTTAGGTGCACTTCCAATCTGGACATAGTGTTTTTTTTTTTTTTTTTTTTTTAATTTAAAATAATCATTAATTCTTCTGAAATGACAGATAAAGTTCTTATTGTACTTCAGATGTCATCCCAAATAAATACCTATATTCTGTGAGCAGTGAGTATAATTCAAAGAAAGATGTATGTGAATAAGATTGTAATTGTGGTAAGTGCAACAACTGAGAGGTATGCTTGTGCTATAAAGTTATTAAAGCTAACAAAGAGCACTCTAAGGGAACTGAATGTGCAGCAAGAGCTTGAGGCAGGAATAAATGAGTGAATTCTAAAAGTTGAAATACAGCAAAAGGAGTACAAGTGAGTGTTCATAGTGAATGCTGGGGCTGGGTCAGACTGTATAGCAGCACCTTAGAGACCAAGCTGCAGAGATTGCTACATAATAAACTACCCCAAAAAGGTGGTGACTTAAAGCCACAAACATTTAATATTTCTCAAGATTCTGTGGGTCTGCTGGGCAGTTTGTTTTCTAGACTTAATCAGCTAGAGCTGGGTGGTATAGCTTATACATAGGACTAGCAGTTCACATGGTATTATCTGTTGTAAACAGGGCTTCCAAAAACAGCTAGAAAGGACAAGCCCCATATGCAAACATTTATCAAATCTTTGCTTACAGCACATTTGCTGTTCTGTTGCCCAGAGCTAGTCATGTAGCCAAAACCCGAGTCCTTAAGGAAAGTGACTACCCAAGGGTGACCACTTCTGGAAATAGCTGTCTCATTGACTAACCTGTTAATGATTTCAGAATACATTGTACACTGTTTCTTCTTTTGTATACAATATAAATTTTAACATTGGAATTGGTTGGTAGGATATACCAGGCTTTTTGATAGAATAGACTGTCTTATCCTGTTGTCAGTCTTAATAGGTTATTTTCAAGAACTCAAAACCTTTTACTTTTTCCTGTGAAGGTTCAGCGAACTATTGCCAAGCAGATTCAGATGGTTCGGCAAGTTGGTAAAGGCCGGTATGGAGAAGTGTGGATGGGTAAATGGCGTGGTGAAAAAGTGGCAGTCAAAGTGTTTTTTACAACTGAAGAAGCTAGCTGGTTTCGAGAAACGGAAATTTACCAAACTGTACTAATGCGCCATGAAAATATACTTGGTGGGTACCATTTGATTTTAGTCTGTTTCACATTCTAACAAGGTGTTAGTGGGGTACAGGTAGAAACCTGCCATGTGGCATGTGCATTTGGCTAAAGGATGCACAGTAGAATACACCATTTAAATCCAAAACAGTCCCAACCATGCACTTTATTTCCTTCTAACTGAATCAACAGCTCTGAGTTTCAGGTAGACAGTAAAGCTAGTTTATTGGATCTATTCATATGAAAACCAAATCTTTTATAAGATAACTTAAGCAGTTATCTAGGGTAACTTTTAACTGTTTCTTCCTTTTACTTTTTTTAAGCTCAGCAACCTAATGTGCAGCTTCATTTTATATTCTATGCTTAATATTGTTCCTCTCCCTACCTCATATATATAGTATCAAATAATTTAGGTATGATCTAATCAGTAGTGTGCTTAGATATATCTAATTTTCCTGATTTTATCTAATTTTTATAATTTTATCTAATTAATTATCTAATTTTCCTGATATCTAATTTTTTCTTTTTTCTTTACCCCTCAAGAGGGAATAGCACATTGTCAGGCACATAACAAGCACTTACGTTCTTTTCCTATTGTTGCTGTAACAAATTGCTGTGAGTTGGGTGGTATAAACAATAGAATTTTATTTTCTCAGCGCTTCAGAGGCTAGAAGTCTAAAATCAGTTGTTGCCAGGGCCATTCTCCCTCTGAAGGCTCTGTGCAAAGATTCTCTCTTGCTCCTTCCTGGCTATAGGTAGTTAACAGCAATCTGTGCTATTTCTTGCCTTATAGACAATGCTCCAATCTCTATTTTTGTCATAATGTGGTCTTCTTTCCTGTATGCTTGGGTCGCGATGCATTTCTGTATTACAGGATATCAATCAGTGAATTAGAGCCCACCCTAATCTTGTATGGCCCCATCTTAACTTGATTCATCTACAAAGATGCTATTTCCAAATAGGTCACATTTATAGATTGTAGATGGACAAGAATTTGGGGACAACACTATTCAACTCAGTATAGCACTCACCAACCTTAAGGGAGAGAGGAAGAGAAAGGATAGGGAAAAGTAGATAGTGCTGTGGATCAGTAGTCAGTGAGCCAGACTGAGAAAACAGATAAGGAAGAGGAATTGATGGGCAAGTTGAGTGAGTTGACTTAGTTAGGAACTAACTTTTGGGATGTGAGGGCGATCTGGCTGCGACATCTGTCACCCCATTGATCGCCAGGGTTGATTCGGCTGATCTGGCTGGCTAGGCGGGTGTCCCCTTCCTCCCTCACCGCTCCATGTGCGTCCCTCGCTCGGGTCGAAGAGGACGACCTTCCCCGATAGAGGAGGACCGTTCTTCGGTCAAGGGTATACGAGTAGCTGCGCTCCCCTGCTAGAACCTCCAAACATGCTCTCAAGGAACTAACTTTTGGTTAAACATATGCTTTTTTTTTTTTTTTTTTGCGGTGCTGGGGATCGAACCCAGGGCCTTGTGCTTGTAAGGCAAGCACTCTACCGACTGAGCTATCTCCCCAGCCCTGCATTTTATTAAAGTGTCTACTTTTACTTGAAATTGAGAACCTTTTCCAATAGAAAATCATGTAGACTGATAACATCCTGCAGGTTATTAAATAATACATGATTTTATTAAATAATACATGATTTTTTCCCTAGTCATATGACTATTACTTTCATGATCATTGTTAGGATTATTGTAAATTTATTGCAGAAGTGTAGTTTTATATATAAATGATAGAAGTAAAATTTTGGGTAATACATTCAAGAATTTTTACCAGGCAAATCAAATTATTACTATCTATACATGATAATGTAAGTTATTCTTGGTGTCCTGATGAGTATTCTTGACTCCTTCCAGCCTTCTCTAATGATAACTACATTTTTTAAACTCACTAATTGAACAGGTTTTATAGCAGCAGACATTAAAGGCACAGGTTCCTGGACTCAACTTTATTTGATTACCGATTACCATGAAAATGGATCTCTCTATGACTTCCTGAAATGTGCTACACTAGACACCAGAGCCCTGCTTAAGTTGGCTTACTCAGCTGCCTGTGGTCTGTGCCACCTCCACACAGAAATTTATGGCACCCAAGGAAAGCCTGCAATTGCTCATCGAGACCTAAAGAGCAAAAACATCCTCATCAAGAAAAATGGAAGTTGCTGCATGCTGACCTGGCCTTGCTGTTAAATTCAACAGGTAGGTAGACTCCACTGTTTTGAAATTATTTTAATTTCCAAAAGATACCTGCTTATTTGCATTCAGTACATTGGAATTCTAAAATGTGTAAATGTTCAATAAATAGTTCTGTAAATATATAGTTAAAATTTTGAGGTAATCTATTTGTAAAAATTACATCATGCTATACATAATTCTTGATTTTCTGCTTTTTATTGTAATAAACATCTTTCTATTTCAGTTTATTTATATCCACCTCATTCTTTTTGATAAATTCATAGCATTTTATATTATGGATGTACTATATACATTTTTCTGTGATCCAGCTAAGGGACGTTAAGATTGCCTCCTGTTTACTTCTTTTTTAAAGTTTTAATGAACATTGTTGTATTTTATTCATATAGATATAATATTCTTGAGTACTTGTGCAGGTATTCTTCATGATGGAATCCTAGAGAAGGGACTGTTGACACAGAGTTTGAACAAATGAATTTTTAAAAAGGAGACAGTTTATATATATTAAATCATGACATATTGTATATTACCCCTTCAGAAATCATGTATCAGCTTACACTCCTATAAGTAGGGAAGGATTAGTATGCTGGTTCTCAATTACCACTTGATATTCTCAGTTTTTTAAAATAATATAGAATCATACAATTTTTAGAAAATCATTGAAGTCATTTTAATATTATAGCTTGAGAAATACAGCAGTTGTTTCACATTTCAGAATTCATTTCAGGCCATAAATGAAAGTACTAGTTTATGAAACAACTATATGAACCATCTAAATATTCTTCCATGGATGGGTGTTGTAATGTTCTTAATTGATATAGTGTTGTTGGCTTAAATATTTGTCCAATTCTACATAAGAAAATACAACGTGTTATATTTATCTCTGCTTCAGAATAATTTCTAGAACCTGCTAGACTGAAGGGCATAAACAATAAAGCATTCATGTCTTCAACTTTGAAATTTAATCTCAAAATTTAAAACTAACAAATCATTTATTACCGATTGTCAATGTGTTTATGTAGACATTACAACAAAACTAATTTCATCGGATCAATATAGAATAAAATGTAATCCTGTATTTTTAATGCTTAAGCTTATCATGTGAGAGTAGGAAAAGCAAATTTTCATATTCACTTCTTTGTAAATACAATTATCTGCCACTTTTTCTTTTATTCAGTATTGTTCTCTTTCTTAAAGAGACACCAAACTGATTTGGTGACAAAATCTGACCTGAACTTGATATAAGGTTATTTATGACCTTCATTCAGTTTAGTGAGAATAGTCAGACTTTGTGTTTCACTGAAGACACAATAATGAGGTTAAGGAGCTCTGCACACTCTGCTATAATATGTGACAAATTTACAGGGCATATTACTTTTCCAAAATCTAAAGATGCTAAATTTCATTATACATCTAGCCCCAAGGATTTCTGATAAGGAAATAAATACATGTGTGTGTATATGTACATATATTTATTTTATTTATTTATTTTTAGTTGTACATGGACACAATACCTTTATTTTATTTATTTATTTTTATGTGGTGCTAAGGATCCATCCCAGTGCCTCACACTTGCTAGGCAAGTACTCTACAACTGAGCCACAACTCCAGCCCCCTTATTTATTTTAGACAGAGAAGCTCTTAAACAAAAACATAAGATAAACAGTTTAGTTCTTTGCTCTCAACCTGAATGTTGTCTTTCTCCTGTTACAGTGATACAAATGAAGTTGATGTACCCTTGAACACCAGGGTGGGAACCAAACGGTATATGGCTCCAGAAGTGCTTGATGAAAGCCTGAATAAAAACCATTTCCAGCCCTACATAATGGCTGACATCTATAGTTTTGGCCTGATCATTTGGGAAATGGCTCGTCGTTGTATCACAGGAGGTAGGAGTTTGAGTAGTGTGTTTCTGATTGTTTATTTAAAAAAAAAAAAAATAACAGCTCTAGTTATGTAATTGACATAGATATGTCAGGAATTCCCAGGACTACTCGAAGTTCCTGTGGAAAGAGCCATAAGACTAAGCATGTAGTTGTCCTCGTTGCTGGGATTTATTACATTGGAAGGATACAAATTAAAATTTGTAAAGGGAGAACATGCCTCAGGCAAAATTCTGAGAAAAACAAGCAAGACTTCCAAAAGGCCTCTCCTCACTAATGGAGAGCAAATTGTGATGTGTTTGAAGCATTATCATCCAGAGAAGTTTGGTAGACACTCTGCACCCATAAATTTTATTGGATTCTGTTCACAAGAGAATGTTTTATCTGGCAGGTTCCAAAATTCCATACTCCCAGAAGTCTGAATGCAGGTGTTGACCACACACCATATTGTTCACACAAACCATATGGAAACAGGGAGACATGTCATTTAGGGACATTTCCATCTTTGTAGGCAATTGTTTATCATTCAGGTTCCCAGACACTAGCCAAGGCCCAACCTTGTAATTGGGCCTTTCTAAGGACAGCAGTTTCAGACTTGCTGCATTTACTCTTTCTATATCATGGTGAGTCTTTCTCCTGTAAAATAAAATAAGAAAAACTGAATTCACTAGTAGGAGGAACAGTTGGGTAAGTAGAGATACTTATACTTAGATTGGAATTAAAAATTTTCAGGGTATAAGTGAACAATTTTGCCCTCCCCCCAAGGAATATTAGTATACCCTTTATTAATAGACTGTGACAGTTGTGATGGGGTTACTGGTTGAGGTAGAGGAAATAATGGGACATGAATAAGAGAAAAATATGCATTTGCTACTAAAAGTGAACTATCCAGTTTGTACTTCTTTTCTTGTTTATGTAGGAATCAGCTTTAGTTCTACAGCTCAGTGAGAAAGGCTGCATAAATTGATATATTTTGTTCACCACCATTTTTCTGGCCACTGAGTTTTCTCTCTCCCAACAGGGATAGTAGAAGAGTACCAATTGCCATATTACAACATGGTACCCAGTGACCCATCCTATGAAGATATGCGTGAGGTTGTGTGTGTCAAACGTTTGCGGCCAATTGTGTCTAACAGATGGAACAGTGATGAAGTAAGTGGAGCTCACCCCCTGAAGAAGTTGTCCATGAATGTTCCCATAAATTATTTCTGCTCACTACATGCTCTTTATCTTTCAGTGCCTGCGAGCAGTTTTGAAGCTAATGTCAGAATGCTGGGCCCATAATCCAGCCTCCAGACTTACAGCATTGAGAATCAAGAAGACACTTGCCAAAATGGTGGAATCCCAAGATGTAAAGATTTGACAATTAAACCATCCTGAGGAGAAATTCTAGACTGCAAGGACTACGTTCCCCAAGGAACGGGTGGAATTAGCATGGAATAAGGATGTTGTCTTGGTTCTCAGACTCTTTCCTCACTACACCTTCACAGGCTGCTAACATTAAACCTTTCGGTACTCTTGTAGACTACAAGCTGGAAACTTCTAAACACTTCATTCTTTACATATGGACAGCTTTATTTTAAATGTGGTTTTTGATGCTTTTTTTTTTAAATTGGGTTTTTATGAACTGCATCAAAACTTCAATCCTGATGAATAAGTCTCCAGTCAAACTCTATGTACTGAATTGCCTGTTCATAAAATGGTGCTTTCTGTGAAAGCCTTAAGAAGCTAAATGAGTTCAACAGAGATGGAGAAATACACACTTTTGCCTTCTACCTGAGAAAATTCATTTTGTATCCTACCTTTGTAAAACAGCCTATAGATTACAATCTCTTTGGGATTCTGCTTAGTTCATGATAGTGCATCCCGCTTTCCTAGATGATGGTGTGTGTGTGTGTGTGTGTGTCTGTGCGCGCACGTGCATGCGCACACATACACCAGTGTTCCTCTGCTGCCGTTTGAATTAGAAGAAAATAATTTATGAAATGCACAGGAAGATGTTGGTGGCTGGTGGTTTTGTGCTTTAAAAATGCAATATCTGACCAAGATTCGCCAATCTCATAAAAGCCTTTACCTTGCAATTAAGGTAGCTTCCCGCCAACTTTATCTTTTAACATAATAGTTGCTATGAAAGCCAAGAGAAGTTTAAAGTGTTCATAAATTTGGACTATTTCCTTCTACCACCATCGTTTTTTTTTTTTTTTTTTTTTTGTGATTATTTTGTCATGAGAAGCATTCTATCTGAAGTTGTAGCTTCTAATGCCATGAACCATGCTTATAACACTTCTTATTGAAGTGAATTACTGCATTTGATAGCAATGTAAGTGCCTATAATCATGTTCTGTATTCTTTTTTCTCAGTAACTTTTAAAGGGAAGTTATTTATATTATGTGTGTAATGTGCTTTATTTGCAAAACACCTGCTCTTTTACAACCATATTTTATATATGTACATACATTCACACTGTAGAAACCAGCTAACATGTACCTCACATCCTAACCTTAAAGGAAAAAATGTTTTAAAGTACAACTTTATTTGAGTTTTTTCAGAATTAATGCATCCAGAGTAATGTATCAGATCCAGGTCTTCATTAACTTCAAGCAAAACTTCATTAAGATAATACCATCTGAGTTTTCCTTTACAAAAGAATGCTATAATTAGGAATTTATATGTCAGAGCTGACATAGATTTATCAATGACTCTTAAATATGTTTTTGACATAGATTTAATCATTTGATAATATTTGGTTTTACAGTTTCTGGTCCCAAATTTGTGAAGACAATGAAGAGTAAGGCAAAAACTTTGAATATTTAGTACCCGCATCTACACTATATAGCTGTTACTCAATAAAATGATAGATATTTTATAGAGGCTTTGTTATCTCAAGGAATACTGATTTACTTAAACTTGCTGTTTTTATAATACCTTCTAAATATTAATCTCCTGAAAAAACAACTAATGAGAGCATTAAGTAAAACAAATTTCTTTGAATATAATGTGATTGTGTCACAATATAGTGAAAAGGTTCAAACCTTTTAAGAATTTTTAGAAAGGAGAAAAAAAGTTTAAATGGGGGAAACCAGAGCATATGCCCACCCATCACCAAAAACTTGACTGTCATTTAAAGCTTAAATTAACATATTGTCTACACACATTAGATAAGTTTCATCTAACAAAAAGTTTGAAAGTTCATTAAGAAATAAATTTGCATATTGCTATTACCCCAAAATTTGCTTTTTCAGAGTGTTTCTCATCTGTATACTGAGAATAAGGATATTTTAATCAGAATTACCATGTGATTGGAGAACACAAGAGAAACCCAATTTGCATAGTCTATTTTTGCTTTAAAAATATTTAGCATCTTAATAATGAAGAAAATACATAAAGAAAGGCAAACTTCATTCTGGTGTGTGTAAAATGGTGTGTGTAGCTGGGCACGGTGGTACATGCCTATAATCCCAGCGACTTGGGAGGCTGAAACAGGAGGATTGCAAGTTAAAAGTCACCCTCAGCAATTTATCAAGTTCCTTAGCAACTTAGTGAGGCCCTGTCTCAAAATAAAATGGGCTGGGGATGTGACTCAGTAGTTAAGTACCCCTGAGTTCAATCACAGTACCAAAAAAAAAAAAGTGTATGTAGCCCAAAAGTAACAGAAAGTGTATGAGACCACTGTAAAGATTTTTTTAAAACTAACTTGATCTAGTAAAAGTGATATCAAGAATTAACCTTAGATACATGGTCAGTGAAACATTTTCTAGTATGACATGTTCTTTAAAAAGCAGATGCTTGCCATATTTGTAATCCTAAAATCTAAAAACATTGCATGAAATTTATTTTCTCCCTTTTGCTTTTAAATTTGAAGATCATGTAGTAAATGAAAAAAAGACCAGTAAAAAGAAGTATTATATTGTACCATAGTTAATTATTTGTAAAATGCTGGAAACCATTATTTGATTGCACTTATAATTTAGTGTTTAAAAAAATATGTGACTTCAGACAGTCATCCTTATAAATAATTAAAACATAAAAACTTCAAAAATCGGAACTACCAGAATATAAACAGCAAAGGTTAACCCTCAAGGAAAATTCTTCTTATGAATTCTCTTTATGCTGAACATCTTCAGGATTAAAGTCATATTAAGATTGCTTCAGGATTGGGGTATAGCTTAGTGATAGAGCACTTGCTTAGCATGTGTGAGACCCTGGGTTCAATCCCCAATAAGCCCAACCCCCCAAAATGGCTTCAGTTTGTTCATTCTAAACTTTTACCATGCTTTCTTTTTTTTTCTTTTTTGGCAGCGCTAGAGATCAAACCCAAGGCCTTATATGTGCTAGTAGGCAAGTGCTATACCACAGCTACATCCCCAACCTACTGTCCTTTCTCACTGAATAAGTTTCTAAAGTATAAAATTTAAATCTAATTTCTCTGGAATTATTTTCACAAAAGAAACTTTACTTGGAACATTATGTTGCCTTTTCAGTGTCCAGAAGTGCTTCTAAACTTAGAAAGTGACCTTTATTTTCTGTAAAATGTTTTCCTAGAATGTGCCATGTTTTTATTTATTCACTCTAACAAATATTCAATGCTTTTTTTTTTTTTTTTTTTTTTTCCAGGTTCTTTTTTCTCTTTAGAACAAAAATACAGTATAGGTCCCAAGGTCACATTTGATATTGACTAATCAAAACACATTTCTTTTCATATATGTTGTTTGAAATGTTAAACATCTAAAATAATTTCAAGAACAGAAATATTGATTTATTAAAGAAATTGTTGTCCATGTACTGATTAGTAATATTATTGACAGGTCAGTGTAGTAATTCATCTTCTTGCCTTAGTATTGTTAGGAGAGTCACAATGGAAACTGCAGAGAGAAAACATGTTCATAAGAACCAAATTAAATCTAGAGCAGTAGCATATGAATCCATGTGGAAGGATTGTCCCGTAAAGAAAATACGTGAATATGGCTTTTGCAAAGGATTTAAGCATATTGTAATTTAAGCTTGTGCTCTGTACTCTGCTTTCAGTGGAATTATTTAAGCTCTTTTAGTGACCTTTGTCTTGTCCCACTTAAAAACTAAAATGTAGTATATGTTGTATAAAATGAAAATATCATTGTAGCTTACTTAGGGAAACTGTATATAGGCATTGAAAAAAGGGTTTAAAAAAGCAGTTTTATGCAATTGTAAAACACCAAAAATAGATTCATCTTTGATATGTAACACACTAAATGTATTTTGTACAGCATCTGGTTTAAAAGGTGCCTTAAGTTTACCATTAATTGCTTTGTTCTATATTCAGATTATGTCCAATGTATCATTTTTAAGTAAATGACCTTATTTTAGTATACTTTAGTGATGTGTTTTGTCATATTGCTCTTGGATCGTATTGTGTGTCAGTCATCTGATGAGTTTATGTAACAAATAAGGTACATACAGGCTCCTGGGGTGCCCATTTCACCTTCCACAAACCCAACATGGAATATGGGTAGATGAGTGTGACTGCACACTCCTGCCTTTGTATAGAGAAGTTATAAGCATATTCTAGTGATGGATTTTTCCCTTTTATAAAAAAGCAAAACATTGTTTTTTAATTATAAAAATATGTATGCATAGCAGAAGTTTTGGGAAACAGGAAAGAATAAAGAAGCAAATAAAAATTACTCAAGGGCTGGGGAGATAGCTCAGTTGGTAGAGTGCTTGCCTTGCAAGCTCAAGGCCCTGAATTTAATCCCCAGCACTGCAAAAAAAAAAAAAAAAAAAAAAAAAAATTAAAATTTTATCGCCAGACATTACCACTAACTTATATTTGAATGTTTGAATCTTTTTATTTTTTTCTACAGTATTAAGCTCATAATATGCCATTAAACATTCATTAAGAATATTTTTTGAGGGTTGGGGATATAGCTCAGTTGGTAGAGTGCTTACCTCGAATGCACAAGACCCTGGGTTCAATCCCCAGCACCACAAAAAAAAAAAATATATATATATGTATATATACACACACACACACACACACACACACACACACACACATTTTTTTAAAGAAATGACCATAATATTCTACCAACTAGGTGGAATAATTGATCTCCAATCAATCCCCTGTTGGGTGTGGTTGTATATGCATAGTGTTGGAGATTGAACCCAGGGCCAGACACTCTGCTACTGAGCTACACTTCCTGTCCTTTTAAAATATTCTTACTGGTCATGGTGATATATGCCTATAATCCCAGTGACTAGAGAGACTGAGGCAGGAGGATTGCAAGTTCGAGGGCAGCCTCAGCAACTTAGACCCTATGTCAGAATAAAACATAAAAAGGGCTGGGTAATGTAGCTTAGTGGAAAAATTCCTGCATTCAATCCCCAGTACCAAAAGGAAAAAAAGTTTGATTCTGTCTTTTCCCACCTGCATTGAGGCTTGCTGCCTTCCAGGGATGTTTCCTGTTGTGTGCAAACTCTGCCCATCAGTGTGCCTTCCAAGGCCTTTTCTTAGGGAACTCAGTTTGTGAAATTACCATAAAAGATTCAGCACCAGCCGGTTCAGTGGTGCACTCCTGTAATCCCAGCTACTCCCAGCTACTCAGGAGGCTGAGGCAGGAGAATTGCAAGTTCAAGGCCAGCCTCAGCAACTTAGACTTTGTCTCAAAATATAAAAAGAGCTTAGGGGTGTAGCTTAGTGGTTAAAAAAAAAAAAAAAGATTCAGTATTGGTTGATGTCCCTCAGAAGAAAAGCATGTTTGGAGATAGCATATTACTAATTCCTTACATGAGTCCCTATTTAGTGTTAGTTTCTTAAAATGAGCAAACACTCTTAATGTTGTATGACAAAACAACTTTATCCCAGGAATTTTAGATCTTGATAGCTTTCTTTCCATTTATAGAGATACTGACCTGAAAAGAGTAAATTTATTCATTTTTCCTTCACAGCATAATCCGTTGTATTCGTTGCTCATTTGGAAGAAAGACTATTTCCAAAGCTTCCTTAATAGTGTTCATAGAGAAGAACTTAGGAAACAGTAGTGTTAAGTCCTTGCAGATAATTTCAAGCAGATACTCAGTGAGTCTTCATCCACTTGGAGACCTGCTGATGCTAGTGCGTTGACCATTTCTGGTGTGATATGCTTCACTAATTAAGGTGCAAGATCCTAAAAATCCTTGCTTTAGCCCTGAGACCGTACAACCTGATGAGGTGGGCACTGCCCGATCAGTGTGTCCAGTAGCAGTATGGGTGACATCACCTGACATCATGGCATGTCAGTAACCATGAGCACAGAGTAAGAGCAAAAAGAGGCAAGTCACCCTGATGCTAGATATCACACCCAGCAAGTTAAAGCGCAAGGTACATACAAAAAATATTCTGGACAGCTGGGCGCAGTAACACATGCCTGGCCTAGTAGCTCAGGAGACTGAGGCAGGAGGATCACAAGTTCAAAGGCAGCCTCAGCAATTTATTGAGGCCCTGAGCAACTCAGTGAGACCCTGTCTCTAAATAAAATACAAAAAGGGCTGGGGATGTGGCTCAGTAGTTAAGTACCCCTGGGTTCAATCCCTAATACCGAAAAAAATTTTTTTTTTTTTTGGACAAAAGGAGGGACTGGGACGGAATATTTGTCTAGAATTGCCCTTCAGGGTAGGAAGTGCTAATTTCATATTTCAGTGGAATATGATTACTCCTCTACTGATAACTCCTCTGAATTTTATCAGCTCTCTGGCCATTGTCCAATGACCTTCACTCCTAGCGACCCATGCGTACTCAAACCATGAAATCCAAGGTGATTCCAGGTCTCCCAGTGTCCCTGAACCCACCTCACGTATATCCTAAACTTCATGTGGGGACTTGAACTCCCAAAGTGTCAACACAGAATATTTGGTGTAAAAATATTTTCAAGCTAGGAGAAGAAAGAATGTGGGCCTTTTTGTGGGGATGGAGGAGAGTTTGGGAGAGCCAGTGTTTAAAGCAATGCAAACTCATAAAAGCAATATGAAGTATTCTAGATATTTCTACTGTATTTCTTAGCATGTTTCTTGTATTTCTAATGTACCTTCTGCTTTTTGGCTCATTTATTGAGTTTTAAAAATTTTTTCCTTTATTTTATTTATTTATTTATTTTATGTGGTGCTAAGGATTGAACCCAGTGCCTCACACATGCTAGGCGAGCCCTTTACCACTGAGCCACAACCCCAGCCTGAGTTTTTAGAATTTTAATAGCCAAATTTTACTTCTAATTTTTTTTTTTTTTTTTTACTATCAGCAGTTCTAGGATTGAACCCAGAATCTCACATATGGGTAGGCAAACATTCTACCACTGAGCTACATCCCCATCCCCAATCCCTTTTGATTAATTTTGAGATAGTGTCTCGTTGAATTGCCCCGGTTGGCCTCAAGCTTGTGATCCTCCTGCTTATACCCTCCCAGGTAGCTGGGAGTTGTTTGCCACCACACCAGGCTCTCATTTTATTGTGGAACAATTTCAAGTTTCAGAAGAGTTGCAAAGATTGTATGAGGAAAACCATTTGTCCTTCACCCAGATTCACAAAGTAACATTTTGCCCCAATTGCCTCATCATTCTGCATGATGTACAGAAATTACAAAGGCACATCTCCTAATGTTTGTATACACATATGTGTGTATACATGTTTTTTTTGTTTTGTTTTTTGCGGGGCTGAGGATTGAACCCAGGGCCTTGTGCTTGCAAGGCAAGCACTGTACCAACTGAGCTATATCCCCAGCCCTGTAAACACGTTTTTTCCTGAACTATTTGGAGTAATGAAGGGACTCTTGCCCCTTTATTCCAAAATACCTCATGGATATGCTGTTACTTAATCAATTATATACAATTGGCAAAACCAGGAAATTTAGCACTGATTCCATAACACTAATCAACAATATCACAAAATGTAGACCTTATTCAAGTTTTGCTGGTCGTTCTGATAGTCTTTGAGAGCACATATTCCTGATGCAGAATCTGCTCCAAGATCATGCACTGCATTTAGCTTTCGAGCCTCCTATTCTTCAGTATGAAACAAGTACTGATAATTTTGAGAGTGAAAATCAGGAGGCCATAGCGTCAGGGAGTCCCATTACTGATGATGCTGGTGCCAAACACTTGTTTAAGGTGCTACTTCACTTCTGTAAAGTTGAAACTTTCCCTTTGTAATGAAGTTATGAGAGAGATTTTGATACTATGTGTTAGCATTCATTCATGATTCTTGTGTGAATCTGGTTGGTGGTGATTTTCTCATGCCATTATTACATTACATATTTCATTGACATTCTAATGGGTCTACTAGGTCATCATTGGTTTTGATGTTTAAATTGACCCACCTGGCTACAAGCATTTCTCTAAGTGGCTCCTGAGTCCTTTTGACATATGCCCATTATTTTTTGAGCACATCTTCCTTTTGTCACATTGAGAGCTTCCAGGCTCCTCTAATACCTTCCTCGTACCAGTCTTCTGGTTCTGTCTACGCAGAATGGTGTTTGGAACCAGGCTCTGAGTAACAGCAATCCAGGTTTAAATTCCCAATTTCCTGGGTCTGGGGTGTGATTCAATGGTAGAGCACCTGCCTAGCATGCACGAGACCCTTGCCGTACCAGCACTTTAAAAAAAAAAAAATCAATTCCCTCTATTCCCTCTATTCTTTCTACAAATACATATGTCCCCGCATCTTCAGTTTGTTGAATCTGGAAGCTTCTTGTTCGTGACACTAGTTTTACACAAATGTTTTGTCATTTGAGGATAGTTGCTCATCTTTGTATTAGTGAATCTGTTTGCCTCCCTTCTGTGTGCCATGGCTTCCTAGTTTTCTCTCTCTCTCTCTCTCTCTCTCTCTCTCTCTCTCTCTCTCTCTCTCTCTCTCCTCTGTTTTGAGGTAATGGTCTCTCTGTTTGATGAGGCAAAAATAAAAGGCAATTCTTTCCCCTCTCCCCTGCTCAAGAAGAATCGGCTTTCCCCACTCTATTTATTTATTTATTTATTTACTTATTTTTTAATTTTTTTTTGTTGTTGTAAACTCCCCACTCTATTTATTTACCGCCAACCCCAGAAGGTTCTGTCACTGTCAGGCCAAATTTTGATCTTTCTTAAAGGAGAAGGATGGAAACCAGGCTCAGGCTAGAACTGAGGGCAGAGTTTTTATGTTTGGTTTGGTGTGGTTTGATACTGAGGATGGAACCCAGGGATGTGTTGCCATTGAGCTACGTCTCTACTCCTTTTTATTTTTTGAGACAGCTAAGTTGATAAAGCTGGTCTCAAACTTGTGCTTCTCCTGCCTCAGCCTCCCAAGTCTCTGGAATTGTAGGTATGTGCCACCACTACCAGCAAAATTTTATGTTTTTGACATAAAGAGTAGAGAAGGAACTTCAAAGTGTGAGGAAAGGAGACCTTATAAAACCTGTTAGTCAACTTTTCTTCTCTGTAAAACAAAATACCTCACAAGAACAACTTAGAGGAAGAAAAGTTTATTTGGGGCTTATGGTTTTGAAACTGGAGTTTGAGATGAAACTCAATTCTCTGCTTCTACTGGTAGGTGGGATCTGTGTAAGCTGCGGGCTTACATGTTTTAGTGTTAGCAGCTAATCACAGCAGGGATGCCTGGGTGTCAGTTCCAAGAGTCGCAGCTGGCAAAGCCAGATTCTTTTCCACTACTATCAGGTGGCACGTTGCAGCTCCTAATGTTAGGCTGTTCTCTCCAGCGTTGCAGCAGACTCCAGCAGCCCACTGCCAATTTCTTCCTGGGTAGTTGTCTCACAAATTCAAAGAATGAAATCCACAGACAATAATGGAGGGTAAAAGTGAAAGGAGTAGAATTTATTCAAGTGTGAAGAAAAGAAAGGACTCTCTCAGGGTAAGAAGGGACCTGATAGCAGGTTGCCATTTAAACTACTCTAGGGGCTTCTATAGCTACTGGGTGGGGGCACTGATTAATATCTGCATAGATAATCAGGTCTTGGAAGAGTACCAGTGATATTGGTCTGGCCCATGACCACCTAATTGGCTGTGCCCTTTCAGCCCTTGGGTTTGAACTTTCCTATAACCTCCATTTAGGTCTCCCCAACTTCTGTTTTTCCACTGCTCTGGGACAAAGGCTTGACTGGAATGTTTCTACAGATTATTTTCATGGAGCAGTCTTTACATTTGGAGAAAAAGAAAAAAAAAAAAATTGGGGCCCATTACCTGTCCTCTCTTATTCAGTTTCAGAGGTTCAGTCTGTGGTCAACGGGCTTCTTTGCTCTGGGTCTAAGGTGAGGCAGAGTATCATGGCAAAAGGGCCTCGTAGAGGAAGCTACTTAGTTCTTGGCAACTTGGAAGCAGAAAGAGCAGGAAAGAGCCAGGGACAAGTACAGTCCCCAAGGGCATGCCCCAGTGACCTACTTCTGCAGCCATGCCCGACCTGCCTACATTTATCACACTGTAGTCCATTCAAATTGTTAATCCAGCAAATGGATTAATCCACTGATGAGGTTATAGCTCTCATTCTATAATCATTTCCTAAAACCTTGCTGCATTAGGAGCCATGTTTTCAAATAATTTCCTTTTGGGGGACATTCCAGATATAAATCATAACAAAATCTTTGTGTGTGTGCATGTGTGTGGTACTGGGGATGGAACCCAGGGCTTTGTGCATGTTAGGCAAGTACTGCAGCACTAAGCTATACACCCAGCCTAAAAAACACTTCTCATAGACTATATCCTCCTTGCAGTGTTCATTAAATAAAAGTAAAGGACAGAAGTTATTTTAACATGAAATGGTGGGGAGACCATATCTGCATTGGCCCTGTAGGTCCTGACTCCAGTGTGGTCACACTTCTCTGGGGCAGCAGCTCCCTGCCTCCAGAGGGTCTGAAGTCCTGTTCTGGGTTCAGGACTGGCTATGTGGTCTTGTTCTGCCCCATGATCCCAGGAGTATAGAGACTCTGAGTTTGACACTCCTGAAATCATTCCCATCTTTCCATCAATCTCAAGTGTTTGGGATTTTGTATCTGATCCTTTCTGGTTTTTCCCCCCCAGAAATTACTAAAATGTCCTTATGTGCTTATGAATATTTTTTGAATATTTTTATGATTTCCCCCTTGTCGTGCTCCCCGCCCGCAGAGAGACACGACACCTGGTTCTTTTCAGCCCTTTTATTGCGCGCACCCCCATCCTCTCAGTTCTCTCTTTTTTCTCCCTTGAGGAACTTACACTCCAATATATACAGTACTTGTAACCAATCAGCATTTTCGCACGAGGGGAGAGCATAACAGATACAGGCAGCAAAGGCAGGCATATAGTGGACCTGTACTGTCCATCAGGGAGCTTAGCCAATCCCTGGAACTTCCTCAAAATAATGTCAGTTGTTTGTGCAAAAGTAAACTGCTCTGGCTCACTGCCAGGCGCCATCTTAGCCTTGCCACACCTAGGGCCAGGGGTCCGGCCGAAACCCCGACACCCCCTGCTCCAGGTTTGGGGAAGTGCCACTTTGTGCTTGACCCTTGTGTTGTTCTGGGGCCTCAAGTAAGGAGTTTTTAACACTAGCCTGGATCACAGGGGTCTCTCTGGAAGGGCACTGAGAAAGTCTCCACCCAGAGTTAGGTACCTCAGCAGAGGTAAGAAATCTCAGAGGAAGTATAGAATTCTTGCTGACCTAGGGTTCTAATCATAGAACTGTGTAAATCGACAATGTGTACTTGGGCTGGGAACGTATCTCATTTGGTAGAGTGCATGCCTTGCCTGGGTTCAACCCCAGGACTCCCCCGCCTGACACACACACACCATGTGTACTTAAGGTTTTGTGAGGTGCAGTCACATATGTTTTGTTGTATAGAAGGCAGCCTGGCTAAAAGAGCCGTGACTCCTGTAATCATCATCCTAGAAATGTTAGGAGTGCCTGATACAATGCTGCTGGAGGAGTTTTATTTACAACCTTCCTGTCGAAGAGCACCGATCCTCTGAAGGTTGGAGGACAAGTACCCTTTATGGTGGGGACTAATTCACTCTGCTTACAATGTGCAATGGATTCCAAATAGAAGTCTTAAAGAATAAGACCACACTGCCCTAATGTTTCAGCTTTAGTCATCAACAAGGCCTGCTCAATAGCAGCAAGAAGATCCAAGACAGGTTGGTTTGGCTGGCAGCAGGAGTGACAGACATCCTTCAGGGTCTTGGACCTGCTATGACCCAAATACGTATACCTAGATTTGGGAATGGCCGTGGCAACTGAGGCCTGCACTGGGGATAAGCAAGATTCAAACCTGTGGTCAACGTTAAGAATACTTAATGAGAGAGTCATTAGATTACCCACCTCACACTATGGATGAACAAAGTTTTGGAGATTTGTGATTTACCCCAAAGTCAAACCATCAGTGGCAGAGTGGCCTGGAAAATTGTCCATTTTAACATTGACATTTTAGCAATTAAATGCACAAAGTTTTCTGGCAAATAAAATTCAGAGTGAAATTTGAATGAATGACTCCAAGAAAATAACAAGATGTAATAGAAACCTTGTTAACACAACCACCAACTCATTACCCAGTCCAATCTGATTTTCTTGTAAAGAGTATATTCCGCAAATAATGAATATTATCCCCCTAAATCCCACTTTATTTTCTGACAACTGATGACTACCTTCTCAAGGCCGTTTCCTCTAGGATCTTAAAAATTTTTGAAAACTACACGTTTATATTGCAGGAATAATTGCTATTCCTTGCTGTCCTGTCTGGTATCAATGGCATGGCCCAGTGTGGAAGCAACTGTCTATTTCACGTAAAATTAACCAAAATTGTTGAAGTCAAACATGGCCTAGAATAATGAGAATCACATTTATCCCAAACAGTTTCATTTTGTCTCATATTTCCACGCACTTTACCAAATGTTGTTGTTCTCCAAAAGTAAATGAGGCAGAGATTTGAAGGGCATCACTTTATTCCAAAGTTGATCACCATGGAGGGAGATTTCATTTCTTCGCTTCCTCCCTCAGCACCCTTCCTGGTTAGAGATGCTAAGAAGAAGGACAGTCATAAGATACTGCATGAAGGAAAAACAGTGAAGGCTGCACACATTTTAGTTCCTATTTGGCCTGTCTTGGCCTTTACCCTGAATAAGTCTAGGAGAAAAGGATGTGAAAATAAAATTATAGGTACAGATAAAGGCAAGGAATGGCTGAAGCTGAAGATGCTGATTTTGTTGCCCTTGGTTAACTCAACAGGATTTTGCTCCATTTCTAACTGATAGATATCAAAAGGGCTGGTTTTATCTTGTCCTGTAGTGGCTGGAGACTGGTTTCCAATTTTGGCTAAAATTTCACCTCTGCTTTTTTGTTTGTGTTTTGTTTTGTTTTGCAATTCTGAGGACTGAACCCAGGTCCTTCTGCATGCTAGGTGAGCAGTCTGCCACTGAGATATATCCTTCCTATCACCTCCATTTTCAATATTCCTTCTGGGGGAAAAACTTTCTAGCATATAATTAGGGAGAAGAGGAAGCAGAGAGAGGTTTAAAGTATATAAAAGTTCTAAGCAACAGGAAGAACAAAATACCAAAGAAGTCTGTAGATAGAATTCAGGGTGTGGCCAAGAGCCAGAGTCCTAGCCATGCTATCTGAGAAGGCAATTGGAGCTGAGGTTCACACTTTCAGGACCAGGTCCTGCCCAGAGAGAAGCGTTCTAGCTCTCCTCTTCATTAAGGAATACCCCAACCCAGTGCACCTAGAGGGAACCACAGAACTAGGTAGCACGTGGTCTTCTGTAGAGGGTTTCCAGAAAAGAGCTAGGCCCACTGGATAGTCTCCAGACCGTTGCCAGGTGGAGCCCCAGGTCAAGAAGATCAGGCAGGTCCCTGATGTCTGATGAGAGCCGTCTCAGGGTTCAGGTCTTGAACATCAGGAAGCCCCCGAATGCAGTGCCTGGTGGGCTTCTCTTTGTTATGGATCCCTGAGTTAACTCAAACCACACTCTCTCACCCTTCTGCAGCTCAACCATGGCAAAGGTTGTGGCTGTGCTTCCACCCCTCTGCTCCATAGTACAAACTGGGGTCCAATGGTGACCTCCAAATACTAGCTGCCCAGTGCCTGGGCCTGGGCCAAATTCAACGCTCACTGCAAATAAGTAGACACCACGTTCCGGAGCTCGGAAGTGGCCGTGTTCAGGGAAGTAGCTGTTGCCAACATTGATGAACATGGTGTCGAACTTCACCGTCTGAACGGCAGCTGTGCCTTGTGAAAAGCTGGCATAGAAGGCCACAGGGGAACCTGAAATAAAGGAGGAAAAGTGCTCTGAATTGGTCTTTTTCTTCCTTGGGTGAAAAATTAAAAGCTGAGACCTGCTTTCCTCACCTTATTAGCGTTAGAAATAGGTCACTATTTCTAGACAACCTAAATATTCCCAATATGATCTCAGAGAATGAGGGAGAAGGGGGAAATACAAACCCATTGTCTGACTAATGTACATTTCAACAAAGCACTTTTGTTGTTGTACTGGGGATTGAACACAAGGGTGGTCTACCACTGAACCACATCCCCAACCTTTTAAATTTTCTTTTTTTAATTGTGAGGATCTCACTAAGTTGTCAAGATGGACTCAAAGTTTGTGATCCTCTTGCCTCAACCTCCAAGTTCCTGGGATTACAGACCTAAGCCACCATGCCCAGCTTAACAAAGCACTTTCTGGTTTGAGCCCTTTTCTTACAACTCTCTTGAGAGAAAAGTGTCCCTGATTAAGGAAACCGGGTCTTAATGTTTAGCTGGCTGCCCAAGGAGATATGGTTAGGAAATGGCAGCCTGAGAGAGGAATGACTCCCAGATGACAGCTACCTCTGAGGAATCTTGAGACTCCTCAAGGGGAAAGAGAATAATAATGCTAACACTGGGAGATAACTGAGAAGCAGGGAAGGTGGTTCCTATTAGATGTGGGCACAGGACCTTAAAGCAAGAAAGAAACAGAAGCCCCCTCCAAATGGCCTCCTCAATGTGGTTTCCAAAGAGTTGCACAGAGATCTGGGATTAGAGATGGGGAAACAGAGGCCCAGAAAGGGACAGCTTGTTGCTCCAGATTGCACAACTAATAAATTACCAAGCTGTGAGCAGACCTTGGATCTCTTAGTTTCGTGTCTGCCTTCCCCATTTGCAGAAACAATTTATCCAGGCTTAGGAGGATAGTCCTGCTGGAACAGAAGTCAGACACCAGGCCCACACATAAACCTGGAGGCAGAGGAAGTCATGTGTGCAGGAAGGAAGGAGCCTGCTGCCTGCCTGACCAGGGAGGTGGAGCAGTGAGAGGACAGGGTCACAAGATGGGACTGAGGGCTGAGGTTGTAGCTCAGTAGTAGAGCACTTGCCTACCACATGTGAGGCACTGGGTTCCATCCTCTGCACCACATGAAAATAAATAAATAAAAGTACTGTGTTCATCCACAACTTAAAAAAAGAGAGAGAGAGAGGGGATTGGGTGGTAAGTTCCACTTGAGACCCAGCTGTGAGTGATACTGACCTTGGCACCAACAGGGACATGTTCCTTGTAGGGTTTTTTGTTTTGTTTTGTTTTGTTTATTTATTTATTTTCTTGTGGTTTTCCTCAACTTGATTTCTCGGGGAAGAAATAGGATTTGAGACTTAAGTTCCCCATTTCTTAGGAAAGAAACCAAGTCCTCACATAGCAGTTAGTGACTTAGGCCCAAGAACTAGAGTTCAGATATTTGACTTCCAGTTTAGCAATAATAAAATTATGCTTTTCTCTAGGTCTGGAAGATTTTTCTAATAATTAGCTTAGAATAGTTTTCCTGTTTGTGCCAAGGAAAGGCAAGCGGCTTGCGCTGCAGTTCTGCAAGTACCCAGAAGGTGGGGCTCTTGCCCAGTTGATGAAAAGCTGGTTTACAGCGCCCTCTGCCGGTAATGAGTCCTCTCTCACCCTGCTGTGTGTGCCTGGCAGTTCGCCTTAGAAGGAAAACACCACCCAGCCAGTACGTCCAACAGAAGGTGGAAGTGTGTCAACTGAGAATGCATTTCCCGGCAGGGCAAAAATCCAAGCCATAAGGCCTTTCTGTAAGATAAATAAGGGGGATTTTTAAAGGAAAAATATGTTTTGAAATAACAAAATACTGCAATGGTAAACACAGATCCGAAATCATTAAGCAAAATCAGAATGTCATTGGTATATTTAAAGACCTTGAGCCACTAACAAGAGGAAAAAAATATGGAAGAAGTAGTGTAAGTGGACACAGCCTCAGCTGTGAAAATACTGTGGAAAATGACACTGGTCCCTCATGTGTTAGGTCTTGTGCTAGGTATTTGGAAGATGTATCTGTCAGTCTTCACAACAACTCTTTGATGTAGATAGTGATTGTCCCATTGTACAGAGGAGGAAACTGAGAAGTGATGTGAGAACCCAAGCTCTTCCCAGTACTCCCATCCTGGCCTATAACGGAGGGGAGCAGGGTTTAGCATGGCTGAGATGCGCCTTCAGCAAGGTTCACACTTCCCACTCGCCAGTCTGTGCCAGGGTATAGGCAGCCAAGATAGTGGCTTTATACTTAGCCCTGTCACTGGATGAGGAAGGGGCCCCAATGCCAAGGCTAGCTTTTCTGGCAGAGAGAATCACTCGAAGCATAGATTCACCCTCAGGGAAAGGTTGGAAGGTTGGCTACAGATTGTTTCAAACCCAAAACAAAATTGTAGACCTAGGGCCTGGGGTCCTACAGAAACCAACCTTCAATGGCCCTAGAAGGGGAAAGCCAGCACCCTAGAGACAGCTTCTCTATGCTGTTCACCAGCTGTGTGAGCTGGTCACTTCCTGGGTTTGAGCCTCAGTTTCAGGTAGATGGTAATGACAATGAATGAATTGTTCAACTGCTGTGATGATTCATCATGATAAAGCCCAAGAAGGAGCTGGGCATGGTGATGTACATCTGTAATCCCAGATACCCAGGAGACTGGAGCAGGAGGATTGCAGGTTCCAGGCCAGCCTGAGCAGCTTAGCAAGACTCTGTCTCAAAATATAAAAAGGACTTAAAAAAAAAAACAAGAAAGAAAGAAAAAACAAAACAAAACAAAACAAAAAAGAACTGAGAATATACCCCTGGGCAGAGTACCCCCAGGTTCAATCCCCAGTACAGGAGGGGAAAAAAGTCCAAGAAGGGCATTGCAGGGGGCCTGGCGCAGAGTGACAAAACAGCCCAAGTGTATCTGCTGAATATGTGCAGCTTTCAGGGCCCAGGGCTTCCTCCTCCATTCATCTTTTGTGGGGTGCTGCCATTAGCAGGCCCCATCCACAATTCCTATGCTGGGGTAAGCTGGTTGGTGGGGGATGGCAGAGATGTAAAGAGCTGAAATGAGGGAATTTGAGGGAGTGCCATGGAAGAAAGGAGGCACTCCTCCTCTACCCTGTAGTCAGGTAGCCAACCATGTGTAGAGCCTCAGTGGTTTAACTGTCGCCAGACAATGGGCTCTGGCACCAACAGCTGATTCTCATGTCTTTTACCTCCCTATACTCCAGGTAGCTTAAAAGGAAAGAAGACCAGACAAGGAGAAGATGAACCCCGAATAGGGGTGACGTGCCCATGCGGGTTTCTTTCACCCTGCCCCTCTCCAGGGCGGACTGGCCGCTGGGCTGGCAGACAGCACAGTCCTGTAGACCTACTCAGACTCCCTGCCCCAGGCACTCACCTGCCTCCCAGAGCTCTGTGCCCAGGGCACCTTGCTCCAGTCCTCTGGCATGTGCATCCAGCAAAAATGCCACTTGCTTCTTGTCCCTTTTCCTGGGAGTTTCCCCACCTTTCTGCTCCTTCTTCCCTTTTCTGCTCAGCATGGCCTGCAGCTTCCCCAGGTCTAGGCTGGTGTTGGTTGCCATCAGCCCTTGGAAGTTCCCAAAGAGGCTGTGGAAGAGCCTCCGATGCTGCTCCAAGCCGCGTTCAGTGGCAGAGAGGGTGTCGTGGAGGCCCTCGAGGGAGCCATTGAGGGAGGCAGCCCCAGAGGCCTCGCAGCACTGCACCATGCGCTTGACGTCGGCGCTCAGCTGCTGGAGCTCTTGCTCCAGCCCAGCCAGGGCGGTGGTTCCCGCCTCGACCCGCCCGGCGTCGTGGCTGGGCTCCAGGTGCTCTGCTCGCCTTGGAGGCTCTGAGCGGTGGCTTGTGTCCTGCTCCAGCGCAGCCACCCGGGCAGCCAGCGCGTCCCAGCCAAGCGCCTGCTCCTGCAGCCCACTGGCAGCCTCCTGCAGGGCGACACGGATCTGGTCATAACGCAGAGGCAGCGGGCCAGGCGCTTCTTCTGACATGTCCTCCATCACCTCCTCCCCAAAGAGCGCGGCCAGCACAGCCTCGTGCCGCAGTGCGTCTTCCAGCAGGGCCGCGAAGGAGCTGTGGAGCTGGCCTATCTCTCGGTGCGTCTCCTCCGCACCTGTCTTCAGCGCGCCCACCTCACCATCCAACGCCTGCAGGTGGCTCCGGAGCCGGACCCTGTCAGCCCGCGCCCGCTCGCCCTCCTCTTTGTGCGCATCCACCGCCAGCGCCACAGCATCCACTGCGCTTCTCAGGGCCTGCAGCGAGGAGCCGTCCAGCTGGCGCCGCTCATCCAGGCTCACCTGGGTTTCCTCCAGGGCACGCGTGGCATCCTTCTGACCCTCCCGGATGACATCCAGGTCAAAGTAGAGCTTCTGGCAGTTGCAGTCCTTGATGTACTTGATGAGGTCGGCGTGGGCGCCCTGCAGGTGCTGGAGGGTAAGATTGAGCTCCAGGAGCTGTCGCTCCATGTCTTCCTTGTTCTCCTCCATGATCAGAGACTTCTCCATCAGGATTACTCTCAGTTCTCGCAGAGACGTGTGGTTCACCTGTAGCTCCTCCACCTGCCGCTCCACCTTGCTGATCTGATCGAAGGTTTCGTCGGATTCAGAGTACAGCTCCTTGATTTCTTCCACATGCTGGGCCAGGGTGGCCCTCATGTCCCTGAGGGTGCTCTGCAATTCTTCTTCCCTGCGGCTGGTGTCCACATGCAGGGCTGAGAGGTTTCTCTGCAGCTGACCCAGTCTGGCCTGCAGGCTCTCTGGCTCTGGCCTTGCTGCCGCCCCTGCCGCTGCCATCACCAGGCTGCCATTGGCCCCTGGGAGCTCCTGGACCTTAGGCAGGCGCTTTAGCTTAGTGTCCACATCAGCCTGGAGCTGGGACAGGGAGTGGTGCAGGGAGAGGCGCTGGGTGTGCAGGCGGTCCTCCACATCCTGGCGTAGCTGGCCCACTCTTTGGGCATTCTCCTGAACTTTGGCTTCAAATTTGGCACCAAGCTCCTGAAAGTCAGCTCTGCCCACAGCACTCTCCTGGACCCTCTTGATGGCCTGGCGGTTGGCCTCTACGTCAAGAGACAGGTTTCTTACGGCCTGGGAGAGGTCGTGCAGGCTCTGGTTGAAGCTCTTCCAGATAGGGCTGAAATGTGTTTGCAGGAAGGTGTCCATGTGGGGCAGCAGCACTTGCTCCAAGGACCTGCCAGGAAATTCTGCAACAGACACACATGTTTACATAAGGCCGCAGCAACAGACATCCCTCCCCATGTGGGGACTAGCAGGACCTCTGAAATCTGGCCCTTCTCTAAAACCTGCTACTCACCCAACTCCGTTTGATTTGTCTCTGTTGTTGCAGATGTGAGGTTCCTGGCCAGGGCCTTCCACAGCGCTGGGAGGCTGTCTGCTGCCTGGTCAACATCATTCTGGAGATCTCCCGGCAGGTGTTCCTGTTGCTCCTGCTGTTCCTGTTGCTCCTCCACCTCATTGAGCTCTGCAGTGGGGTGGCCTGAACACACAGCAGACACAGGTGTCGAAGGCTAACTCGCCAGGCTTGGGTAGATCATGAGGTCCAGAGAAGATTTGGGAGCCGAGAGCAGGGGGAGATGCATGCTAACAAACACTCTCTGAGCTGGAACTTAGAAGACTTCAGCCCCAGAAAGGCAAATGCACAGCAACTGAGCTCTCACCTTCCCTCCCACACCCACAACAGACATGACTAATCGATCACAGCATATTTCCCTCTCTAGCTACAATGACATTTTCTGCACCTTTGTCCATAGACAGGAGTTCATCACATGATGAAACTCATTGCCCATCCCACTCTTGGGCCCAGCCTTGAAAGACACCAGAAATGATATCTCTTGGTGGCTCTCCTGTGTTGACTGCACAGACCAGGGATGGCATAACTTCCTGGCCTTGGTTGAGAGTACGGGAGAGGGTGAGGAGGTGTCTTCCAGGCCTAGGAGCTTATGCAGGTCAGAGGTCAAGGAAGATGCCAGATAAAACTGTCTCCTAGAGAAGGGGGTCAAGGAAAAGGAGATGTGTGCTCAGGTCCAGTCTCCTGGAGAAGAGTGTGCAAGACCACAAGGAGCCTTTCTGATTCCAGGCGCAAAGTTTTCCTAAAATGGCACTGTCTAGCAGAGGAGAAAGGACCAGGCACATCAACTCTGCCCATCCTGCACCTTCCAGGAAAGCAACACACCAAGTTCAAGGTTGACCAACTGGTCCCAGGGCTCCTGAGGGCCATTCCTTGGTTCTGCAGGCTCCGGGGTTGCTGTGGGATCTGCAGAAGGAAAAGAGGATGTTGACCCTGAAGGTCAGAGGAAGTGCATGACCTCTGGAGTCAAGGACGTCTGGGAGCCCTACCATGATGCCGACAGTCGGGGCCCTCAAAGCCTGGACAGCACCTCCAGGCCACGGACATCAGGACCTTCTTCTTCACCTGGTACACCGGCTTGTGGGCCATGCGGTACCTGGGGGAGGAGGGTGGCTCAGCAACTCCAAAGTGAGCCCACAGGGACCATGCAAATGGCCCGCCTGCCCCCACTCACATGACTTTGACTCTCTGGCAGTCCGGAGCCCCCAGTGGACATGGCTGCTGTGAGTGGACCAGGAATTTCTCCGTTTTGCAAGCAGCAACATAAGTGACCAGTCTGGACTGCTGGTAAGGGCACCAGTTACTGGAAAATCAACCAGAGAAGAGGGCTGCTGAGTCATGCCCGGGTCCCCCAGCATTCCTCCCTAAGGGTCCGCAGAGACTGCTAGTGCAGGGCACCCAATATGGCCTCCTGACCCACCTGTACTAGGACTCTGGGATCCATTAGCCTAAGAAGGGAAAATGTCTGCATTATTTATCCCTGGGGCTCTAAAGCAACATCACTCCACAAACCCCACCTGCAAGGGCACCTGCTCTACTGCCTTCTCAAAACCTCCTCCAGACCAGCACAGAGAGGTTAAGGAGCTCTTCCAGTATCACACAGCAAATTTACCTGCAGAGCCAGAGGACTCTTGCTGTTTCCCTGGTGCCAGGGAGGCAGCATGGAGAGTCCTCCATTCTAATGCTTTACACTTTCTGGCTGTGTACCTCGAGCAAGGTACGGAGGGAGTTTCTTTCTCCATGTTAACCATGGAGAGGGCGATGTCTTCCTGGAGTGGGTAGATAAGTACCAAATGCCTGACTGCAAACCAGTGCTCAGTGAATGCTGTCTTTGCCGCATCTGAGAGCCCGATTCCACTTACCAGAGACCCCACCACAGTGAGGGCTCCTGCTCCCTGACCATGCCCATTAGAGTCTTGATGGAAATGGACTTTGCAGTGGTCATTACAGGAGAAGGCGGCAGCTGGGCAGAGCAGCCTCCTGTCTAGAAATGGCCTCTGCATTGTGTTCCTACAGGGTGGTTGGGAGGGTCAGACTCAGCATCCCGAACGCTTGGGGGTAGCACCTCCTTTGCTCTTCACAGAATGGGCTGTGGTGGTTCTGGAAGCAGCTGGATGTTCACACTGGTGGAGACCCAGCTCACGGACCCAATGGCTGGCACCATGGGGTCAGTGGGAAGGTCAAGCCCCACCCCTACCCTGCAGTTAGCAAAGCTCTCCAGAGATGCAAGAGGCAATGACCTCCGCAGCCCAGATCAGCTCAGCACCTCTTGGGCGCCAGGTGCCAGGCACTCCCAATGGCATTATGGAGGCACAGACCTTCCCTTTGGTATCCCCAGGGAGAGCCAGCAATCAGACTGAGCCACAAGAGGCTCTCAAGAGGAGGTAATAAAGGGCTGTGTCTTAAAGGGAGAGGGCTGGGATGGGTGTGGGGGAAGGAAGGACTGAAGGGGGAGGTGGAGGAGGTAGGAAGCCAGACTGCAGAGCTGTCCCGAGGGCACGGGAAGCCAGGGGGAGGGTGGAAGCAAGTAACATGAAAGAGCCATCCTGGTTCCTGGGTGCAGAAAAGACAGAAGTAAGAGGTAGGTGGTTGAATCAGGTCTAGTGGGAGGGGAAGGCAGCTTGGACTGGGTGAAGTTGGACATGGAAAAGGTGGCCACATGGGTGAGATGTTAGAAGGCAACGATCAGGGGCCTTGGTGCTGGAGTTGCTGTTTGTGTTGGGATTTTATTTTCTGTGGCGGTCTTAGACTTGGAACCATTAGACATCATCAAGGATACTGTTGGGGAGGGAAGGGAAGTGGAAGGGACTGAGTGACCACATCCATTGTGGGCATAAGACTCCTAGCCTGCTTTCCCACTTGGCTCCCAGAAGCCTGGCAGCCAGCCTTTACCCTCTGTTAAGCAGGTTGGAAAAGCTTCTTAGGAAAATGACCCAACCCCAGGGGGAAAACCCCAAAATGCTGACTTCAGGGTTGCCCCCAGTGAAGTAGCCCAGCCAGAGCATCCTGTAAAATAACAGATGACAAAGCCACATCTATATACCTCAGTTTTTCAGTCTGCTTACTCTTAAGTAGGCAGATATCCAAGGATTATCCCTGAGAAAAAAAATTGTTAAAAAAAGAGGAGCAAACCGAGGGGCAATGTAGTTTAGTAATAGAGCATGTATTTAGCATGCAGGAGGCCCCAAGTTCAATCCCCAGCATTGAAAGCAAACAAATAAAAGCAGAAGGAGGTCAAAAGGGCTAATAGAAAAAAGTCAACTTGGAGTAAACCAAGAGTGTGCAGGGAGAAGAGAACTTCCCAAAATTTTGTATTAATATTTCTAGATTAATGAGAGAGAGACTGCATCCAAGAAACAAGAACAGTAAATTATGAAAAAGTCACTGGGCAGGGTAAAGGGATTCTGAGAAGAAAAGGAACTCTTAAAAATTAAAAACTGAACATTAGAAATGAAAAAGAAATTTAATCATAATGACAAGGTTAGGGGGTAAAAATTAAAGAAATTTTCATAAGACAAGAGCAAACAGATGAAAAAGAGGAGAGAAAAGTTAAGAAAACTAGAGCACATTCCTGGAAATCCAACATCCAAATAATAAGAGTTCCAGAAAGAGAGAACAAAGGGAAGAAGTCATTGATGAAAAAAAAAAAAAAATATATATATATATATATATATTCCAGAAATGAAGGACTTGAGTTTCCAGATTCAAAGGCCCACCGGTTACCTGCAATAGGACGGAAACAGTCACATCAAAGCAAATCCTCATGAAATCTTAGAATTCTGGAGACAAAGATGGTTCTATGTGCTTCCAGAGAAAAATAAGGACACACACACACACACACACACACACACACACACACACTCGCAATTGGAATGACCTTATCCCACCCCAGGCCAGTTAAAGGAGACCCTGAGGTTGGGACCTGAACGTCAGCAATCTGGAGCTCCACTAAATGGTCATGCAAGGTGCAGCCCAGGGGCGAGTTCCACTGTGCCACTGGAAACGCTCCACCAACAAGAGAGAGAACCAAGACAGAGGAAAGCATGGGCTCAGGAAGCAGGTTCCCACACAGAACCAGGACGACGGGAGCCCCCAGGAAGACAGTCTGTGGGGACACAGCAACGGTCTAGACTGGAACACACCAGGTGGCTCTAGGGGAGACATCACCAAAAGGACAGAGTTGGTCAAACACCTAGCATGAACGAGTGCTGAGAGCAGATGTGAACAAGTAGCTGAGGGGTTGGGCTTGAGTTAATGCCAAAGACGCAGAAAAACAAGCAAGGAAAAAACAAGATAATTTTCTACTCCAGGGAAAGCTAAAAGTGTTCAGGGGGAAAAAAAGATGCATAGTTTATTTTAAGCCCCAACTCTCCAAATATATCCCTTTATAGTCATGTGGTTATGAATACTCAAACTGATAATATGAGAGACTAGCGGGTTGCGTGCATGTGCGATCATGCACAATTCACTCCTGGGTTGTGGTATGGGTAGGAATGGGAGCTGAGTCACAGGTAATAGCACCTCCCGAGCATGGTATTTGAAGATACAGAGATAAATGCTAAAAGAATCACCTAAAGAACAGAAAGTCATTGCCTTTGGAAAGCAGAGGGGGTGGGGCTTCTATGAGGCTTAACAAACCTTGTAGAACAGGTTGACTAACCCAGGGGTCAACAAACTTCTCTAAAGGGACAGATATGTATTTATATAAGACCAGTTACAAGCCAGCTATATGCTGATAATCCCAGCAACCGGAGGCAACCAGAGGCTGAGGCAGGAGGATCACAAATTCAAAGTCAGCCTCAGCAATTTAGTAAGACCCTGTCTTGAAATAAAAATAAAAAGGGGTTGGGGATATAGCTCAGTAGTGAAATGCCCTGGATTCAATCCCCAGTACCACAAAAAAAAAAAAAAAAAAAAAAAAAAAAAAAAAGACTAGCTACCTAATTTGCAGGACCCAGTGTAAAAGAAAAATGTGAGTTCCTTGTTCAAAACTATTAAGAATTTCAAGATGGCAGTAGCAGAGATTAAAACAAATGAGGGCCCTTCAGAGTCCTTGTGGGGCCCCAGGGCAGGACCTTGCTTACGTACCTGCACAGCTAACTAGCCCATGAAGCTGGCCCCGATTTTAGTCTTCCAAAGTCCTAGGGATTCTGTCACATCTACTCAACTCTACCACTGTAGCACAAAAGTGGTCACTGAAGGTATGTAAATAAATGAACCCAGCTGTGTTCCAGTAAGACTTTACTGAAACAAAAAAGGCGGTGGGCTAGATTTGACCCACTGGCCATTGTCTTCTGACCTCTGCTTCTGGACATGTATAATTAATAAAAAATAAAACTTAAAGAAAATAATAAAATCATTTCCATCTATAAAAAGAAAATGCAGATGAGTAGGGAAGAACATTTTGAAAGAACAATGAGTAAGGAATTTCTCTTCTAACTATCAAGACCCATGATAGGGCTGTGGGCATGGCTCAACGGTAGATCACTTGTCTAGCATACCCAAAACCCTGGGTTCAATCCCCAGTACCATTAAAAAAAAAGAAAAAAAAAAAAGAAAAAGAAAAAAAGAAAAAGAAAGAAAGAAAAGAGAGAGGGAAAAAAAACAAGATGATGTACTCTAAACCACACACCTATAATCTCAGTGACTCAGGAGGCTGAGGCAGGAGGATCATAAGTTGAAGGCTAGCCTCCACAATTTAGCAAGACCCTGTCACAAAATAAAATAAAAAAGGACTGGGAGGTGTAGCATCCCTGGGTTCATGCCAGTACTACTGAAAAAAAAAAAACAAAAAACCACCCGGCTCTAAAGCCAAGTAATGAAAACAGTGGGACATTGTCACATGTTCAACCAGTCAGTAGTACAGAGACCAGAAAGGGACGTGTGCATCCCTGAGGGATGAGCAAATGGTAAAATGCAAGCACATCAAAATCAGGATGAGAGGAGGGAATGTTCCCTCAATGCTGCAGCACTGTGGGAGTGCTGGACCTGGAGCCCAGGAGATGAGTAAGGTGCTGCCTGCCACAGACACATCACCCTGGGCCCCCTGGAAATTTCTAGAACATGGGCTCTGTATCTCTCTAAGCCAGTGGTTTTCAGTAGGGTACAGGGGACATTCTTCAGTTGCACTTGGCAAGGGTCTGGGGACATTCGTGTTGTAACTGGGTGGTGGGTGCTGCTGGTATCTAGTGGCCAGAGGTCAAGAATGCTGTTGACATCCCACGATGCACAGGACAGCCCCCGACAGCGAGGAAGGATCCAGTGTGAAATGCCAAGAGCGCCGAGGCTGAGAAACACGCTGCCCAAACAAGTCACATTCTTCACACACCCTCCGACCTACTGCAGAGGGCCCGGGCCTGTGCCCTGGGCGCGCCTGGCCTGGTCCCGCCTGCCGGGAGTGAGCGGTGATTTCCACCTCTAACTCCTAAAGCTGCCCACCCTTCCTGCCCGGAACTTTCTCTTCTGAGCTGTTCAAACCCTGGGCCCTGGCGGCCACTATTCCCTCCTCACGCTCCCCCGCCCTTGGCACTCCGTCCCTTGGCACAGTGCAGGCTGCTGGTCCAGAAGCCCTGGGAACATTCCTAACCTTTGCTTTGGTTTCCTCTGGCTCTTGGCAGCTCCCGGCTGGCTTTGGCACGCGGGCCCCAGGCCCCACATGTTCAAGTGCCCCGTTGTTTCCACGGCCTCTGTCTCAGGCCTGCTGCCTCTTTGCAACCTCCCCTGGGAAGCCCTGCTGGTGCCTTCATCTCCCACCTGAGAAGCAGGTGCCAGCACACAGAGTGAGCGTGGGGTCCTCTGGCCTGGTTTGGACCTGCCTATGACCCCAACCCGATGATGCCCTTCCCAGACAGCAGGGGCTGCCAGCCCCTGACGGGAGCTGGGAGGTGTGGCGCTCTCCTCCCCTTCCTTCCCCGGACTGGGTGACCTTGAGCAAGGCCTTCCCTCCTCCTGGAAATGTGCAGAAGCTGCATCCCTGGGGACACACAGAGTGTGCGGAAGGCAGAGAGCCTGTAGCAGGGAGCCAGAGCTTCCTGCATAATGGATCTGCTAATGGATGTGCCGCCCAGCAAGCAGAGCACTTAAGCGCCTCTTAACCAGCCAGGAACCCCACCCCACCAAGCCTCAAGTCTTCCTGGGGAAGGAGGGCGTGTTCTTCTTTCTTTCTGAGGATCTGAGTCCACCATTAGCATGAACATCCCAGGGGAGACACTCACAGGGCTTTGTCCCTGAGCCAGAGAGGGGCCTTGGTAGAGAAGAGTGAGGCCGACCGAGCCGCCAGCCTGGATCTGGGGTTCCCTAAGTGTGGGCCTGGGAACACCTCAGTCCTGACCAGTGGGGGTGCTCTCCAGGTCCCACCCAGGGCCTTGTGCCCAGGAGCAGGAACAGACCGCTGCCCCGGCTCTCACCGACCTCCAGCAACAGGTTGGACTTTTCTGGGTCTCCAGCTCCCACTGTAAAATTCCCAAACACTCTTTCCATCGGCAGAAGCCTGAGGCTGGTGACAGGCCAGCCGGGCTGCTGGGAGCGGCATCCCCTGCACTCCCACTCTTGTGAGGGACAGAATAGAGGACACCTGGGGTCTGCAGCCCAGCTGATGTGGAGTCTGATTCTGACCCGTCACTTAGGAGCCCTGAGGCCCTGAGTGGTGTCTCTATGCCTCTGAGCTGTGATGATTAATGTGGGAGATGGGAGACCTTGTCCAGGCTCAGCAATCCCTACTGCGGACTAGGGCACACCCAGTAGGGCGGCGAGATGGGAGTCCAAGGAGTCCCCATTCTTAAACACCCCACCCAAGCCAAAGAGCTGGAGGGAGCCTTCTTATCATGGAGTCCAAATATCCACATTGCTGGGTCCCCTATCCTGGACCTGTGGAGTCCCCAGAGACCTAAGAACCAGCTAAGCACGTCCCTCCTCTACCCCGGGACCTGGCAATCTGGGGAGACGGGGTGTCAGGCATTGAGTGGTTCTGGTCAAGCTTGTCCTTCCAAAGCATTTTATCCGGGTCTGTGTCTGGGACCTGCCCTGTTCCTGGGGTTCTGGAAACGGGCATGAGAGGTGAAATCAGCAGGAGGCCTGGCTCTGGCACCCAGGGGCTTATGGCTGATGGTGTCTCCCCGTGCTGCAGGACTGATGGAGTGCAGGGCCACCTCCCCTTCCCTGCTGCAGCAGCGGGCTGGAGTGACGTGACGTTTCCGCCTCCCCAGTCACAGGAGCATGGGACGCAATCAGCCCAGGAAGATGCACACTTCCTTCCCTTCCCAGCACCCCTCCGGATGCTTCAACACCCGAGCCCGGCCTGTGGGGTCTGCAGCTTCTGGAGGTGTGGGAAGGTGACTCTGGCATGCACGGGTCCCAGGGTGGGAAGCCTGGGCTGGCTGAGCCAGGCACACAGGTCCTCACACCCTCCCCCACTGCTGAGACCGCCCAGGGCAAGGTTGAAGGACCCTTGCTACCTGGGTCTTAGGGAATGCACTGTCCCTCTCCACAACCAAGGGGGTGGGAAGAAAGAAGAATGGCTTCCTTCTCTCTCCTCTCCCCTCCTGCTCCCCTCGTCCTCCTTTTCATCAAAGGGAGAGGGAGGCAGCCTAGAAACTGGGGCCCGAAGCCTTAGGAGAGAAGGCTTGGTCCTTGGTCCTGAAACAGGAATTGGGAGGCTGGACTCCCCACACCGAGAATCACCTTTGTCTCCCAGCCTCAGTGGAACTGGGGGCGGGGCAGGAAGGGCCTCTGCTCCCTACTCCCCACAGCCTTTTCTTCACGAAGGGTCAGTCCGTACTGCTTCCTCTTGCCCTCCTGTTTCTCCCTGGTCAAACCAGCTGTCAGAAAAGTGCCCAACAAACATTTACCCAGAAATGTGAGAAGCTGAATGAGACCTGTCCCAGGCAGACTGTCCCATGAGGACGCGTGGCGGCTCCTTCCACACATGCAGACCAAAGGCTGCGGGTGGGTGTGAGTTGGGTCCTCACCTGCAGACCTCAGTGCCCCACTCAGGAGGTTAGCTGGGAGGTAGAGTCAACCCAGAATCTGCTCCAGCTCTCCTGAGCTGTTTTATCTGGGACTCCTCCTCTGTAAATGGGGCTGTCAGGTTAACGGAGATGACACTTGGCAATGTGCCTGGCCCAGAGGCTGGCCCAGCAGATGGTACCTGTTGCTCTGGAGGCATTGGAGATGAGGCTCCAAGGCCACCTCAGACCCGAAAGGGGAACCCACAGGCCCAGAACCTATCTACAGCAGGGTCCCTGGTCCTGTACAAATAGAATGAGAGAAGGTGGTGTCTGGGGTGCCATTGTAACCCATCCACTCATTTCCAGAGGGATCCTGCTGCAGAGTTCTCGGGATGGCCCTGCCTCCTGGTGCTTGGCATCAGGAGCCTTCTCCGCTCACTGCTTGGCAATCAGGGACAGGCTTCCTAGGCACTCAGATCAAAACCCTATCCCCAGGTGTGGCCACACCCTAGGCTTAGGCTGGATCAGCCTTGCTGGGCTCAGTTGTCTAAACTGATTTCCTTCCACGAACAGGAACCGTGGCCTCACTGGTTGGAAACATGGAGAACCACAATCCCTCAGTGCCCCATGCTGATGACTGAGTTAGGGGCTGCTCCTCCCACCCCCAAAATCCCAGCCCAGAGCCCCTGCTATGGCGCAGGCAGGTCTCCCTGTCATTCTTAGATGAGAGCCTGGAATGCCCAATGCAGGCTTTCTGGGGACAGACCCTTGTAGGAGGCCTAGCGCCACGGCTAGTCCAGCAGATAAATAGTATTAGCCCATTTCACAGATGGCTTCAGAGAAGCCCTGCTCTGACTGAACCGGGACTCAGATGCTGTCCAATGACCTCTGCCAAGGTCCAGGCCCTCCTTACCGTCTGACAGTGTCCCTGCTGGAGTCCTCAGCCTCTGCACCCCAGGCCCCAGGCAGCCTGGGGTAGTGTGGATCAGAGAACCTGGTACCAGGGACCAGGGCCCAGGCCCCCAGCAGCCCCCAGCCCAGGGGCCCTCCAAGACCGATCAGCAGAGTCAGGATCATCTTGCTGGTGGGACAGGCTTGGGCTGGTTTGGCAAATTACTGCAGAAACTGCCAGTGACGTGGTCTTCAAGTTAAATCTCAGAAGGAAAAGAAAACACAGGACAACAAAGAGAGGAAGTGGCCTGGGCCGGCCCACCCCGTAGGTCTCATCCGCCCCCATAATCCCCTGCCTGGCCCCCACAGAGGCCGCCAACCACGCAGGCCAGTTCCTGTGCTCCAGGAGGACTTGACTCAGAGACACTAGAGGTGTGGGAGACTCAGAGGGTGGCCCTACAAACCCATCCCACTCCCTGGGAGTCAGGAGAAGTGCCCAGGCTTCCAGGTGAGGCTGTAGGAAGCGGTTCATCAGTCTCAGGGGACCTGCTGCCCACCCATGCTGCTGGCCAGGAAGTGGAGGCACTCCATGTGTCCTCAGCACCTTTGGCCACTGGGCTATGGAAGAAGGCTCAGAGAAGGAAAGGAGCTATCCTGGGGTCACACAGCACAGCCAAAGTCCAGGGCATGGGAAAACCTTGGTGTGCCCCACCCAGCTCCTCCAACTGGTTTGGCAGGAGCTCCAGGCTTTGGGGCATTCAGGGTGCTGTGGGTAGCTGGGCAGTTCAGACTGACCTTAGAGGTGGGTCATTCTCACCTGACAGGCCAGTGGCTCTGACCCCTGCTCTATCTAGGACACTGTGGCACTGACTAAGGTGCCCACCCTCTTTGTGCACCAAAAACTAGCCTCAGGTCTGAGAGCACCCCGCCAGGGCAGCCTGCAGGTGGGCAGGGCAGCCAACGAATGAGGGGCAGTGATGAATTAGGACATGTCCAGCCCCCACGGCCCCTCCTGGAGGACAAGGGTCAGCAGGGCAGGGTTGAGCCGGCAGGGGCCCAGGAACCTGCTCCCTGCTGTCCTCCCTGGGGAAGGCCTCCCTCCCTTCCCCCTCCCCACCCCCACGGCCGCCTGGGCTGGCTGGGCTCCCGCCAGCCAACACGGCATCAATATTTCATCCACGTCAATAAGAGGCAGCGGCGGGGACAGCGGCTGCGGCAGCTCTCGCGCCAGCTCCAGCCCGCAGCTCGCAGGGAGTCAGGTTCTGTTCTTGCTCAATCATGGATGTCTTCAAGAAGGGCTTCTCCATCGCCAAGGAGGGCGTGGTGGGCGCAGTGGAGAAAACCAAGCAGGGGGTGACGGAGGCTGCAGAGAAGACCAAGGAGGGGGTCATGTATGTGGGTGAGTGACGCAGGGCGGGGCAGGGCGGGGCACAGGAGGGCGGTGTGGTGGCTGGGGTGGGATGTCTGGTACCTTTGGCCTGACCTTCCTCCCCGGCTCCAGGGGAGCGGGCGAGGACCTGGCTGTTGAGGCGGGGTCTCCAGGTCCTGCAGAGTGTACCGCCCCTTGCAACACCAGTGTTTGTCTGCCCCTGCTTCCTTGGAGCCCCTGGGTCTCTAGGACAGGATGAGAGAGCACTCAGACCTCTGACACACTGACCACCTCTCTACGTATTCACAAAGGCATGCACACACACATCCTAGGGCCCCCTGAACTTGGAGACCCTGAAGCTGTGAGCAGTCGATGACTAGGCGGGCTCCCTGCCCTCCTCACATGGGAGCTGCAGCCTGGCCAGGCCACAGGTTCCTCCCCGCCCAGGGAGAAGAGGTGCACCGGGAAGAGGGGACTCTGGTTCAGTGCCTAACCCACTCCAATCCCCCTCTGCTCCCTCTGAAGAGGAGGCGGGGGAGGCTGAGACAATGACTCAGCTCTCGTCTACCCTGTCCAGAGTGCTGCTCTGAAGCCTGGGCCACACCCAGGCAGAGTCTGGGTCCACCAGTGTCCCTACCTCAGGCCCGATCTCTTTTGTCACTCCATCCTGTCCTGTCTCCTTCCCATCCGTCCCCTTGCTCCAGACACAGCAGGAAGCAGTCCTTTGAAGGGGCAGCTGGCCCCCAGACACCAGGTTCACCCCCCTACTGACCCCCAGCTTGTCCAGCTGTTCTGTGGCTTGTTTGTCCTAACTGCCTCCAACACCGAGAGGTGGGCCTGGGCTGACGCCTCCATTTCCTCCCCAGGAGCCAAGACCAAGGAAAATGTGGTGCACAGCGTGACCTCAGGTGAGCAGCCCCAGGACCAGGGACAGGAGGGCTGGGGCTTCAGCACACCTGCACTCTAGTACTAAAGGCCCAAGTCCGGAGTCCTCCTTCCATCAACTGGGGTCCCATCCCTACGTGAATCAGATCCCTGCAGACCTGAGCTAGACCAGGGTGGGCCTGCCATTCCCACCCATCAGTGTCAAAGCTGTCCTAAAGTCAAAAGCAGGGGAACGAACAGAGGGTCCCAAAGAGCCGGAGTCCCAGTGCCCTGGGAAAGGGCTGCTCTGCCTGACTTGGTGGGGAGGGTCAGGGTCCAGACCAGCCTGAGTCTTCCCACAGTGGCTGAGAAAACCAAGGAGCAGGCCAACGCCGTGAGTGACGCTGTGGTCACCAGCGTCAACACTGTGGCCACCAAGACCGTGGAGGAGGCGGAGAACATCGTGGTCACCACCGGGGTAGTGCGCAAGGTGAGCCCAGCGGAGGCGGGGGTGAGGGACAGTACTCTGCCTCTTGACATAGAGGCAAACACAGACTTGGGCAATGAATCCCCTTCCGGTCCATTTCCCTCTGTGTGTCTGTGCGGGAGCTGGGCTCGGTGTCCTCACATTCATTCATATCCAGAATCCTCACAAATCCCCCCGAATTGGGGAATTTGGGAAGGTGAGGCCCCAAACCATGCCAGCTCCATGGCTTTCAGCGTATAGGAGACACGACATTTTATAAGTGAAAACAGGGCTCCCATGGTGACAAGCAGCCTCCCAGGCAGTGGATATCAGGCTGGTGCTGCAGAGTCACCACCCATTGTCCAGCCGACCTCCCAGACCTGGCTGCTGCCTCCTCCCAGGAGCAGCAGGGAATCAGCGCCCCCTGGTGGAGGAAAAGTACTGACAGTTCTGACCCCACCCTCCACTGGGGCCTTTGTGTGTTGTGAGCAGGTGTGGGGATGTGTTGAGTGTGTGTGCCAGGATGCGGGTGCATGCATGTGTGTGTGCATGTGTGTGCATGATGTATGAGCGTGTACGGGAAGGACGGCTGCCACAGAAGGCACTGCAGAAGGTAGATGCCGGCTGCATGGGCTGTCCTAGCAGCTGCCACAGAGCAAGTTCTGTTGAGTTTTTGACACTTATTAACTCATTTAATGGGTACAAATATCCTAAAACTAAAAAGAACAAATAATACAAAATTTAAAAGTTAAAAAACGGGTACAAATATCCCATGAGACAGGGCGTGGAAACCAAGGCCCAAAGAGATTAGGTAAAATGCCCGTGGTGTCATGACTAGTCCATCTGAGTTCCTATGGGTGGCCTGGCTCCTGAGCCCTGCTCTGAGAGACCACGTGAGTGTAGGTTATGACAGGAACCAGGATCCCAACCTGAGAGTTGATTCCTTAGACATGCTGTCTCCATCTCCCATTCCGGATACAGGCCAGCCCAGCCAGTGGAGTCACAGTCCACACTGGGGATCCCTGCTCTGGGAGGGGTAGAAAGGTACAGGCCGTTCTTCCCCTGGCTTTGGGAGCAGCATCCAGGTGTGTGCTTCTAGGGCTCGTACAGGATCTCATTATCCTTGGAGTAGGCATCTGCTCCCGCTCCTAGTCAACAGCTCTTCCCCTTCCTAGCTGTGTGACTTTGGGAAGTTGTGTAACCCCTCTGGTGTTTTGTTTTGTTTTTGCGGTACTGGGGTTCGAACTCAGGGCCTTGTGCTTGCGAGGCAAGCACTCCACCAGCTGAGTAATCTCCCCAGCCCGTTATCTCCCCAGCCCTGTGTAACCCCTTTGGATCTCCATTTCCTCATCTGTGAAATGGCAGTGAGTGCCTTTCTCACTGAGCCGTGGGGTATGATGGAGAAATGATCTTCAGAAAGTAGGACTGCCTGGTTCGTGGTTAACACCCACTGAATGAACATCACCGTCATTATCATCACCAGTGCCTTGGGCTGAACCCACTTGTGCCCAGGGTGGCCCCCCTCCACACTCTGCAGCACAAAAGGCCCCAGGGGAGGTGTCAGGCTGGGTTTGGCCTCTGGGAGTTTACCCAGGCACTCCTCACTGATCTTAGAGGAGCTGCCCCAAGGGAGACTCATTTTCTGGTGACACCCCAAAACCAGAATCAACTTGCTTCCCCAGTGAACCACAGAGGCATGCAGTGCTTTGTGACTTCTCATGCCACAGGCTTCGCGGACCCGCCTTGGGGTAGCAGGACTAGGCAGGTGGCTACCTGCCCTTCACCTAGAGAGCCTGGCCCACCCTGGCCAACAGAGTTCTGTGCTCTTTTATGCTCTACTCTGCCAAGGCGCAGGATGCAGTAGCACAGACGTGGCTGGACCCTCCAGAGGCAGGAGCTGAGAGCAGGGTTCCAGCCAATCACCAGTCTGTTCTGACCACTCAGCTGTCATGAGCACTTAGGCAAGAGTCTGACTGGCCTGGTGTTTAGGGGACGGAAGAAGACAGACCTAATTCCAGAGCCTATTCAGGAGGCAGAAAGAGAGACCAATGCTCCTGTGGACAGAAAGAGGCCTGACGGACAGCAAGTTGAACCTGCTGCTGACAAGTCCCGCTGCTTTGAGCTCTGAGGCCTTGACCTGGATACCTAGTCTTCCTAGTCTCAGGGTCCCTGTGAACGGTGATGGCACAACCCTCCTCCTAGGGCTCCGTGGGGACTCAGGAGTGCAAAGGTGTGTGCTAATGTGATTCAGGAGCCTCTGTCCACCCTCGCCCCTTCTTCATGCCCCCAGGCTTCTTCATCATGGAACCACTCCAGAGGGTACCCAGGACTTGGGATCAGCTTGGGTGGGGGGTGAAGCTGGGTTCCAGAAAACCTTGGCATCATCAGATAGAACTCCAGCTGTGGAAGCCCACTCCTCCCACTCCTCCAGGCCCTCCAATGGGGACCTCTGCTCATCTTTGAAGCTGGAGTAGATGAAACCCTAGTTGCAGGTAGATGGGGATCCCTGTGTGTTCCTCATGGCCTCATGGCCTCTTTGCTTCCATGCAGGAGGACTTGAAGCAACCCGTCTCCAAACAGGAGGACCAGGCACCTGAAGAGGAAGAAGTGACTGAGGAGGTAGGAACTGGGCTCCAGGGGCACACCAGGGGGGTTCCTGGGTAGGGACTCCAGCTCCCACAGACTCCTCCTTCCCTCCTGGGGTCCCAGAACCTGTCAGGGAGCCTCCTAATCTCCTGCAACCCCTGCAAAGTCCTGCAAAGGACTGTGGGCAGAGCCAACCTTGGTCTGGAGTGAGAGATTCCTCCACGAGTGACCCTCCCAGGGCAGTCACTGAGTGTTGGGGACCTGGAGCAGGTGTGAGAGTCACTCTCTCTCCCAGGCCAAGAGTGGAGGAAACTAGAAGGTTGCCAGTTGGCTGCAGATGCCCCAAGGGACACCCCTCTGCCTTGGACCCTATTCCCTCCTGGCACAAGGAGTGCCCCACCCTGGAGCGTGCCCAGCAGGCTGCCCACGCTCCCCGCACCCAAGCCCAGCTGCCATAGGCTTGTCCTCCGTGCTGCTGCCACCGACTTCACCTCCCACCCTCACCCTCTCTGGCCCTCTGAGCCTTCTGACCCCACAGAACTGATGCTGCTGTGAATTTTTTTCTTTTTTTAAATGATTTCGAATAAAACTTGAGCCTCACCCCACCATGCTTCTGTTCTGTTATTGTTCATGAAGCCCCCTGAGACCTCCCAGGGACAGGAACTAGGTTGATGGGACCAGGTACACTATGGGGACACACAGAGTGCTTCTGGAACCAGTTCCTTTTGGAACCACCCCCAAACACATACACAGCCATGCCCTAGCATGATGGCCGCAGCCCTGACTTCGGCTCCCCCACCATGTGCACCTCACACCGTCCAAGAACGCAGGCTTGGATGTCCCCAGGCTTGAGCTGCAGCTCCTCCTTCGAGTGGACACCACCCACCTGCCTGGCCAGCGTCTCTGAAGAACCTGAGGTCAGCTGGAGTTGAGGATGCCATGTATGTCTTTAGCATCAACTGTCCTGAAGGAATAGGGACACCTGACACCCTCCCTGGAGCAGACGGTAACTTTCAAAGTTTAACCCCTAGTGAAGATGGACAGTTCCTACCCCAGCAGAGCCAGGAGGTGACCCCAAAGCACCTTCCACCTGAACCCAGCCAGTCTCAAGCTCCCCACCAGAACTGGGAATGGGCTTCCTTTTTCTACACCCAGAAACTTGTCAGGTGTCATTAAACAACACGGCAGACTGAGCCACACCTCAAGAGGAAAGTAGTGAAAGCTACATTGAAACTGGGCACAAACCAGGGGCCTTGCTCAGGGTCACCCAGTTGATTCCATGCTCTGCTATGAACAGTAAGACTGCCTGGGCTCTGGGGTACTCTTGGCACAGTCCCCACCCAGTAAGTTTTCAAAGCAACTCAGGCACCAGACTGGTCAGTGTCCCACTCTCCCATTATGCTCAGAGTCTTGTTCCTTGGGGACCCGGCTCTCTCCTTTGATAGCCAATTTGAGCTGTGAGCTTTGAAGTGACTTGCCCTAAGCCTCTGGTCCTGGGTATCAGAGTCAGAGCTGGAGGCCACACATCACTGCAGATACTACCCTGTCCACACTGCCTCTTCAACAGGGATCAGGGTCAAGGGCAACCCAGGGGGATGGCAGTCAGTCAAATACAGCTGAGCTAGGCTGAATCCTGGTCAACTGGTCATGGGTGTCCACTGCTGAAGAGGCAGAAAGGAGCAGGACTGCTGGTCCCATGGGCAGTAGTGAAGGTGTGGGGGAGGCTCGGGGCAATCGGTGGTGTTCCTGCCGTCTGGTCCAGACACAGGCATATTGGCAGGCCTGGGCATGCCCCAGGAGGAGGCTACGGGGCCAGGGTGTGCTTGAGAGTTCTCTGGACTGTAAGAGAAAGCAAGGAGGAGCAAGTTGAGCTCAGGTGACTGGGTGTGAGGAGAGATGATACCTAGACCTAATCCCTGGGCACAGCCTCCACGGGGCTCCCCGTGCCACCCTCTATATCTGCTGAAGTAGCCTGGAAGGGTCCTTGCTGATGCTACACACACACACACACACACACACACACACACACACACACAGAGGTTCTGTCCTGGACTCAAGGGCTAAACATCAAGGTCAGCCTATTCCACCAAGCCCCTTCCCCACCCCAGGGACACCTGCAGTATTCTTTACCTTTAAACCTCCTGCCATGTGCTCTGGGCCCTTAGAGGCTGCTTCTGACTTCTCCAGGAAAGCACTACTCTTGCATTATGCCTCTCCTAGTCTGAGAAGCCCTCCTACGCTGCCCTCTCTTGCAAGGCCCTCCACTGAGAGTTGGGCACGTAACTGAAGGAAAATCTAAATAAACCCCCGAGATTCATTTGTCTTCAGTTGAATTTAAAAATCATTAACTTTGGGAAAAAAAATCAAAATTTGTTGGATCACCCAGCTGAACAGCCTATTAGTCCCCCAGTAGCTTTGCTATAGATGACATCTCTGACATGAGGGTTATGATAATGACAGTTGCCTAGGCTACTTTTCATGGACTTGAAGAGCTTCTGCTGAAACCTTGCCAGTGTCGGATGGGTGACGAAAGCAGGGTGAAAAGGCTTGACATCTCTGCCTCCATATTGTGTGTCTCCCTTCCACTTTCAGCTTTGGGTCAGACTTTAACTCTGCATACACATATTAGTCACTTAAGGAATGTCTGGGATTAATAATGAAGATTGATTTTGCCCTAAATTTACCTAATCTCTCTTCCCCCACTTCAGGTCTGAAAACACCAAGATAAGAGTAATATTTTCGAGATTAACGGGCACCACGACCTTGTGATTATGTGCAACAAGGTGATGTGTGGGAACAACCACAGGTTTCACAATAACCCCTTTCAGATCACTGGAGAGGTATTTAGAAGTCTTCAGTCATCAATCTTAACCTAAGATCCCATTCTGTACCCCTGTCTAAGGAAAAGGGGAGTTTGAAACCTATGCTAAGATGTTTTTTTCTAGGGCACTAGACTACCACCTTCTCATTTTGCTGGTAATCCAAATAAGTCTTTTTCCTCAGCCAAAAATTTGCCCTCCATTCATTGGGCCCCTCTGTTGACAAGTAGATGGACTTGGGCTTGGTAACAGGTACATTTCAACCCATTTAATCCTCACGAAAATACTTTGGGAAGATTGTATTAGTGTTCTCTCATCAAGGTTGGGGACACTGAGGCTCAAAGAGGTAAAGAGACTTGTCCTAGGGGTTTCTGAACCTAAGAGGACTGACTCTAGTGCCTGATACTACACGGCCACACTGAGCTGTCTCTCTATCACTCCTGGAGGCTGGCTGTCTCTACCCATGGCAGCTGCTGCCTTCCTGTTTTGCTTGCTACTCACTGGGGCTGGGGCTGGATATCAAATAACATCCACCCCCATGTGATGACCAGCCCAGTGGCAACAGCCTTCCGGTTAAAGACGGTTAAAGACGTGGTGCTGTGGGAGGGGTTCAGGAGGGCTGGAAGGGCCGAGGCAGAGGCTGGGCTGGGCTTCCAGGAGTCCGCACAGTTGTCTAAGCTGCCTCCCTGCAGCACCTGTGTGTGTGTGTGTGTATGGGGGCGGGTATGCATGGGGCATTATGGCTTTTCTCCTGTGCTCCTCCCTTTTCCCACCTTATCTCTTCGCTTGACTCTTTTGCCTAGGATTGACCTCATCTCATTAATCCACGCTCAGTGTGTATGTGTGTGTGCACACATGTGCCCATGAACCGCATGCATGTGTGTATGGGCACATACATATGCACATTTGGGTTTCCAGACACTCCAGTCCAGGGATTGACCCTCTGTTACTACGAGCAGGACATGAGACATCAGAGTGGGCCTGGGTAGGCAGGGGATCCCCAGAACTCTAGAAACTCCAATAGAGTGCAGAGAAGTTGGAGAGGGTCACAACACTAGACGTGAAGAGGGGGCAGTGGAGTATATGTGACCAGGTGAGGGCTGGGCAGGACGGGGGCTTCACCATGCATCTAGAGTGGGAGGTAGGTATGTGTTACTGTTCCTGGAATCCTGTCGTGACCTATGGCAATCTCCTTTCCAGCTGACACAAGGAGGGAGCTTCCTCCCTCTCCACTTGGGGCTTCATCATTTGCAAGGGTTCATGCCAGTGGCTCCTCTTCCTGGTGATCTTTATCCAACCCTCCCCAGTCTGTACCCACTGGGTCCCAGAAGCCCCAGAGAAGACAGCCAGTCTGCAGCAACAAGCTGGTGTGTGGGAACAAAAGGTTCCATGATTGTCAGGGTCCTGGGGTTCATAGCATACCAACTTAGTCTGAGTCCTGCCATAGGGTTTTGGATTAAACCTATTTGCCCTCTATCTGCCTCAGTTTTCCCCATAAACTGATGCTATTAATAACACTTATTTTACCAGGTGATTGTAAAAATTATACAAGAGACTGTAAAACATTAAGGGAGCGCCTGGCACAAGATAAACGCTCAATAAAAGCTAGCTGCTATTATTAATGTCGGCTTCAGCCTTGAGCTCCCATCCTGACACTGACTTCAGGTTCACCAGGTGGAGGATCCCCAGGGTTGAAGAGGGAAGGGTCAGATGGACTGGGTGAGGGGAGATGCATGTACCCCTCTCCTGGCTACAGTCACCGGACCTCTAACCTAGTCCCTCTTCTTACTCTGGTTCTAGTGGTAACCTTCCTACTGCAGGTACCCCAAGGGCCAGCGTGTCCTCTGTTCCCTCTCCCAACACCACCCCCCCACACACCGCCCGGGGAAGCTTGGCACAGGGCCTGGTCACTCCCCCGATTCCGCCTGCCGGGAACCGCCCGGCTCTGGGTCCCTCCCGCGCACCCCGCGCGAGGAGGGCCGGCCCTGGGACGCTTTAAAAACCCAAGCTTGCGCTCCAGTCTTCACAGTGGTGAGCAAGCTGCAGCGGTCTGTCTCTGACGGTCTTGACTATCCCGCATACCACTGGAAGCTATGGCCAGCAAGGGTTTTAAGGACCTGAAGCAGCAGGCGGAAGGGACCGCCCAGGACGCAGGTGAGGATAGTGCTCTATCGGGGAACCAGCGGGGACACCCGCCTGGATGCACACGTCAGAAGCCGCGGGTCTGCGCAGCCCTCCTGTCTGCGGACTCCATCTCCCTGAGATGCAAGGGCCTCGGCCACCCACCTGCACCCGCAAAGGAACGATGCCATGAGGGATGTTGGGACAGTGGTGCTCCAGGGGTCCCAGGCTGCGCTTTGGGCATTGTCCTCCCTCCGAGGAGGAGCAGGCAGGCAACGCGGTCCTACCCGCGTCCTAAGCGGCCCCACCCAAGCCCTCAGGAGTGGGTAAAGTTCCACAGAGAAAGGGCGTGGCTCACCTCCCCATCTGCCAGGGTCTCAGAGCACAGGGATGGGGGAGGCTGCTACAGCCCCTACTGGGCTTGATATTAAACCTCTCAGAAAAAAAAAAAATCCTTACTTTCCTTACTTTGAAGTTCTCTCCTTGTTCTAGAGGCTTCGCAGCTGGAGACCCCTGGCTCACTGGGCTTCCTCTTTCCAGCATCTAGTTCAGGTTTCGTGGGAGGCAGAAACTCTGGTCCAGAGGCCATAGCTCTACCTTGGAAGTTCCACGTCCTTTCTGCATTTCCTCTTCTAATGCCTTAAGTTGCCTGCCAACCTAGGCACTGGCATCCGTGTCTGTGTGCTCTTTGAGGGGAGTCACAGGGGAAGGAGGTAGTAAGGGGTCTTGATGAAAGTAATGTCCCAGGATCCAGTGCACTAAAGGTGGGAAGTCAGGCATTTTCTAGAGGAGAAGTTGATATAGGGGGCGGGGTCATCCTGGACCATCCCCAGCAGCAGCCACAGCTCAGGTTACCATCTCCAGCCTGGTTCTGTGCTGCCTTCCTTCCTGGAACATTTTCTCAGCAACTCTGGAGATTGGATGGGAAGTGGGCTAGAGGGGAGGGCCAAGAGTTATAAACAAATAAACAAGAACAACCCAGTGTTCAACCCCCAGCACTGCAAAAAAAAAAAAAAAAAAAAAAAAAAAAAAAAAAAGAAAAAGAAAAAGAAAAAGAACACCCCAGTGACATGGTTGGGTGACCTTGGGCAAGGGACTTCATTTCAACGGGCATCAGTCCCTTGGGCCTGTAGGGCAGAATAGAGAACACAGGGAGGTGGTGGTGGGGTGACTCCCTGTGGTCAGTGGTGACTCAACAGGGGGATAAAGTTCCTGTCTCTCTGTTCCAGTGACAGCCGCCGGTGCAGCAGGGCAGCATGTGCTGAATCAGGCCACAGAGGCTGGACAGAAAGGTTTGGCAGGGGCTGGAGGGGAGGGAGGATGGGCAGCCCCAGCCACTTCTCACCTGCCGCAAGCCTAGAGCAGCCTCTCTCCTCTGCAGAATTCTCTGCCCAAAATGACCAAAGGCGGACTTCCTGGGGAGGGAGACTCTAACCAGGTTAACTCTGCTTGCAGTGGTTCCTCGGGGGCCCTTCCCTTACTCACAGGCTTCTTTCTTTCCCCAGCCATGGACAATCTCGGCAAGTCTACCCAGGAAGCCATCGACAAAGCTGCTAACCAGGCCTCTGACAGCGTCTCTGGTCTAGGGAAGAAATTTGGCCTTCAGAAATGACTGAAGACATGGGCACTTCCCTCCAGGTCCTGTTCAGCAGAAGTGGTCCCTAAGCTCTGTTCAGCAGCTACCTCCTTGGTCTGCCCTTCATTAAAGCTCATATGATTCTACACTGTGTCTACTTCGTGCTTACCGCCAAGTGGGACCCAGATTTCCCCAGCCAGGTCAACCTCAAATCTAAGAACCCGACCCCGAAATCCAGTGATGGCCTTCCCAGACCGAAGGTTCAGAGCACTGTTTTCCATCCTCTCATCTGTGTAATCACTGGCTCCCTTTCCCGCCCACCTCCCCGCCCCCCGCCCCAATTCAAAGCCGCTGACCCTGTTCTGGGAACCTGGCCCTCCTAGGACAGTAGGTAATCGGTTCCCATATCTAGAGGGACTCAGTTCTGGAGGTGGACAAGGGGCTGCAAGAGCTGGGGCGGGGGGACTCGGGAGTTTCTCCCCTCCGGTTGCACCAGGAGGCCGGGAGCAAGGGGGCGACCCAGGACAGGAGGCTGTGGAGGCGACGCGGAGATGCAGGAGCCGAGCTTCCGGCCCCACCTCGCGAGCCAAGTGTCTGCAACCGGGCCACACCCGGGGGTGAGTCACCGAGTGGGGCCGCCGGGTTGTTTTGAAGCTCTGGACGCAGCCTCCGGGCGGAGCCCGCCCCACCACGCCCCCTAGGGCGGGGCCTCCGGGGCACGTGGCTGAGCGCGTGGGCTTGGAGCGCCTGGACCCCCTGTGCCCGCGCTCCCGCGGGTGCGCACCAGATCTCCCTTAAGTCCCCATCATCTTGAACAAACCAGTAATTTCTGGCGCAGGATGAAACCAGACATTTTCGTCCAGCGCGTACCTCACGGGACTCGGTTTCCAGCAGACCCAGTGCCTTCTCACCCTCCTGCACGTGTCCATGCACGCGACCTCGGCCCTGGGTGCGCCCTGCTAATGAGAGACTCAGAGTTGCCACAGGATAAGGCCCGGCCCTGGCCCAGAGTTCGGGCTGTGGCTGCCCACTTCATCCGACCCCCGTCACACCTCGGCATGCCACTCCGAGTTACCCTTTCCCCACCTCCACTACTTTGCACCGTATTTCCCTACACCCACCATTTATCCTCTCTTGACGCGCGCACGCCACGACTTTCCGTTTTAATTAAACAAAACAAGTGACTATCCGACTCTTCCCAGTTCGGGGAAGATGTGGAGGAAAACGGAGTCCTTGTTTTGCCGGGGAACCCGAGGCCGCCCCACCCACATCTTCCCCTTGGCCTTCCCTGGCCTGCCAGCAGATGGCAGTGTCCCCACAGCGAGACCAAGATGAGAATCAGTAAGGGGACACTGATCTCTCCCAGCCTCACTCCAGGGTCGCGCCCAATTCCATGCTTAGGTTCCTGTGGCTGACTGTTTCCAGAAGACCTCTCCAAGTCTGCAAAATGAGCCAAGGCTGGTTTCCTCCAGTTCAAAGGAAAGGTCCTTTTTTCTTTTTTTGCGGTACTGGGGATCGAACTCAGGGCTTGCGAGGCAAGCACTCTACCACCTGAGCTATCTCCCCAGCCCAGGAAAGGTCCTTGAAGAGACATCTGGGGGAGTCTGAAGGCAACTCCAGCAGCCCAAGAAGACCCCCCTTGCAGGAAGCAGTGCCTGATCAGGAGAGATGGCAAGGAGATAAACCCGGAGGCTGGGGCGGGGGGCGGACCCAGGGAGCCCCAGAATCTTTCTGGTGCGCATCCTTGCCCTGTGACTCAAGGATAAATCCCAGCAGGCTTCACATTGGCTGATCACCTGTTCTTGCGAGTGACTGGCTTGGGCTTGATGCTCTGGCCTAGGAGAGGAGAGGTCGGATCAGAGGGAGCTAGGAGGCTTCTAGCAAGATTTTTGATGATTGTAAGTAAATAAATAAGAAATGCAAGGAAAGAAGCAGCTCCTCTTCTTCACCCGGAGAGAATGTGTGTGTGTGTTCCATTTGTTACCTGCACTCCAATCTGCTTTTTTTTGGAGGGCGGGGGGCAGGGAAGTGGTCAGGGGATTGAACCCAGTGGCACTCTACCACTGAGCTACAGCCCCCGCCCTTTTTACTTTTTATTTTGATACTAGGTCTTTCCAAGTTCTCCAGACTCACATTGAACTTTTGATCCTCCTGCCTCAGTTTCCCGGGTTGCTGGGGTTCCAGCTGCTTTTTGTTCTTTTTGCTGCTTCCTTCAAGGCCTGTTCTGTCTGTAAAAACCAAACTCCTTTGCTTCAACCATTGGAACACTTACTCTATTTTATGAATAAAGCATTGCCTCATTCTAGTGTAAAAAATAAAGCCAAAGCTGGGGATGTGGCTCCGTGGTAAAGCGCTTGCCTAGCATGCACAAAACCCTGGGTTCAATCCCCAGCACTGCAAAATAAATAAGGCCAATTAAGATCTTCAAACTAAGTTGTAATTCTACCATTTGGCATTATTAATGTTAGGGTAGCTGGCCCAAATATCCGTGAGAGACACATCTCTGAGTTCAAGCAAAGGTTTATTGACAGAGAAAGTCTGCCAGACTGTCCCTCTGCAAGGTGCAGCAGCCTGTTGGAAAAAATTTCTGAACTCTATTGTCATGTACAGTGGAGTAGTTAAAAAATAACCCATCTGGTCCTGTTGATACCGCCGTTTACCGGTGACGAGTTCTGCTCCTTCTAATGTTGAAGATTGAACACTAGAGAAGCACACCAAGGCAAGCAGATTAAGCAGGTTTTATTTAAAGGTAATAATACAGACTTCTCCCTCTCCCGGCAGGAAGAAGGGGGCCATGGCTGATGTTCTAAAGTCCCAAGAAGTGAGCGCACCCTACATCTTTTATAGGTTAAAGTCTCTTTTGTTCTCCAGTTCTCTCCCCCCTTATCTCTCTCTCCTTCCTGCCTACGTGACTAGGCCTGGTTTTGTATTAAGTGAGAAGCCATGGGCAGGGGGAGGGCCAAGGTGATTGAGCCAGGCAAGGGCCCAGGGGGCATTAATTAGCAGCTCCTTGCTTGCAGTCCTTGATAAAGGCAGGTAAATTTGGTAATCAATGGGCTCCGGAGATCCTTGACATTCCATTCTTCCAGGGGCAGTCTCCAACTTCCAGAGGCAGATGGCTTCATGGCTTCGTTTCCTCAAATTGACCCGATTTCCTATTTCTACACTAACTACCTGTCCTTAATTCTGGCTTAATTCTGGCTTAATTCTGGGCCTAGCTGGAAGGTCATACCTGGGTGGGCAGGTACTGATTTTCCAAAATGGAGTTACTTTGGCCTAAGGACCCAACAATTAAGTGCTGCATTTGAGGGTAAAAACAGTTCCCTTAAATCTTTGGCCTGCATTTCTTCCTCCTTCTTCTTCACAGCAATTAAATAAAAAGAAGACTGAGCCTTCTTTTTACTTATCTCTGTACTCCTGCCTAAGCCAAAACCTCGACCACTTGGCTTTTCAGCTTAATTCTCATTAGATTATGGATGGGCAAGGAACAGTTTTCTACTTCCACCTTCTCTTCCTTTCTCCCTTGCCCACCCCCTTTCTTTCTTTTAATTGTCTTCTACTTTGTGAAAACATGTAGTATTTACATTTCATTCCCCAACCCTCAGCCACACCTTTGTCTTCACTTTAGATTTGCAAATGAAGATACTAAAAGCTCTGGGCCATTCCTGTGGTTGAAATATTTTCTAATATCCATTGATTGGTTTGAGTTGATTTTTCTCAACTTTCTCTTGAGAGAAGTTTTCTAAAGAATTAAATGTTTACAGGTGAACAATAATTCACTACTGGGATCTGGCTTGATGATTTTGATAGCTGGATAATGGGCTATGGAGGGTGTATAATATTCTATTTTTATGCATGACAGTATTGGGGTTCAATATCGACCGATCCGCAGAAAGTCAAAGTGCACACACGGCAATGCAAATCACACAACGAGGTTTTATTGCAAGCTCGAGCCTGGACCGCAACCAGCCTCTCAGACCACTGCCATGGCTGAGTGGGGAGCGGCCCCGAGGTATGAGAAAGCACTCTACTTAAGAAATTTCCAATCATTCACATACAAAGACCTGTACATTATTGGCTAACATTCGAACAGCTAAACATTTGTTCTCTTTTGGTTGGGTCTGCCCATTTATTTGAATCTCATTGGGTCCCGCCAAAACTGAATGGTCCTGGAGGAAGAAGGGAGGAGGGAGGGGGTGAATTATGCAGGAGATGAGTCAGGGCTAGGCCCCCTCCTTGATAGATATCTCTTAACAGCCTTGATAAACCCTGGGTGCCCAGTACGTCCTGTTTGTCCTGTATTGGCTCTTGAGGGTAGTACCTGTGCGCCCTTTCCTGGGGGGAGGTTTTATGGGCCAGTTCCCGAAATGGCTCGTTCATACAACATGGCTGCACAGATCACCTTATTCTCAACAACAGTTCCTATTTTTAAAAAGGTGAAAAAGTTAAAATTAAAAATTAAAAAAAGATTATGTGAACAATATTCTGAGCTCTTAGATATTTGCATGATGCTATTGGTCTTGTTAAATAAAAATTAGAAGAGCCCATTGTTTTGAATTAAGCTCCTATATAGACCAGGTTGAAGATCAAAATGGAGTTGTTAGTGAAGGGTTATGGAAAATAATATTCCTATAAGACAACTCCCCAAGAAAAATGGAGGATGGTGTGGCTTAGAAGTAGAGAGGAGAAAATTGGGCAAAACATTCTTTTCTGATAACAATGGGCCCTGGGGAAAGGGATGGATATTGAATGCTGGGCCCTAAAACTTGACCTGCCTGCATGGCAAATTAGTCCTAAATGACAGTGGGCAAGATTTGAGTACTCATCCCTCGGGGTCTGATTTTAACCAGTACAACTAGCCCTGATGGTCAAAACTGCACCTTCCAATGAATACATCATCCTCATTGTACCCTATAAAACCAAAATCCCTTCTGTAACTGAGGGCCATTTTCTAATCCGGAAAATAGGTCCCAATGGCGTCAGTCCGCAAAGGAATAAAGGCTTCTCTGAATTGGATGAGATCTGCTTCCCGTCCTTTTAAAGCCAGAACTGGGGACAGGCAGTTAGTGTAGAAATAAGGGATCAGGTCAAGTAGAGGAAATGAAGGCCATGAAAGCCATCTGCCTCTGGAAGTTGGAAACTGCCCCTGAGAGAATGGAATGTCAAGGATCTGCAGAGCCCTTTGATTACCAAGTTTACCTGCTCTTGTCAGGAACTACAGGCAGGGAACTGCTAATTAATGCCCCCTGGGCCCTTACCTGGCTGAACTACTTCGGCCCTCTCCTCTGCCCCATCTGCTTCTCACTTCTTGCATCTCACCTGCAAAACTGGGCCTAGTCACATAGGCAGGAAGGAGAGATTGGCGGGGAGAGAACTTGAGAACATAAGAGACCTTAACCTATGAAAGAAGTAAGATGCACTCACTTATGGGGACTTTAGAACATCAGCCATGGCCCCCTTCTCCCTCCCAGGAGAAGTCTGTATTATTACCTTTAAATAAAACCTGCTTAATATGCTTGCCTTGGCGTGCTTCTCTGATGTTATACTTCAACACCTCAGGAAGCAGAACTCATCGCTGGTAAACAGCGGTATCACTTTTGCGCCTACAGTTAGGTAGTTGCTAACATGAGCAGTGAAATGCATGGTAAGGTCATAAAGTGTTCTTTAAATTACTTTAGGGTCCTTCTGATACCGCCGTTTACCGGTGACGAGTTCTGCTTCTTCTAATGTTGAAGATTAAGCACTAGAGAAGCACGCCAAGGCAAGCATATTAAGCAGGTTTATTTAAAGGGAATAATACAGACTTCTCCTGGCAGGGAGAAGGGGGCCATGGCTGATGTTCTAAAGTCCCCCGAAGTGAGCGCACCCTACATCTTTTATAGGTTAAAGTCTCTTTTGTTCTCCAGTTCTCTCCCCCCTTATCTCTCCTTCCTGCCTAAGTGACTAGGCCTGGTTTTGCATTATTGAGAAACCAAGGGCACGGGGAGGGCCAAGGTGATCCAGGCAGGTAAGGGCCCAGGGGGCATTAATTAGCATCTCCATGCTTGCAGTCCTTGATAAAGGCAGGTAAATTTGGTAATCAATGGGCTCCGGAGATCCTTGACATTCCATTCTTCCAGTGGCAGTCTCCAACTTCCAAAGGCAGATGGCTTCATGGCTTCATTTCCTCGAATTGACCCGATTCCCTATTTCTACACTAACTACCTGTCCTTAATTCTGGCTTCACTTCTTTAAACTATCTTAAGAAATAAAACGGTGGCAGTTAATCTGTAGAACAAGGGAGCTGTTTGTCAAACGCATCAAAAGAAAAGGATTAATGGGACTAACTCTTGACAGGGCCCACTGAGGTTGATGAAGAATTATAGCTATTGGTGTCTCCACTTGTCTGGGAAGTAAGATTCCTTCAGTTACGCAGGAGCACTGAGGTAACTTCTGACTAGTTACTGACCCCAGTGCCCAAATTAACATAGGATTGACTTGGAGATGAAGCCCCTCTAAGTAGGATGGCCACCGTGTCAGTTCTGGCAAGGACCAACTAAGGTCAAAAACTCCACCACCTGATGTGAAGGAGAAGTTGAAAACCTGATTGGCAAAGAGTACAGCAGGTAGTCCCCAGTTCTCCTGGTAAACACCAAACTAATAAATTTGGAGACAGCGCTGTCTCCTCTGTCGTTCTATGTCTGAGACGGCCCGCTCTCTCTCTTGAGAGTGCTCTCTGGGGCTGGGGATATAGCTCAGTTGGTAGAGTGCTTGCCTTGCAAGCACAAGGCCCTGGGTTAAATCCTCAGCACTGCCAAAAAAAAAAAAAAAAAAAAAGAGCGCTCTCTGCTTGAGCCTTACTTTGCTTTTGCTTTACTTTCACCTCACTTTCTCTTTATTTTCACTTAATCAAGTTCTCTTGTGTGACTTTTGGTGTCTGACTTTATATTTTCTTTCATCAGAACATCAGAACAGAGGTTTGGCGTTTCAGCTCCCTGCTTTCCTCTGACAGTCATTCATGCTAAAGTTCCAAGTCACCAAACTGACACTCAGTTGATTATCTGACCTGACCAGAAATCAGGATTAGAGAGACAGCCAAATTACCACACAGGCCAGTTTCAATTGGCATGGTAATGAAAGTTCCTCTGCCTTAATCCCTACACAGGAAGGCAACCTGAAGTAACCTGATGTTAACCAATTATTTTTGTATCGTTCTATATCCCTGTTCAATGCTAGCAAGGAAAGTGAACTTTGAAATGACCACTCTGTTTTTTGCTTTGTTTCTTTCTTCAAGTCCTCTGTAAGATAAACCTCCTGTGCTCAGCTCATCAGAACATTCATATTTTATGAAATAGTGTTACTCTATTCTAGAATAGAAAATAAAGTCAATTAAGATCATTAAATTGAGTTGTAATTTTGTTCTTGACCATTTATAGCTTTTATACTTTATCCCTGACTAGGTTTGAAATCTGTGGCTCAGTTTTGTTCTCCAGTCTTCCAAGTGTTGGAACTCTGCCTTCTGGCACAGAAGTGTTAGAGTAGGTAGCTAAATAGAGCAAAGAAGGTAGGGGAAGGAAATTCAGGCTGTGTCCCTGGGAAGCACCCAACTGGCCATTACATTGCCCACGGGCTGCTTTCCTGTGGTCAGACAGCTTTCTGTCAATCTGTCGAAAATAGATAACAGTCTATGCTGGAGAAACTGCCAAACGGTGAAATTGGCAGAGGTACACTTAACTTAGGCGGGAAATGGCTGTAACCACCCCAAATGAATAATCCATGGGTTGGGAAGATGCCAAGCAGGCCATAAAAGCCCACAAGGAAGAAACAAGAGCCTGCCTCCTCTCTTGGGACAGTGGGTTACACATTCTCTGAAGCATGCTTTCATTTCACTAAATAAGCCCTTCATACCTATTCTCTCTGCGTCTCTCAACTGAAACCTTTCTTTCGGGAAGGCAAGAACTGAGTAACATCATCTGGTAACATACAGTCCAGCAGTTCCAAGATGCCTGACGCCCGTTGGAATTTTTAAGTGACATGATCTTCCTGTCTGGGCATCTTTTTTCATCTTTGAAATCTGATAACTTTTTTAGAGTTGATTTTAGTGACACTTGTTCTGGTTCAGTGTTCCCCGGTGTACAGTTTGCCCTTTCACTATTGATTCTAGGTTTATTTCAGGATGTTATTTTTAATTGTAATTTTCTTTCTCTATTTAGTATAACCACTGCTTATATTCATTTCTACATCTGTTATTTCTTTTTATTTATTTTTTTGCATATTAACCTAAAATTTTCTTCAAAAGTTGAAATTGTACATAGGTATATATTGTGATGTTGTTTCAGTACTGAGGAGTGAAGCCTGGGGTGCTCTACCACTGAGCTATATCCCCATCCCTTTTTATTTTTTAATAGACTCTTGCTAAATTGCCAGGGCTGGCCTCCAACTTGCAATCCTCCCGCCTCAGCCTCCTGAGTGCCTGGGATTATAGGTGTGAACCAGCATGCCTAGTTTGTTGTTGTTTTGCAGTGCTGGGGATCAAATCCAGGGCCTCATGCATGCTAGGCAAGTGCTATACCACAGAGCTACAACCCCCAGCCTACTGTGATGTTTTGATGTATAAATACACAGTGGATTGACTATGATAGTTGAGCTAATTAACATATCCATTTCTTGACATAAAATTTTCTGTGTTATAAAATTTAAAATGTATGCTATTTTGCTGGGCATGGTGGACCATTCCTGTAATCCGAGTTATTTGGTCAGACAACTTAGTGTAGATCCTATCTCAAAATAAAAAGTAAAAAGTGGTGAGGATGCAACTCAGAGGTAGAAAGATCCTGGGTTTAATCCTTAGCACTATAAAAATAAATAAATAGCAGGGTGCGGTGTCATATGCCTGTCATCCCAGACTCAGGAGGCTGAGACAGGAGGATTACAAGTTGAAGACCAGCCTCAGCAACTTAGTTGTCAGGGACCAAGAAGAAGTTCTCATTCTGAGAACATTCTGACCTTTACAATAAGCAGCAGCACCCCTCCCCACTCCTGGCTGATAGTTCCTACAATATGGTGCCTATGGTGCCGTCCCTGCTTCTCTTCCGGGACTTCACCTTCCCGCCAGCGCAAACTTGCACCCTATCAGGAGCCCAATAGAAGAACACAGCCAACCAGCCTGCACCTCGTCATACCCCTCATTCCCTCAGCATAAATAACCGTGAGAACAATAAAAATTTGCAGCTTGGTCAGAATTCCTGTCTTGCTGTCGCTCCCTGTGTCTCTTGTCCCTTTCATTCCTTCTCTCTTAGGTTCGCCGTCCTGCGTTGATGTCCTGCGGGCCGGGACATTAGTAAAACCCTCAGCAAGTTAGTGAGGCCCTATCTTAAAATAAAAATTATAAAGGGCTGGGAAATGTAGCTTACTTGTAAAGCACCTCTGGGTTAGATAAATAAATAATAAATATATTATTATTTTCATTGTGAATATTTTTCATTGTGTGTGCATACCACACTATGGTTACCTGCTCCTTTGTTAATGGATATTTGGATTGTTTTCAAATCCTTGCAATGCCCAGAAGAAGGATTGCTGGCCATGTAATAGTCCTAGTCTTAATTTTTCAAGGATTCTCCATAGTGTTTTCATAATGGCAGCACATTCCTCCCACAGTGCACAAGGTTTCCCTTTTCTTCATATTCTCTCCAAGATTTGTTCTCTTTTGATTTTTAAAAATAATGCCCATTATTTTTTTTAATGCCCATTATTTTTAATGGGTGATGTGTGACGTGATCTCATCAGGGTGTTGTTTTGCATTTCTCTGATGATTAGTGATTTTTAGCCTCTTTTCATATATACTTACCTCTATTTTAAAATATTCACTCTCTTCCATTGCCTGGTTTTCCACTTTGGGAATTCCAAGTATGGGTATGAGGTTCTTTCCTACTTTGTTTCCATGTGTACCATTGTCTCCCAAGTATTCTGTATTTCTTTAATATGATTCCTTTTTTCCTTTGATTTTTTAAAACTTTTGCTCCATAAGTACCTACTGTGGTATCTATTTTCTTGTGCTTGTTATCTGACAAGGTTTTCCTTTTTCTTTTTTTTTCTGCCTTGCTCACATGCTTTATTTTATTTATTTATTTATTTATTTATTTTTTTGTGGTACTGGGGATTGAACCTGGGGTGCTCTACTACTGAACCACATTCCCAGTCCTTTTATTTTTATTTATTTATTTATTTTTTAATGTTTAAATGTTGGTTGGATTTTTCTTTTTTGTTTTTATTAAAATATTTTTTATTTTTACAGACACATTTTGATTCAATGTACACAAATGGGATACAGGTTTTCATATCTCTGATTGTACAAAATGTATATTCACACCATTCATGTAATCATACATATCACAGGGTAATACTCTGTTTCATTCCACTGTTTTTCCATTCCCACCCCCTCCCACCCCTTTTTCCTCTACACCATCCAAAGTTCCTTCATTCTTCTCTTCCTCCTCCCCCCCTCCCGCCACCCCCCATCGTTATATATTGTCACGCACTTATCAGAGAAAACATTCGGCCTTTGGTCTTTTGGGCTTGGCCTATTTCACTTAGCATATTTTCCAACTTCATCCATTTACCAGTAAATGCCATAATTTTACTATTCTTTACGGCTGAGGAATATTCCATTGTGTATATATACCACAGTTTCTTTATCCATTCGTCAATTGAAGGGCATCTAGGTTAGTTCCACAATATACCTATTGTGAATTGAGCTGTTATGAACATTGATGTGGCTGCATCATTGTAGTATGCTGATTTTAAGTCCTTTGGCTATATAAACCGAGGAGTGAGATAGCTGGGTCAAATGGTGGGTCTATTCCACCCACCATTTCTGAGGAATCTCACATTGCTTTCCAGAGTAGTTGTACCAGTTTGCAACTCCACCAGCAATGCAAGAGTGTGCCTTTTTCCCCACAACCACGCCAACACTTATTATTGCTTGTATTCTTTTTTTTTAAATTTATTTTTATTGTAAACAAATGGGATACATCTTGTTTCTCTGTTTGTACATGAAGTAGAGGCATACCATTTGGGTAATCATACATTTACATAGGGTAATGGTGTTTAATTCATTCTGTTATTTTTTTCCATCCCCCCATGCCTCCCAACTGCTTATGTTCTTGATAACAGCCATTCTAATTGGAGTGAGATGAAATCTTAGGGTAGTTTTCATTTATATTTCTCTTATTACTAGAGATCTTGAACACTTTTTCATATATTTGTTGATTGCTTGTATATCATCTGTGAAGTGTCTGCTCATTTCTTTAGCCGATATATTGATTGGGTTCTTTGTATTTTTGGTGTAAAATTTTTAAAGTTCTTCATAATTTTTGGAGATTAGTGCTTTATCTGAAGTGCATGTGAAAAAGATTTTCTCCCACTCTGTAGGCTCTCTTTTCACATTATTGATTGTTTCCTTTGCTGAGAAAAATCTTTTTGTTTGAATTCATCCCATTTATTGATTCTTGCTTTCATTTATTGTGCTTTAGGAGACATGTTAAGGAAATCTGGCCCTAAGCTGACATGATGAAGATTCGGGCCTACTTTTTCTTCTATTTGGTGCAGGGTCTCTGGTCTAATGTCTAATTCCTTGATCCACTTTGAGTTGAGTTTTGTGCAGGGTGAGAGGTAGAGGTTTAATTTCATTTTATTTCACATGGGTTTCCAATTTTCCTAGACCATTTGTTGAAGAGGCTATCTTTTCTCCATTGTAAGTTTTTGGCACCCTTGTCTAGTATGAGGTTACTGTACTTATGTGGGTATGTCTTTGTGTCTTCTATTCTGTACCATTGGTCTACCTGTCTATTTTGGTGCCAGTACCATGCCATTTTTGTTACTATTGCCCTATAGTAGAGTTTAAGTTCTGGTATAGTGATACCTCTGCATCACTCTTCCTGCCCAGGATTGCTTTGGCTATTCTGGGTCTTTTGTTCTTCCAGATGAATTTCATGATTGCTTTTTCTGTTTCTATGAGAAATGTCACAGGGATTTTAGTTGGAATTGCATTAAATCTGAATAGTGCCTTTGGAAGTATGACCATTTTGATAATATTAATTCGGCCTATCCAAGAACATGGGAGATCTTTCCATCTTCTAAAGTCTTCCTCAATTTCTTTCTTCAATGTTTTGTAGTTTTCAATGTAGAGATCTTTTACCTCTTCGGTTAGATTGATTCCCAAGTATTTTTATTTTTTTGAGGCTATTGCGAATGGAGTTGTTTTCCTCATTTCCCTTTCAGATGTTTCATTGCTTATGTATAAAAATGCTTTAGATTTATGTGTGTTGATTTTATAACCTGTTATTTTGCTGAATTCATTGATGAGGTCTAGAAGTTTTCTGGAGAAGTTTTTTGGATCCTCTGAATAAAGAATCATGTCATCAGCAAATAGTGACAGCTTAAGTTCCTCTTTTCCTATTCATATCCTTTTAATTTCTTTAGTCTGTATAATTGCTCTGGCTAGAATTTCAAGGACAATGTTGAACAGAAGTGGTGAAAGAGGGCATCCCTGTCTTGTTCCCATTTTTAAAGGGGCATTCCCCTTTAAAAGCATTTTTCAGTTTTTCTCCATTAATAATGATGTTGGCCATGGGCTTAGCATAAATACCCTTTACAATGTTCAGGTATGTTCCTACTATCCCTATGTTTTCTAGTGTTTTGAGCACGAAGCTGTATTGTATTTTGTCGAATGCTTTTTCTGCGTCAGTTGAAATAACCATGATTCTTATCCTTATGTCTATTGACATGCTGGATTTATGTTTATTGATTTATGGATGTTGAACCAACCTTGCATTCCAGGGATGAACCCCACGTGATTGTGGTGCACAATTTTCTTAATATTTTTTGGGGTACGGTTTGCCAGTACTTGGTTAAGGATCTTTGCATCTATATTTATCAAGGATATTGGTCTAAAATTTTTTTTCCTTGATGTGTCTTTGCCTGGTTTGGGTATGAGGGTGATATTAGCTTCATAGAATGAGTTTGGTAGGGTTCCCTCCTTTTCTATTTCCTGGAATACTTTGAGAAGTATTGGAATGAATTCTTCTTTGAAGGTCTTGTAGAACTTGGCTGATAATCCATCTGGTCCTGGGATTTTCTTAGATGGTAGGTTTTTGATGGCTTCTTATATTTCATTGCTTGATACTGATCTGCTTAAATTGTATATGTCCTCCTGGTTCAGTTTGGGAGGAGCATATGTCTCTAGATATTTGTCAATGTCTTGGTATTTTCTATTTTGTTGAAATACAGATTTTCAAAGTAGCTTCTCATTATGTTATGTATTTCAGTGGTGTCTGTATTAATATTTCCTTTTTCATCACGAATTTTAGTAATTTGAGTTTTCTCTCTCCTTCTCTTTGTTAGTGTGGCTAAGGGTTTGTCTATTTTGTTTACTTTTTTAAAGAACCAACTTTTTGTTTTGTCGATTTTTTGAATTGTTTCTTTTGTTTCAATTTCATTGATTTCAGCTCTGATTTTGATTATTTCCTGTCTTCTACTACTTTTGGTGTTGTTCTGTTCTTTTTCTAGGGCTTTGAGCTGTAATGTTAGGTCATTTAGTTGTTGACTTTTTATTCTTTTCTTCAATGCGCTCCATGCAATAATTTTCCTCTTAGTAATGCTTTCATAGTGTCCCAGAGATTTTGATATGTTGTATCTTCGTTCTCATTTACCTCGAAGAGGTTTTTTTTTTATCTCTTCCCTGATGTTTTCTGTTATCCATGTTTTATTCAATAGCATATTATTTAGTCTCCAAGTGTTGGAGTAATTTCTGTTTTTTAATTCATCATTGATGTCTAATTTCATTCCATTATAGTCTGATAGAACACAAGGCAGTATCTCTATTTTTTTGCATTTCCTAAGGGCTGCTTTGTGGCATAACATATGGTCTATTTTTAAGAAGGTTCCATGTGCTGCTGAGAAGAAAGTGAATTCGCTCATTAATGGATGGAATATTTCTATATATGTTTGTTAAGTCTAGGTTATTGATTGTGTTATTGAGTTCTGTGGTTTCTTTGTTTAGTTTTTGTTTGGAAGATCTATCCAGTGGTGACAGCAGTGTGTTAAAGTCACCCAGAATTATTGTTGTGGTCTATTTGATTCCTAGAATTGAGAAGGATTTGTTTGATATACAGGGATGCACCATTGTTTGGGGCATAAATATTTATGATCGTTATGTCTTCCTGATTTATGGTTCCCTTAAGCAGTATGAAATGTCCTTCTTTATCCCTTCAAACTTTGGCTTGAAGTCCACTTTATCTGAAATAAGGATGGAAACCCCCGCTTTTTTTACTGAGTCTGTGTGCGTGGCAGGTTTTTTCCCATCCTTTCACCTTTAGTCTGTGGATGTCTTTTTCTATGAGATGAGTCTCTTGAAGGCAGCATATTGTTGGGTCTTTCTTTTTAATCCATTCTGCCAGTCTATGTCTTTTGATTGATGAGTCTAGGCCATTAATGTTCAGGGTTATTATTGAATATGATTTGTATTCCCAGTCATTTGGGCTTATTTTTGGTTTTTAACTTGACTTGGTTTCTGCTTTGAATGGATTTCCTTTAAGGTAGTTCTTCCCTTTGTTGACCTACATTGTTGTTTTTCATTTCCTCCTCATGGAATATTTTGTTGATAATATTCTGTAGTGCAGACTTTCTATTTGTAAACCCTTTTAACTTTTATTTATCATGGAAGGATTTTATTTCATCTTCAAATCTGAAGGTTAGTTTTGCTGGGTATAGGATTCTTGGTTGGTAACCATGTTCTTTCAGAGATTGAAATATGTTGTTCCAGGCCCTTCTAGCTTTTAGAGTCTGGGTTGAGAAATCTGCTGATAACCCTATATGTAATCTGATGCTTTTCTCTTGCAGTCTTCAAAATCCTATCTTTATTTTTTATGTTAGGCATTTTCACTATAATGTGCCTTGGTGTTTTATTGAAGTGTGAAAGTTCATATCTATTGTGGGCTATCATTTTTGCAAGAGAGAAATAGTACCGCTGTGTGCCTGTGAGGAGTTCTGCTCCCTCTAATGTTGAAGTTTGAACACTAGAGAAGCACGCCAAGGCAAGCGTATTAAACAGGTTTTATTTAAAGGTAGTAATACAGACTTCTCCAGGGAGGGAGAAGGGGGCCATGGCTGATGTTCTAAAGTCCCCAGAAGCAAGCGCACCCTACATCTTTTATATGTTAAGGTCTCTTGTTCTCCAGTTCTCTCCCGGGTTATCTCTCCTTTCTGCCTATGTGACTAGGCCCAGTTTTGCAGGTGAGATGTAAAAAGTAAGAAGCGGATGGGGCAGGGGGAGGGGCCAAAGTGATTCAGCCAGGTAAGTGCCCAGGGGGCATCAATTAGCATCTCTTTGTCTGTAGTTCCTGACAAGGGCAGGTAAATTTGGTAATCAATGGGCTCTGGAGATCCTTGACATTCCATTCTCCCAGGGGCAGTTTCCAACTGCCAGAGGCAGATGGCTTTCATGGCCTTCATTTCCTCGATTTGACCCGATCCCCTATTTCTACACTAACCGCCTGTTCCCAATTCTGGCTTCAAGAGGATTTAAGAGAAAATACAAGTCTCTGCTTAATTCAGAAACTAAAGAGGTTGGTGACCTCTCTTCGTATTCCAGTTTAAGATTTCATACAGTACATCTTGTGGTCACATGAAGTGTTTCAGTTCTGAAGGGCAGTTGGTGACTTCCCTGTCTTTTCAGTTTTGCACACTGGTGATATTTATGCAAGCACCATCACAGCACTCTTTGATCTGGTCCTAATAATCCAACCCCCAGTATTGTAGCCCACTCCACATTTTGCTTCCCAATAAGCAAATATTCGTGGTGTGTTTGTGGGTTGTTTAACTGCTGGCATATTTGGCTCAGACTTTCCGTGAAGAAAGGGGACACATCTGTGGTCCCTAGGTTAAAAGTTACTGGATGGGGTTTCATGGAAAGCACAGAGATTTTTTGTTTTTTTGTGACAAAAGACAAAGGTTCAGTGACAGCTGATGAAGACTAAACTGGGATAGCTATTGAAGGGACAATTCTTCAAAACAATCGGAGGAAGAATTTTTCTTCTCCACCCACTCCTTTCTCTATTTGAAGGTCCCAAATGCTTAAGCATTAGTGGATTTTCAGATAAGCAGGAAATAGAGAAGACAATGGAAGGGAGAGATTTTCTTTGCACATATGCAAGTTCTCCAGATGCCCCAGTTTCTGAACTTCTTCAGCAGATTTAACCACTTGGGAGCTCACATTGATAAGGACTGTTTATTCATCTCAATACCTTCCTTTTTCCAGGATTAAAGGCTGTCAAAAACAAAGACATCAGCAAATCCATGCTGTCTGTTTTGTTTCACTTAATTCTCTTTGTTTGCTGTCACAATAAGCATGTTATTTATTTAGTTGTAAGGACATACCAAAGCAGGGATGTGTTCACATTAATCCTTTAACAAGAACACATACTTTAGGAAGTCAAAGTCTTTATAGCAAGATTAGAATAAAGAGTTCTGTTTCCTCTTAGGTAGAACTGAATACATATCCTGAATATTTGATTTGTGGGTTATCATTATGTGTGCTATTTAGGTGTTTTCTTGCTGAGTTCTAAATTAGTATGTTTATAAAATTCCCTCTAAGTGGCATTTTACCCACTGTGTTTACATTTCAAATCATCTTTCACGATAAATTCTGTCATAAAATGGGAAAACTGAAAAGAGAGAGAGTGTGAGAGCGGGAGAGAGAGATTGGTGACTGCAGGGGGCAGGTGGAGAAAAGGAGGAAAGAAGGGGCAAATGGGAACAGGGTACCAGAGATAAGAGGTGACGCTTCTCTGAGCATATCTTTTTTTTTTTTTTTTTTTTTTTTTTTGTAGTTCTATATATATAGGTTTTTTTTTTTTTTTGGGGGGGGGCGGTGCTGGGGATCGAACCCAGGGCCTTGTGCTTGCAAGGCAAGCACTCTACTGACTGAGCTATCTCCCCAGCCTTTTTTTTTGTAGTTCTGACTTCACCTACCCCTAAAGTAAACAGAACCAACTGAAATGTGGGGTGAGGGATCCCTAAATAGAGTAGAAATACTAATACAAATCAAAATAGTACTTAGAAATACTAAATACAAATCAACCTAAATGTATTACAAATGAAGAGAATGGGCAAGAAAACGCAAGTAACCACAGAAAATAGCATATTGGCTGAATTCTGTAGGGCTAAAGGCAAAAAGAACTATCATGAATTTTGTAATGTAGTCAGAAAAATGGACATTTCTCATAGGACAGTGTGTAAGCAATTCTGGAACAACTTACAGGTATTTCCTCTGTTTGCTGAGGGTGCCTAGATGTTACTCCTAGGAATAATGAATATGTTTAGCACTCAGATACTGGTGGCCAAGTACTACTTTCCAATAAAAGGGACCAGGACTCTAAGAAGAAGTGTTTTTGTTTTGTTTTCTGCTAGGGATTGAACCCAGGGCCTCCTGCATATTAAGCATGTTCAAAGAGAAGTAGTTGATTGTAGGGTCTGGGGCAGGGGAAATACAAGAAGATCCTGTAGCACCTGCTAGTGCCATTAAGGCAGGAAACAGAAAACAAACAAACGAATCATATTTATTTATTACTATTTTTAAAAACTTTTTTTTTTCAGAGTTGGGGATCGAACCCAGGGTCTTGCACATGCTAGGTAAGCTACATTCTCAGCCAAATAATTTTTGAAAGAAGGATACTTGTTGCAAGAATATGAGCAAACCTTTAGGACCAGAGTTGGAATACTTTGGGCAACAAAACAAATAATGACAGTATTTGTTTTAGTCAGTTTTCCATCACTGTAACAAATATTTGAGATAATTAACTTATAAGGAGAAAAAGTTTACTTTGACTCACAGTTTTAGAGGTTGCAGTCCATGATTGCTTTCAGGCCTCTGGTGGGAATTCTGAAGGGCAATGGCGGGGAGCACGTGGCAGATCAAAACCACTCACCCAAGGCCAGGAAGCAAAAGTGAGAGAGAGAAAGGGGCCAGTATCCCACAATCCCCTTTAAGGCCATGCCTCCAATGACTTAAAGACCTCTTATAAGGCCCAACCTCCCAATAGTGCTACCCTGGGAATAAAGGCCACATGTCCTTTGGGGGACATTCATCCAAACCACAGCAGTACTGGATTATAATTCACAAAATGAAATAAATATTCACGAGTCCATACTAGTATAAATAACTAACAGGTTAAATAAATATGGAGAAGGAGAAGCTCTTACAGCAAAATCCAATTTGTTAACGTAGAAGGGAAGAGGGCAATAGTGAATCACCATTATAAAAACAACAGAAATAATTATGGCAAATTAAGATTCACTGATGGTTTCTAAAATTAGTGTACAAAATTTGAGGTACAGCATATGGGTTTTAAGGAAGGTGTCAAGAATGTTCAATGGAGAAGACAATCTTCAATAAATAGTAATGAGAAAACTGAAAATCCACATATAAAACAATGAAGTTGAATTCTGACCATATCCTATTACAAACATTAACTCAAAAGATACACAAGGGCTGGGGATATAGCTCAGTTGGTAGAGTGCTTGCCTTACAAGCACAAGGCCCTGGGTTCAATCCCCAGCACCGCAAAAAAAAAAAAAAAAAAAAAAATAGATACACAAAACTAAGTATAAGAGTTAGAAGGCCAGACCCCTGTAGTTACAGCTAGTTGAGAGGCTGAGGCAGGAGGATTACTTGAGTCCAGGAGTTTGAGACCAGCGTGGGCAATATAAGGCGACCTTGGGTCAGAAAAACAAACAAAAAAGTCAGACGTGGAGATGCGTGCTTGTAATCTCAGCAACTCAAAGACCAAGGCAGGAGGCCTGCAAGTTCAAGGGCAGACTGGGTAACTTACTGAAACCCTGTCACAAAATTAAAAATTTTAAAAGGTTAAAAGGGCTAGGAGTGTAGCTCAGTGGTAGAATGTTTTTCAAGCATGTGTGAGACCCTGGGTTTGATCCCTAGCACTGGAAACAAAATAAAATAAAAAGAAAACAAAAACAAAATCTAGGACTATAAAGTTCTTAGAAGAAAACATAGTGGAAGGGGCTGGGGAGATAGCTCAGTCGGTAGAGTGCTTGCCTTGTAAGCACAAGGCCCTGGGTTCGATCCCTAGCACCCAAAAAAAAAAAAAAGAAAAAGAAAACATAGTGGAAAACTTCATGATGCCCGATTTGACAGTCATTTCTTGGCTATGACACCAAAAGCACAGGCAACGAAAGTGAAAACAGAAACTGGGCTGCGTCAAATTTAAAAACTGTGCATCAAAGAACACAATCAACAACGTGAAAGCAAAACCTACTCAAGGGGAGAAAATATTTGCAAATTATGTGTTTGATAAGAAGTTAGTATTCATAATATATAAAGAGGGCCTACAATTCAACAATAAAGTAACCTGATTAAAAACAAGAAAAGTAGCTGGGTATGGTGGTGCACACCTGTAATCCCAGTGGCTCAGCAAGCTACAATAGGAGGATTGCAAGTTTGAGAGCAGACTCAGTGAAGCTCTAAGCAGCTCAGTGAAACCCTATAACCAAGTAAAAATAAAAAGGGCTGTGGATGTGGCTCAGTAGTTAAGTGCCCCTGAGTTAAATTCCCAGTACCAAAACACCACCAATACCAACACCACCAACCGACAAATAAGTAAAGTGATACACAAATAGTCAAATAACTGACACATATAAAAAAGTTCAACATCATTAATCATTAGGAAAATGCAAGTCACAACTACTATGAAATAAGTTCCAACTGCTCAGAAGGCTGAGGTAGGAAGATTAACTGGGCCTAGGGGTTCAAGGTCAACCTGGTCAACACAGCAAGACCCATCTCTGAAAAAAACAAAAACAAAAATAACAACAATGAAAAAAAAAACAGATGGACAGGCAAAAATTGCAATCAGATATCTCTTCACATTCATTAGAATGGCTGCTACTAAAAAAAATATCTATGACAATAACAAGTGTTGGCAAGAATGTGTAGAAATAGGAACCCTTATTGGTGGGAATGTAAGAGGGTGTAGCTGTTGTGGAAATATAATGAACGTTTCTGAAAAAAAAATTTTAACAGACTTACCAAATGATCCAGCAATATCACTTCTGGCTATATATCTAAGAAAAAAAATTGAAAGTAGGGCCTCAAAGATATGTTTGTACACCCATAATTCCATTATTCACAATAGCCAAAATATTGGAAGCAACCTAACTGTCCATTAACAGATGAATGAGTAAACAAAATGTGATATATCCATACAATGAAATATTTTTCAGGCTTAAAAAAAAAAGAAAAAAAATTGGGAATGGAACCCAGGGATGCTCTAACACTAAGCCACATCCCCAACACTTAATTTTTTTTTTTTTTTTTTTTTTTTTAATTCTGTGACAGAATCTTAGAAAGTTGCCCAGGCTGGCCTCAAACTTGTGATCCTGCTGTGTCAGCCTCCCAAGTTGCTGGGGTTACTGGTGTGTGCCGCTGCATCCAGCTAAAAAGAAAGAAAATTCCGATATATGCTAGAACATGGATAAACCTTAAGCATGGCATACTAAGTGAAATAAGCCAGGTACAGAAAAAATGAATGCTAAGTGGTTTGTCTTATAAGCAGTATCTGGAGTAAACAAATTAATAGAAGTAGAAAATGGAGTGGCAGTTGTCTCAGACTTTGGCAAAAGGAAAACGGGAAATTTAATGTGCCTAGAGTTTCAGTTTTGCGATATGAAAAAGTTTCTAGAGATTGGTTGCATAACAACGTGAATATATCCAACTGTATAATTAATGATGGTTAGTATGGAAGCCTGGCATTGTGGTGCGCTCCTGTAATCCCAGAGACTCATGAGGCTGAAGCGGGAGGATTGAAAGTTGGAGGCCAACCTCAACAAGTTAATGAGGCCTTAAGTAATTTAGCAAAACCCTGTCTCAAAAGTAAAAAGGGCTGAGAATTTGGCTCGGTGGTAAAGTGCCCCTGGGTTCAATTCCTGGAACCCCCCTAAAATGGTTAAGATGGTAATGTTTATTATGTGTATTGTACAATTAAAAATAGAAAAACAATTTTCAAAGTTTGAGGAGAATCAGAACTTGCATAGTCTCAAGACGTATTATCTACAAGGAGGAAAAAAAAATTAACATTACAATGAAGATACGCAGCGGAAATCACTTTAACCAAATGATCAAGTTCAATGTTGGCAGTAATAAGACATAACAACATGAACTCTTTTTGATAAGATGCACTGGGAAGGACACAGCATCATTGCTGAGGAATTCTTCCAAACATGCTTAATCTTGGTCCAATTATAAGAAAACGTCAGCTGATATGGTGGTGCCTGCCTATCATCCTTGCAACTTGGGCGGCGAAGGCGGGAGGAACACAAGTTCGAGGCCAGCCTCAGCAGCTTAGCAAGTCCCTATCTCAAAATAAAAAAAGGCTGCAGATGTGGTTCAGTGGTAAAGTGCCCTAGGTTCAATCCCCAGTACCACAAACAAACAACAATAACAAAATGAAGTCTATTTTCCCAGACACCAATGGGGGAATCCTTCCCTCCACGAGGATGTTGGATTCAAGACTCCGCTGCCTCTTGGAAACCATATGAGTTTCAGGAAGATTCTGGCACCATCCTTCTGCCCCCAGTTGCAGGCTTCAGGGACTAAGCCCCTGTCTCCCTAGTCTCCCTTTCTCTCTGACGGCCCCCACCTCTGGACTTACTTGGGCACCATCTTCTCCATCATTCTTCACTTCCTCAGACCTTAGTTCTGTTCTTGGGAGTATTCAGAGGGTTCTTTCCTCCTTGGAGGATGTTGTTGGCAACAGTGAAGAGCCTCCCTCTGGTCCCTCCCCATTCCCTGTTCTTCCACACTTCTCTAGCTTCCTGCACATGGGCTGCTCGTCTCACCTGCCTCTGGGCTTTGCAAGCTTCCTTTCTCCTAGTTCTCTAAAGTTAAGTGTGATGGGTGCTGGCCTATCTTCTTCTTGTGCTTCTTGTTGCTCCCTATGGTTTTAAGGTGAGATGGGACCATTTAGAATTAAGCCTCTGCCATGTTCCTACCTGACCTGGAAGTCTGGCAGGCTGAGCTGGTCTTGTTTGTCCCTCCACACCCTCTCTCCACCCTGCTTCTCCCTGCCTGACTCCCTCACTCTGTCCCTGACTGGGATCAGTCAAGGGGCAACATCGTAGGAAACTAGAAAGAGGGAGAAGTAATGATTCCCCCAGGTACCTCCTTGCTGGGCATGGTGGTTTGGCAGTGGCCATGTTCCTCTTATAATGGCCTTGGTTCCTGTCTGCTGACCCTTTCTGATAGCCATGCTTTTGTTGAAGACTGCGTATGCCTCTCCTGCTCCTCTAGACCCAGGAGATAAAACTGCCACTACTGCTGCTCATGGAGTGCTTCACCTTTCCTCTCTGGTCCCTTAAGCCTTTCCCTACCTCAAGTGCTCTTTTCAATGGGCCCTCTGATTTCCACCAGGAACCTGCTTGATACTCATGGGTGTATGAAGGTCGTTAGGCTGGGCACGTCTTCCCTTGGTGACTGAAAAGTCGAGTCTCCAGCGTCTGGATGAGAGAGGCTCCCTCCTGGGGCAGGGAGGGGTCAGTGTGTGCAGGATCTGTGGGCAAGATATATACTATGAGCTCAAATTCATAAAGCAGAAATAGGAGGAAGCCTAGGCAGAGTGGACCATCACAAAACTTTTGATATTTGTGACAGCTGTAGCCCAAACCACACAAGAAAATGTCATGCTTAGCCAGGCTCAGTGTCGTACACCTGTAATCCCAGAGACTCAGGTGGCTGAGGCAGGAGGATTGAAAGCCGGCCTCAGCAATTTAGCAAGCCCCTTTCTCAAAATAAAAAGAAGAAGGTGTAGGGGATGTGGCTTAGTGGTTAAGTGTCCCTGGGTTCAATCCTGGTTCAAAAAGAAAGAAAGAAAATGTCATACTTCAGACATTTGAGGCAGTCTTAAATATTTGAATACTTAAAATAAACATTAAAAAAAAAAAGAATTGCTCATTGTTAAGTTGACAAATTGCTATTAGAAAAATTGACTCTCTTTGACTTGGTGATTCAGCCTGCTGGTCCTTTGCCAGACTGTTATTGGGCAAACTCCCCTGGGAGAATTAGTCTACTCCTGTCAAAGCCAGATTCTCCCTGTCCAAGGGAAGGGGGACTTGACCTTCTGACTCAGGATATGCTGGCATGGGTGCCTGTGCTCAAGGCCTTTCTGTTGGGGCCCTCTTCCAAGATGAGGCGGTGGAGGGTGGGTCCCGCCTGAGTCACCTTCAGCTTCATCCAGACAGATGAAGTTGTTCTGTGCAGGAGGAGTTGCTTGGGCCAGCTTCTCAGACCAGAATCCAATCCTGGTTAGGAGGGTCTTTGGCGAGGGATCCAGCCTCTGGGGAATGTCGAGGGTCTCTGGGCACTGTGGGCTGGGCTGGGGGGATGGGAGCTGGTCACAGCTGACGCTGGGAAACCAAGTGGGACTAGACTGGGGTCAGAGCAGAAGGGTCTGGAGCCCACGTCCAGTCCTGGAAGTTTGGTCTCTTGCCTGTTCTCCACCAGGCATTTGGAACCTGTATCTCGGCAAAGGGCCATACAGCGTCCTCACCAGAGTCACAGTACTCCCCTCCAGCAGTGTACTAAGGAGGGACAGGGTCTCCGGGGCAGGAGGCAAATGTGGAGGGGCAGCAGTATCTGACAGGGAAGGGAAAGGGCAGTTGTCCAAAGGGGCCGCCATGGGCAGGGCTGCAGGGAGACTACTGTGGACAGAGCCCTGCTGAGGGGCTGAGCTCCGACGAGGGTCTGTCAGGGCCTGTGGGCTCCTGAGAGGGGCACTCTGACAAGCACACTAGGTGGGGCTCGTGGGCTGGGGTCTGGAAGCTGGTGGGTACGACTTCTCAGGGGAAGGGGCAGAGAGGACCACCATGGAGGTGAGGGAAGGAAACAGAAAAGGGGCTTTGATGGGTCCAGGGAGCATCCTCTGTGTCCCTCTGCCCCATCAGCTTTCCCTGCTCCCTGACCCTGTGACGCTGGAACTGGTGTAACAAGGGGAGGACAGCGTCATCTGGATAGGCGTAAGCTCCCCAGGCCCCACTTCAAGGCTCTTCCCAGGCCCACAGGGTCAGAGGTCGCTACTTGTCTGGCTTGCAAGGGTAGAATCATTGTACTCTTTTCATAAAGAGGCCTCCTCCTCGGTCCACCTCTGCCCAAGGGAGGTGGCAGTGATGCCTGTGGGGCTTGCCTTGTGATGCCGAGGTCCTGTTGCCCATAGTGTACTCTGCCCACCCCAGGGAGGCTGGCCTTAGCTGAGCCCTACCAGCATCTCACAGAGCTGGCAGAGGGCCTCAGCTCTGTAGGGCACAGGCTGTGAGGGCTCACAGTCTGGTAAACACTAATTAGGCTCCACCACACCCAGGGCTCTAAGGGATAAGGGAGCTGGTATGGGGGAGGCAGGCTCAGGCTCCTGCCCTAGGCCTGGACCACAGGAGCAGGAACGCGGAAAATCTCATCTCAACTCCCTTGACCCTCTGTCTCCAAGGAGACTCACACCCCAGCCACTCAGCCCACCCTGCTACTTGGTCAGGGCTCAATGCCCAGGGGCGCTTCCCTAGAACATCGGTGATGAGAGGGAGGAAACAGGTATTTATCCAGGGCTTGCATACTTTGTCCCACTGACTGTCAGTGACACACAGCCAGGAAGGCATTGTTGTCCCCATTTTATAGATGAGGAAACTGAGGCTTACACTGGGCTGGTGACTAAGGGAAGCAGCATGTAGCATGTGGCTTGAGGCATCTCTGTCTATCCTGAGTAACCAGGGAGGAAGTCTGCGCCTGTTCCATGTGTGACGTGGAAGGGGCCAGTAGAGCTGCTTTCTGAGGAATTCTAGCTAGGGCCAGACGACCTCCTTTGTCCATTCCAGGACCTGGAAGGAAGCCCTGCTGACCTCACACAGCCTCCCCTAGAGACTGAGCCCCAAAGTGCAGAGAGGCCAGAATTCTTCCACAAGCTGGCTGCCCCAGCGCTGGGTCACTCAGGAGCACGAGTGAATGATAATCAACTGACTAAAGTCAGGGTGACTACATAGCTCATGGCTGTGACCTCCTCTCTGAAGGGAACAGGAAGGACAGTGGTGCCCACTACTTTTGTATGCTTAACCTCAGGGAATGCCTGAGTCCCCAGACCCCTAGAACCTCCAAGGCCACACTGGGAACCTTGATTAGCAGGCTGGGAATCCTGGGCATTTTCACCTGCTACATACCAGTGACCAAGCCTAGGGAGCTTGGACCCCAGGGCTGGCAGGACTGTTGTCTCTGACCGCTGTCATCTCCTAGAGCACTCAGGTCCCCTGCCTCAGCTGACGTCTTCTGCCCAGTTTCAGCCCTGTTCTCTGTCCTTCTGCTTCACAGGGTTCCTAGGACATGGGCAGGGGTGTGATGGGATGTCTCACTGCAAGAGGGACGGTGCACATACTGATATGCCCCACCCAGCCTCTTCCTCCTGCTGCCACCTTCAGTGACTCATCTGCCCGGCTTCCTACAGGTCAGTGAGGGTTGGTGCTTAGCAAGGCATCAGAGGCACCTATAAAAACACGTTGGTCCAGTCCCCAGCATCCTGCCTCTTACTGCCTGCTCTTGCAAGATGCTGGGAGGACTGGGGAAGCTGGCGGCCGAGGGCCTGGCCCATCGCACTGAGAAGGCCACTGAGGGAGCCGGTAAGGACCCAGGGCTTCTCTCCACCTATGTGGAGTCAGGGCAGATTTGACTGAGCCTGTCGCAAGCTGATCCCAGGAGGCAGGCAAGGCCTTGAGGCACACTCAGGCCCCACTGGGAACCCTGGTCTATCAGTCTCAATAGGAGAGACAGAGCTATGGAGGGCAGAAGCCGGGGAGGGCGGTTGAGGGGGAATCCATGACAGCTCCACTGACCCAAGCAGTCCTCTCCACCCGTGGGGCCTAATCCAGGGTCTGTGGTAGGAGGGAGGCCAGCTCAGATGAGGCTCCTGGGGACAGGGGAAGAACACAGGGGCCGGGTGAGCTGCTCACAGTTTGGATCCTTTCCTCTGAAAACCTAGGGAGCCCTTCTGTGTCAAAACTGCCTGTTCTCACAGTCTGTTGAAAAAGGAAGGTGGATTATTTTAATTTGCATTATAACTTTAAAGCTTCAAGGATTCCTGTGTTATGAAATGAATGAGTCTGGTTCTGCTCAAAGTTCAGGAGGACAGTTTCCGATTTCTTTCAAGATCTTAGGAACCAGTTTTATGTGCAAAGGTCGGCAGTTACCTGGGGAGGCTTATCCAGGTCCCACCTCTGGGACATCATAGTGAAAAGCTCGTGCCCTGGCCTGCTGTTCTCTCTGTCAGCAGCTGCCCATCCATGGGCATTTCATGTTTACCTTCCCGGCTGGTGCGGACCACTCACTTTAGCCTTTCACTTGACTTGTGCGTTGGGTACGATTTCCATTTGACAGACAATGAGGGGATCTGGCAGTGCAAGTTGGAGTTAGAACTAGATCCAGTTCTGACTCCAAAATCTTTTGGTTCTAGCTTGCTACTGCCCAAACTATAAAGAACCTCTTAGGTAAACAGAGAAGGCCCTCTTCCTGGGGGAACTGCTGTGAGGGACTTGGTTACCCTGGAGGAGGCTCAGGGACTGTGCCGAGGCAGGACAGCCAGATCATCCTGAGAGGTGTGGTGACCTGGCAAAGGTGCCCAGCCTTGGCTCCTGGTCCCCAGCTGGCAGGCTTGATCCTCAGCATTTCAAGTCCTGCCCGACTGAGGAGCATGGAGGGCCCTGTGCCTGTGTTGGGCTCACTCAGCTCACTTTCAGCAGCCAGGTGCTTCTGTGCCACTCTGTATGGGCTGCAGATGGCATCCTGGAGCTCCACCCTGGGTGTCCAGAGGTGCTGGAAGGGAAGCAGGCTTGCATTGTGCCCTCACTGAATTCGTCTCCTTTTTCAGTGCATGCTGTGGAGGAAGTGGTGAAGGAAGTGGTGGAGCATGCCACGGAGACTGGACAGAAAGGTACTGAGGGCTGAGGTTGGGCGGGGGCAGAGGGAAAGAAGGGCAGGAGAGGAGGAAGGAAGGGGAAAGAAGGAGAAAAGGTGGGGAGGAGAGAAGGACGGAGTTAAGGGCTGGGGAACGTAGCTCAGTGGCAGAGTGCTTGCCTAGCATGCAGGAGGTTTGGGGTTCAATTTTCAGCAGTCGGAATAAAAATAGGTAAATAAATAAAAGAACAAGATGGGCATATAGTGGCATATGCCTGTAATCCCAGCAGCTGAGGAGGTTGAAGCAAGAAGATTGTAAGTTTGAGACTAGTCTAGGCAATTTAGGGAGCTCCTATCTCAAAATAAAAATTAAAAAGGGTTGAGGATGGGCTGGGGAGATAGCTCAGTTGCTAGAGTGCTTGCCTTGCAAGCACAAGGCCCTGGGTTCGATCCCCAGTACTGCAAAAAAATAAAAAAATAAAAAAGGGTTGAGTATGTAGCTCAGTGGTAGAGCACCCCTGGTTCATTTCGCAATACTGCAAGGAAAAAAAGAACAGAAGTTGGGAGACATGCAGGATGGGAGGAAGAAAGGAAAGCTAGGTGGGGCCAAACCCTTCTTTGCCCAACCAGGTCAGCCCTGCTCCCATGTTGCATCCTTCCATTGGTATTCAATTATCTGTGCATGCAATTATCAGCTCAGACTAAACTGGTGTTAGGGTTCCATCCAGGGAGTCCTCTCTGTGTAATGTTAACACAAGATCACAAAAGACTGTTTGGCAGCACACTGGGACAAACATTTCAAATATAAACTTATAAGCCAGATATGGTGGTGGTGCTCACCTGTATTCTCAGTTACTTGGGAGGCTGAGGCAGGAAGATTGCAAATTCAAGGCCAGCCTGGGAAACTTAGTGAGACTGTCTCAAAATAAAATAAAAAGGGCTGGGGGTGTAGTTCAGTGGTAGAGCACTTGCCTAGTGTGCATTAAGCCCTGGGTACAATCCATAGTAGCATACACACACAAAAGCAACAGACCAGGGGAAATTACTTCTAATAGAAATGATAATCTGATGTAACAACCCAATATAAAAAAGACTGAAAGATACAAACAGGCAGTTTTGAGAAAAATGAAGTATAAATCGCCAGTACACTCATGAGTAGATGCTCAGTCTCATTCATAACTGAAGAAAGGAAAGTCGTTGGGGAAATAAAACCAAATTTGTTCTTGTGGTACTGAGGACAGAATCCAGGGCTTTGGGCATGCTGGGTAAGCACTCTACCCCTCAGCTACATCCCCAGCCCCAGCAGAACCAAGTTTGAATGCATTCTGCCAGGAGTCCTCTGCCTCTGTTCCATGGCATCTGTCCAGGGTTTGCTCCTGTTAGACTGCCACAGCTACCTGCCTCGCAAGGTGACATGCAGAGACAGCGAGGGGTTCACCCTCACCTTTTCTCTTTTTTTCTTCCTGCTAGCCATTGATGAAGCCTTGCAGAAAGCCCAAGAGTCAGGAGCCAAAGTGGTGAAGGAAGTCACTGAGAAGGTGACCAGCGCAGTCACAGATGCCGTCACCCACGCTGCGGAGAACCTGGGCAAACTGGGACAATGAGCTGCTGGCCACCACAGCAGACCCTCTCTGAATCTCAATAAAAAGTCGTGAAATATATACACTGAGTCCTTGATTTATTCCTATTTCTATGGAAACACTAGGCCAAGATTTTTGTTTTGGTACTGGGACCTGAACCAGGGCCTTATACATGCTAAGCATGCACTCTAGCGCTGAAGTACATTGCCAGTCCCCGATAAGGTATTTTTTAAGCTCAGTTTCACTTTGACTGGAGAACATACCAGAATGGTGGGCACCTGCCAGTGGGTCAGACAGTTTTCTGAGTCAGATGATGAATCAGATGCTTCTGTGATTTCTCATGTCAGTAGGCAGCTTCCCTTCTCCTTGCCCTGGTACTGGGTGTTGAACCCAGTGGCACTTTACTATTGAGCTACATCCCTAACCCTTTAAATCTTTTATTTTGAAAAAGAGTCTAAGTTGTCAGGCTTGAACTTGCGAGCCTCCTCGTGCCAGTAGCTTCACTAGTAACTAGGATTTAGAGTGCCATCACTGTGCCCAAGCAGCAAGCTATTAAATTGTCAGTCTGCTTCTCTCCCTCCTTTTCTTCTTATTGCAACCACCTCACTCATGATAAACCTGTTTTACACTGAGCTATACTTTCAGCCTGTGTTCTGGGAAAAGACTGTTTCCCCAGAAACTGGTTTTCAGATAACTCAATTGCTTCGAAGATACCTACAGGAAAGACCTGAATTTGTTTTGCTAGTTCTCTGGGTCTTCCTTGAAATGTTCTTGCAGGACTCAGGGAAGATAACACACCAATCTGATTAAAAGTTTGGCAGGGCAGGCTCCCACTAAGCTGCTTCATGTTCTGCAAGAGGCTCAGACAAGCATTTCTTCTGTATAGTTGTGGAAACTGCTCAAGGAGGACCTGAATTCACTGCTTATAGGCCCTAGAAGTTGGTCTTGAATCTCCACTCGGGGCCTTGTGTCAGATCTATTTGTTGATAGCAAGTCAGTACAGTACAGGTTAAACATATGTAAATAGCATTTAGCTTAAAAGTTGTGGAATAAAAAAGAGGAAAGATGTGTAAAAAGAGAGTTGGGAGCTATTTGTTCTTACAAATTAGAAGGGTGATTTGATTAAAGAGAGTTAGTTGCTTACTATATTTGTTTTTTTTCTAGAATTGGCCTCACAAATTTCTAAACATTTCTGGAATATCTAGTCTCAGCTTTGGAACATCTCCACTGTCCAGCTGGAGTTGGACATTATATCTCAATTTGGTTCCTGATCACTTTTGAATTTCCCCTATCTAAAACCCAAGCTCAGGGGCTGGGGAGATAGCTCAGTTGGTAAAGTGCTTGCCTAGGGCCCTGGGTTCGATCCCCAGCACCGCAAAAAAAAAACAAAAACAAAAACAAAAAAAAAAAACAAAAACAAAAAAAAAAAAAAAAACAAAAAAACAACCCAAGCTCAGAGGGCTAAAAATATTGTGGGTGGCAGAGTAAACTGGAACACCTGCTTTGAATAGCAAGTCCTTTTTTAGGACTTTCTTCTTCAGGCATGCACAGGGACATATAGGTGCCCAAAGGCAAAAACAGATTTATTATAGCACGTTTGTGAGAGTGAGAGGTTGTTAACACTCTGATGCTGGTTGGATGTCACATGGATGGCAAGTTCTGCTGTTTATTAGGTGTGTCACACACAACATGGAGTTAACACCTGTTATTCTACTACATTGTAAATTCCTTAGCTTAAAATGGGACCCAGCTCTAGATGGCCATCAACAGGGATTGGTCAACAAATATTGCATATATTTGAAATGGAATATGCCATGGCTATTAAAGATGAGGGGAAATGTACATATATCATATAAGGATATGTCCAAGTATCAGTAAGTTGTAAAATATGTATGTAGCATAAGTTCATTTTTATATAGCAAAAATAATTGTATAAAGAAAAAACTTGTAGCATACATACAGCAAACATTTTTTACCTGTTTCCCTCATGTTTAAGAGAAAACCAATACAGATTTTTTTTCTTTTTTTTTTTGGCCGTGCTGGGGATGGAATACAGAGCCCCTCTACTACTGGGCTACATCCCCAGCCTTTTTTATTTTTTCATTTTGAGACAGGGTGTTGCTGAGTTGCTGAGGCTGGCCTCAAACTTGTTGGGATCCTCCCATTTCAGGCTCCTGAGTAGCTGGGATTACAGGAATGCATCACTATGCCCAGAAAACAGATTTTTTTTTTTTTTTTTTTAAGATGTGATTTTTGGAGGACAGAACCACTTTATTCAAGATTGTTTCTTAATGAAGTGCTACTCAAAGTTTGCTGGTTTGCAAACTTTATACTTGGCAACAAGCTGAGAACCTTTGGAAACTTACAGTAATTTGACCACTGTCTGGACCTTCAGGGGTGATTCTTGCTGAATGGGATGAAGAACAGCTTGGGTTGAACTTGCCTGGCAAGTTGCATGTAAACTAGTCACTGTAACAGGACCACATACCGTAGTAAAACAGATTCTTCCTTCTCAGAGTTGGAGAAACACTGCCCACACCTCCCTAACTTTACCTTGTAGGTTGTTGTCTCCAGTAAGCACTTCCATCTCATTTCCTACTGGTCTTTATGCAGAAGTCAGCAACACCAGACTGATGGCCAGGACCCCAACATTCTTGACTTCTTGAAGAGTCTGCTAAAACATATACTTCCATCTGCTTGAAAACCCCTAGGAAATCTTATACTCTAAGTCTATCCAGACAAATTGAAACTGGTATGGGGAAATTAAGAACATCTTTGGTGGAACTGGGGATGTGGCTGTGGTAGAACGCTTGCCTGGCATGTGTGAGGTCCTGGGTTTGATCCTCAGTACTGCAAAAATGAAACACCAAAAACGAAAAAAAAACCCTCTGGCATTATGAGTGGGAGGTGGTCACTTAACATGATTGCTCTCCTTTATTCTACTTCAGAACTTATGGATTGAACTCTGTCTGTCTTGTAAATACTTGATTTTAAAAGGTGGAAGTCACATAAACACTATTTTTTTTTTTTTTGTAGCTACCTGTAGGTAAAGTTTTAGTGTATAAGCCTCCAGAGGTCTTCATCTTCCTATTTTGTTATCATGGTTTGATAACATGTTTTAGGGTTACACGAACTCGGTATTCATTGTGCTGATGATAAAGGAGCAAGGTGCAGTTTGCTGTCATCATACCCAAACACCTGAGATAATGAACTTCTGTTTTGACTCATGATTTCAGTTCATGGTAACTTGCTCCAGTGCCTTTGGGCCTGAGGCAAGGCAGTATTGTTGTGGTGAGTGCAGGCAGTGGAAGGAACTGCCACTGCAATGCAGCCCGGAGGTAAAGGCTGGAGTCTAGTGCTCCCCAGTGACCTAACTTCCTTCCACTAGGCCCCACCTCCTAAAGGTCCCACCATCTCCAAATAACGCCATAGGCTGGGGACCAAGCCTTCACCCTATAGGCCTTTGGAGACATTCAACATCCCAATTCTAGCACACTCTCAAGTTCAGATCCAGTTTGGTGGAGCTCTAAAGTGCTTAGTTCTTCTGTCATTAGGCTTCTAATGTTGCTTTATTGTGGTGGATCTATATTTATCCAAGATAGACTTCTGAAATCTGTGGAAAATCAATAAATAAAAAAAAATTAACATGCCCTAAACAAAAATAAAAAAGAATTCCCTGAGAACTGACCTGCTCTATGGGAAATAATTAACAGCCCTTCAGGTTGAAATATAAGGATACTAGTTACTAACTCAAATCTATAGAGAAGAAAAAAAAAAAAAAAAAAGAAAAAAAGGGGCATCAGGTCAAGGTAACTCAATAGGTAAATATAAAAGAGTAAAAATGTACTTCTTAGTTTTTTTTTGGAGCGGGTACTAGGGATTTGAGTGAGGGGTGCTTAACCATTCCCAGTCCTCTTTATTTTTTGAGACAGGGTCTCTCAAGTTGCTCAGAGCCTTGCTAAGTTGCTGAGGCTATTTGAACTTGAGATCCTCTTGTCTTAGCCTCCCAAGCTGCTGGGATTACATGGTGTGCCACCATGCCTGGCTCAAATGTACTTTTGTTTGTACTTTTTTCTCCTTTATGATTTAAGACAACTGCATAAAGCAATAATTTAGGTCTTTGTTGATTGGCATATGATGTATAGATGTCATTTGTAGGACAATAACAGCAAAAAGGGGCAAAGGGAACAGAGTTACATGAGTAAAATCTTTGTATCCCATTGAAATTATTTACTTTTTATGGAACTGGGGATTGAACCCAGGGCTTAAAGCATGCTAGGCAAGCACTCTGCTACTGAGCTACATCCCCCCAGCCCTTTTTATTTTTTTGAGACAGGGTTTTGCTAAGTTGCCCTAGTTGGTCTCAGACTTACAATCTTCCCACCTTAGCCTTCTAAGTAGCTGGGATTATAGGTGTGTGCCACCATCCCCAGCATTAATTAGGTGGTATATTAAGATGTTGGTTATAATCCTCAGGGCAACCACTGAGAAAATAACTCAAAGGCACAGACATTGAGCTGCATTCTGCTGGAAGAATGTCTTTAGGAGACAGCGTTATGGCAAAGGACATTAAGACGAAAATCAAGTTGGGAATAGTGGCACATGCCTGTAATCGCAGTGACTCAGGAGCCTGAGGCAGAAAGATCATTGAGTTCAAAGTCAGCCTCAGCAACTTAGTGAGGCCCTAAGCAACTCGGCAAGACCCTGTCTCTAAATAAAAAAGTAAAAAAACAAAAAAAAACAAACAAAAATATATATATATATATAAAAGGCTGGGGACGTAGCTTAGTGGTTAAGTGCCTCTGGGTTCAACTCCCAGTACCAAAAAAAAAAAAAAAAAAAAAAAAAGAGTGAAATCAAGAACCTTAAGAATGGTCTCTTTGACAGCCACTTCCCTACCTAGAACCAGAAACTGCTGGTGGATTACCTGAACTTCTATTTCTGAGAGAAGGCAATGACTGCAAATGGGGGTGATGGCTATGTGTGTGAGTGGTACTGGGTGTGTGTATTTAAGTCCCTCTGCTCCAAATCCTGCATCTCAACTTGGGACGGCTGATATTTAATTGGCGTACCCCTGCATGGAATAATTTCCCATTTTCTGTGTTAATTCACTTATTTAGTGATATTAGCATAGAAACAATTTTTTTCTTTTGAGTCAGAAATTCTTTTACTCAATAAAGAATTATGAATAAATAAGGAAATTTCAGTTACAGAGTTATTTCAGTTAAAGAGTAATTGACCTCAGTGAGGCACTTAGCAACTCAGTGAGACCGTGTCTCTAAATAAAATATAAAAAAAGGCTGGGGATGTGACTAAGTGGTTAAATGCCCCTGGGTTCAATTCCCGGTACTAGCGGCAGGGCGGGGGGGGGGGGGGGGGGGGGGGGGTGGGGGGAAGGGAACTGACCAGAATTTAACCCAAAACTTGAGGAATCAGTCATTAACACTAGTGCCAGGTCACCTGTATAGACTCCATTCCTGAGACAACACAGTTTAATATCAATAAATAGTACCCCTCAACATTAATCTTTAAAAAAATAAAACCACTATCAGGGCCAGGTATGGTATGCATACCTATAATCCCAGGGACTGGGGAGGCTGAGGCAGGAGAATTGATTACAAGTTCAAGGCTGGCCTCAGCAATTTAGTGAGGTCCTAAGCTACTTAGGGAGACACTGTCTCAAAATAAAAATTACAAACAAAAAACCCACTATAACACCATCAGGAGTTAGGGGCTGTAGCTCAGTGGTAGAGCACTTGCTTAGCATACGGGAGGCCCTGGGCTCAATCCCCAGTACTGCAAAAAAACCAAACCAACCAACTGAAGTCATCACTATTGGTATTCCTGATGTTTAGTCAAAGGTCATGACTAAGACTTATCTTACTTTTATCTGAACGTACTGCCCCACCCAACATCATTCCAAACATTCTAGAATTTGTTTATATATCCCTCTCCCCACTCTGACATACTTCAGTACTACATCTAGAGTGCAGGCTGACACCAGGTGTTGCAGAGGACTAACTGTGTCCAGTTTGTCCATCTGACTGATTTCATGATCATAAGCAACAAGACAAAGCTGTGAAAGACAGATAAAGAGAACAAGTGGCAGCTAAATAATTGGTGGAACCTGGTCCAGAATCCAGTTCTGTTGATTACAGTTCATATTGTTTTAAATAGCAGTTACATTCCGTGGCTAAATTATTCCTAACAAAATTTCCCTTCATTTAAAAAGGCACTAAAAATTACTTTAGTTATCAGTTTTAATCATTAAAGCCTCCTCCCTAAGAACAGTCATTGATATCACTTAATAAAATGAAATTCAAAAGAATTCAGGAATAAAATTTGGGCAGCTCACGACACAGCAGAAGGAAATATTACATAGGCAGCTGTTACAAAAAATTTTGAAATCCAGTTGTAGGTTTATCCTTTACTAAAAAGAAAGACAAATATAAAAACACAGAAAGAAACAAATTTTGGAAAAGGTAGACTTTAATAACTGCTTTTATCATCAGGTTAAGTCAGGCAGTTACAAAGTAGTTAGAAATCTGTGAAAGGGCATTACTGTTTAAAAAAACAAAACAAAACAAAAAGCGCTCATTCTTACATAAATATCTAGTAACTTTATTGGGACACTACTGCTCAAAAGGTCCTGGCCAAAAAACTCTATAAACACTAGAACCTATGTTGTTTTCAGCCTGCTGTTAATGAAGCTGGGTGCAGAATGCAAAGCCTCCAGAAGGAGAGGACACAGTCTGAGTTGTGGCCACCAGCAATGCTCAGAGTCAGCTGGACTTCAAACAGGGAGCCCAGTGGTTTTTCTTGGGACACTACTTGAATTAGGGTTCAGTTAGTCAACACAATATATCTTCAAAAGGGAAGAACAATTAACTAACATGATAAAGAGGTTACTAAACTCTTTGGACTATGTATCCTAATGGTAGTTAGCAAATTCTGATAGTTTTAACAAAAATAGCCTCCAATGTTTCTGGATATGAAGACAGACCTCCATCAAGCTTTTTATTTTTGCTGGACAATACATGACTGATAAGCTATAAATGATACTGTTTTATGATATAAAAATACTAGTTTCTTCATTTACTATGTTTATAGGCATTCACTGCTTGAGTTAAGTTAGGCTTATTAAGTGATTCAAGGCAATTTTATTACAGCAGCATGTACTTATTTTATTCTATGAGAATAAAATGCATACGAGACAGCTTTTATTTTTGTTTGCAGCTTGTAAAACTGAGTTATTATGCAGATGTAATATCAATAACTCATTTGAGGACCATGCTACTTTCTGAAAACAATATATCTAATTCTCACATGTGTCCATGTTATAGTACGTCCCAGATTTGTCCAGAGCAAAATTGAGTGACTGTTCTTGATTGCTTTCCCTGGCAATAGCACTGACTATGTTGGAAGAGCCCTGGAGCAAGGCAGCACAGTCAGGCAAAAGACTTTTTATTTAAAAGCAAAGTGCCTAAATGGCTCTCTGGAATAGGTGATTTCTACTTTCATACTCATCAAATTGTACAGATCCCCTAAACTTAATTCTTTCTTCTTAAGGGGCTGAACAGATTGACTTGTTGAGAACAGTGTCCACTGTTTAATAGTCATGAGAGAAAGATTTCTGCAGTTACATGTAAACTTGTGATAGGTCAGCAGAAGTTATAGGTAAAGAGGGTGGGGAGGAAGTTAACCAAGATCCATCTATGTGAAGGTCACGCCAGCTTCGTTGTACACTTTGAAGACTTTCTCAATGGCATTGACATAGGCAGCTGTTCTCAGGTCCAAGCCCAGGTTATACTTCATGGCTGTACGCATAATTTGCTGCAATGAAGGAGAAAAGGCAGTGAAGACTACCTAAGTCAAGCAGTTGGGCCATGAACACACAAGGTATGTGATGGCCCTGCTATGGGATTTGGACAGCCAAAGACAAACTATGGTGTCTGTACAACAACCTCTAGGAGGGAAGGACTAATTCTCTGGAATTACTATCAATGATTATTGTCCAGGAAGTAATAAAAAGTCATTCATCACAACTGCAGATGTGAATGTCTCTCTGACCATAAGATACTGTTAATCTGTGCATATCATATACTTTTGTGATTGTTTCAAAAAACCTAGAATGAGGTGGTGAAAATGTTCTAGAATTTCATAGTAGTAACGGCAATACAACTATGTGAATATACTAAAGGCAGCTGAGCTATACACTTTAAAAGGATGAATTTATAGCATTTTAGTTATATCACAACAAAAACAATTCTAAAAAGCACCACCTTCATCAGTATGTTTTTTATGCTGCTTCAACTTGGAAATTCAAGTGGACAGAATCTGAGCTTAAGAAGAAATTAGGAAATCTGGATTCAAACTGCATTTAAGACCTTACTTGAAACAAAGAATCAAGTAGTCAAAAAACTCTTAAACCAAATTTTATAGAAAGGTAGTTTCCTGAAGCTGAAATGTAGTGACACCCTGAGTTGTATTCCAATTTGGCTCACTACTCAATATTTAGCCAACTACTGCCAATCATTCCTTCCTATTTCAGTATTATTATTTATTTCCAGATCTTGGTAAACACTGAAGATTGGTAACATTACTCATCGTTTGAGAATAAAAAAGCATGTTTTTTGCTGCACACGAATGAGAACAGATTGATATTTTCTAATGCCATATATATAATCTGGCCACTGAGATGATTCGGTTGAGCTGTGCTGATTCATGTCACTAACAGAAAGTTAGAGAGCATCTATATGCGTACGTACCCTGGCTGAACGCTCCATGGTGTAGGCTAACCCAGAATGCACAATGTCTTTCTCTGATGCACCCTGTAGGAAAAAGAACACAAGTTTAACAAAATCATATGAAGATGTGTTTGTGACTCCAGAAGAGTACAAAGGATTCTTAAGTTAATGTACAGACAGAACTGTTTTGTTTTTCAGCAAAGATAGATGGAATTTCTGTATCCTATCAAGGAACAGTATGTTTTTGTTTTTCCATTGGTTTGCAGTACTGGGAATGGAACTCAAAGCCTCACACATGTTAGACAAGGGCTCTACCACTGAGTCACATCCCTAGACCAAGGTACAGTATCTTTTTTTGGGTGGTGCTGGGGATTGAACCCAGGGATGCTTTACCACTGGAATACATCTCCAGCCTTTTTTATTTTGAGATAGGATCTTTTTAAGTTGCCAAGGCTGGACTGAAACTTGTGATCTTTCTGCCTTAGTCTCCCAAATTGCTGGGATTACAGGTATATGCCACCATACATGGCAAAAGGTAGAGTATCTTGATACTTACTGAAGTAGCTGCATTTTAACCACAATTTAGTTTTAAATATAATTAACAGCAACAAATACTCATGAAATAAGATTATGGTAAAACAAGACAGAAAAGTATGGACAAAGAAACCTGAGGAAAAGTAGAGAGATAAGTGTTCTCCACTCGGTGTCAACAGGGATACCATATAAGACACAGAAAGAAAACTGGTTGAAGCCAACAGTAGCTCTGGAGTAGAACCCTGTCTGTGTATTCAGTAATACCACCAATTTAAGGCTGGATAGATCTTAGCAGCTCTTTAATTTTACTTAGGAGGAAACCCAGGACCAAAAGATTGGGCAAGGTTTCTGATAGTTATATTTAAGACTTGGCAATGACCCAGGGCCTCCCATCATTAAGTCAGCTAATCTCTTTCCTGTCAGTTATCTCTGAAACATATGTATTAAAAAAGAAACATCTGGGCTGGGGAGATAGCTCAGTTGGTAGAGTGCTTGCCTTGCAAGCACAAGGCCCTGGGTTCGATCCCCAGCACCGCAAAAAAAAAAAAAAAAAAAAAAAAGAAACATCTGACCCGGCACAGTGGCACACACCTATAATACCAGCAATTCAGGAGGATGAGAAAGAACTCCCAAGTACAAAGCCAGCTGCAGAAATTTAGTGAGGCCCTAAGACACTGAGTGAGACCCTGTCACAAAATAAAAAAAGCTGGGGATGTGTCTTAGGGTTTAAGCACCCGTGGGTTCAATCCACACTACCATAAACAAATGGACACATTAGAGAACAAAACAATCAAAATTGTCTGTTCTCATGGAGTCTATTTTAGTGGGGCAGTGAAATGCATGTGTGGACTTGAAACCATGAGGCCAAATACATGATCAGTATTTTAAATTTAGATTTAGAAGTGGTTCGGGGGCTGAGGGCTTCTAGTATTAAAAGGATGGAGAGAGAAAGAGTACCAGCAAAAGCCTAGTGAGGTGGGAAGAAAACAGTCCCAGGTAACAGCCATTAATAGTGAGAACAGCTGCTGATAAGTCAAGATGAGGACTGAAAAGTGACCACCGGCCTGGGCATTGCTGTCATTGGTTCTCTTGACAAGAACAGTTTTGGTGGAGTAGGTTCCAGTAGAGAAGAAATGAAGATGGAGTACATGTAACTTTTTCAAGGAGGTCTGGTGTATGAGAAATAAAATCGGCAGTAACTGAAGTGGGATTAAGACATAACTTTTTCAAACATCACTTGGTGTACTGAGAGAATACAGCAGAGGGAAAACTGATGATGCAAGAGAGGCAAGACTTGTTAGTATAGTACATCAGAGAAGCTGGGGACAGGCCATTGAATGTTCTGAACAAGAGGTGGGTGTAGGTGGAAGCACAGAGAGTTAATCTACCCATCTGAGGGGAAATGGCACAGGACAGGGTAGAGACCAGGAATTGACTAGTTGTGTAGATTCTCTGACTGCTTCAACTTTCTTTGACCAGGTACCAGCTCAAGAGCTGATATGTATGTGAGTAAGAAGAGGAGAAAATGACACAACCACTCAGGGGAGGGAGAATATGAACACAACAGGGAAAAGTAGTCAGACTGGTAGTTAGCCCTGAGTGTCACTGAGGTTAGAGGTCAGAATAGGAACTGCCAGCAGAGCCAGTACCTACATGGGCATAGGCATGGAAAAAGGAGAAAGTTGGGATTTTATCAGAGGTTGTTTAATTGTTAATGAGAAGTGGGTATGATGAATCAAAACAAGACCAAGGAGTTATTGTAATGATGGACAGTGGGCCTTTCATTAGATAGAAGAGAAAGGAGAAAATTAGGTGGGGAATGATGAACAGAGAAAAGATGGGAGGCTTAATGAGGGACCTGGAAGGGCTAAAGCAGGGCTAGGGAGGGGGAACAAAAGGGAGAGAGCTGGGGAAAACTGGGTTTTCAACTGCACTTATTGTAAGACTTTTTTTTTTTTTTTTTTTTTTTTTCCCCAGTGCTGGGGATTGAACCCAGAGCCTTATGCTTGCAAGGCAAGCACTCTACCAACTGAGCTATATATCCCCAGCCCCGTAAGACTTCTTGAAGTAACTAACACAGTGAGAGCGAGAAACAGCAAAATTAAACTTAGCAGCACGAAAACCATTTAAAAATTAGGAAGCCAGGTGCAGCATTGTCCCCCTATAGTCCTGGTGACTTGGGAGGCTGAGGCAGGAAGACCACAGGTTCAAGGCCAACCTCAGCAATTTAGAGAGACTGTCTCAATATAAAAAATAAAAAGTAAAAAGGGCTGGGGGTATGGCTCAGTGGTTAAGTACCCCTAGATTCAACCCACAATATCTGCCCCCTCAAACAAATTGTGTTAAATAGTCACTCATAATTCTGTCTTCAAAACCAGATGGTTGTTCTCTTTCTGTGCTCTTCCAGAAGTACGATCTAAGTGATCACCATGTGCCAGGCATGTGCCAGGCATGTGCCAGACATATGTCAGGTAAGGGGACCAATCAGAGAAGTGAACCCTTCAAGACCTCTCTTAATGTGCTGCAAGTCACTCTGACAGAAAGAGTAACAAACAAAAAAGATACACTGTTTTTGATAACAGTGAGGTTAAACTTCTATTTTGGTGAACAAGCTGTGACTTTGTTGTGCATGCCTGCTGTCATGTAGTGGTAAAGAAGTTCTCTTTGAAATATGTATACACTATTAATATATCCTGTCGACAGCTAGTTAATACAAAATACCTTTTCTAATCTGTTTTCTTTAACTCTTGTGTCTACTCAGCAATTTCCATTTTTCATATAGCTCAGTCTAATGCTTACCTTTTAATTATATTTCTCTGAGGCTTAAAAAAGTTAAAATAGATTAGCAATCCTTCATGATTATGCCGAATCACTGTTAAGTCATTTGTATTGAAAAAAGTAACAAAAGCAAAAGAGTAATTATCTATTGAAAGTTGTTATTAGTGACTAGGATTCTTCATTTTTATAGTAGATTGAAAGGAGAAGGTACAAAACATACACAAAGCATATAGTTACTGTCGTGCTGATCACCACCCCTCAACTCCAGTCAACCTGAATGTATGGAGGTCAAGGTAGGGAGCACAAGGTGCCACTTTAGTGTCACCACACTCACCGATATCCTGTCCTGGAACTCTGCAGTGGGTACGACAGGAATTGTTTCCACCATGCTTTCCAAATTTTCTTTCTAAACTCTCTTGAACAGACACTATAAAAAAGCAAAAGATCAAGATAAAGTGTTGCTAAGTAGGGCAGAGAAACAAACAAAAACACCAACCCCCTCCCCCAATAGCCCCAAACTATATCCATACCCCTTCAAAATAGTTTTAGAAATCTTCAGTGCTAAAGATATAAAAGAGTTGATCTCTAAAAACTCAGTTAAAAAGGAACAGAAGACTTTGCCAAATTCCTATATAAATGTGAATTCAGGTCATTGCTCTGTTTCCATAACACCCATTACCAGGGTTTTTCCTTGGCTCTATTAAAAAGAAAATGCTGAGCGAAAAGAAAAGGAAATAGATGAACACTTCACCCCGATTCTCAGAGTGGCTGAGTATAGGAGCTCAGTTGAAGGTCTTGGTCTTATTTCAACCTGATGAGAATTCTGCTATTAACTGTGTAGCTTACTCTAGTCAAACAAAAAACAAGTATCTCATCAGAACACTCAAAAAATTTGACACTAGATAGGCCTTTACTAAGAGCAACCAGATACAGAATGGATGCAAGTCAAACAATGGAACTCATATAATTTAAGATAATACTTTTTGTAACATTACTAATTTATAGATTATGTTCTGAGAAAATAAAAAAATCAAAGAATAAAAACTTTTTATTATATTTATGAATATAAATACATTTGAGAGTAAATATATTGAATGCCTAAAGAAACTGGTATTTTTGGTCTAAGCTTCAAGAGACAGAAATACATACAGTTTTCTGCTCTGAGATGGAAGTTTTTAGGATTACCAAGGAAAAAGACCTCTTATATGCTTTCTCTAGCCTTTTGGCTGGCCCAGAGGGTTATTTTTTGGAGAATGAGATCACAGGGACTCACTGAGCAAGTGGTAGTTAGAATCCCTTTCGTATTTGAAGGTTAATCGGCCATAGCTGACATGATTCAGATTCTTCAGCCACTCAAAGTAAGATACTGTCACTCCGCCAGCATTTAAGTAGAGATCCTATGCACGAAATGTGACAGGAAGACACCGAAGAAATTAAAAGATGATGACTTTAGCAAAAGCTTAAAATGACATAAGAATTCAATTTCAGTACCAAGGTGGACTAAGGTTTAAATTTCCCAATTGTATTTTAGATAGTATCAGCGATTTCATAATTTAACAAATTTCCCTTCCCAATGCAAATAACTTTTTTTTTTCATTTAGGAAATTTTTTTGGGTCATTAATGAGTATTTGGTCAACTTAGGCAAGAGTCTCTTCTCACCAAGTTCTCAGGCTGAAATCAACAAGCAGTTTACCAGATTAGCATTCCCACTACTTAAGAGCAGCCTATTTCAGTTAAATTAAAGTATTTTCAGCAAAGAGGGCTGGTTTTTCAAAGTTCCACCCCCAGACCTGAGCACATTTCCTTATAACAGCTTTCTAAAATAAAGTAGGAAGGAACCCTTGAAATGTATAAAGTTGGGAACTGTATAGAAGATCTTAAGGGTTCAAATTGGAATAATATTTCTAGCTATGCAATTAATTATATATGAATATACTCTCAGAAGGTTAAACACATACTAAAGAAAGAGCCAGAAGCTGAGAAAGTATTCAGGTCAAAATGAAAAAAGTGATATGTGTTATATTAACCATGCTTCCATTCTATTCCCCACTCCTGCTCTATTTTCTTAAGAGCAAAATAAAGATAAAAAATTCACCAACTGAGGAAACAAGTAACTCCTCTCTTTCCCCCAAAATCCTATCAAAAAGGAATTATAATTCCAAGTATATATAATCTCTAATAAACATAGGTGACTTACTGGAATAACCATGATGTTCCTCTCCAGGAAATCTTATCAGCTTCTGGAGTGGTTGGTCCATTGGCACCTTCAGCAATGATCTGCAAAAGTCAGGAACACAGAAATGCCAGGAACATGTGTATGGATAGGGGCAACAGAAGTGCGTATATGGATAGGGGACTGAATGGAAGATTATAACCTACACTTGAGGAGGTACATGACTGTAATACCAGGTACTCAAGAGGCTGAGGCAAGACCACAAGTTTGAGGCCAGTCTTGGCAACTTAGTGAGATTATTTCAAAATAAAAACAATGCTGGGAAGTAGCTCAGTAGTATAGTGCTTGCCTAGAATGCATGAGGTCCTGGGTTCAATCTCTAGTACTGCAAAAATAAATGAATAATAAAGGTTATTTTGCTTTACAAAGATATAGGTATATTTCACTTTTTCCATTTCCCTATTTTTTTAAAACTAGTTTGGTGATGGTTACGTAAATTTGTGAATGTGCTAAAAAGATAGTAAATTAAACCCTGTAAATATGTAAAATTTATGAGACATGAATTATATGCCAATAAAATTAAAGGGAAAACCCGAAAAACAATTTGACTTTCTTATGATCTCTCTAATGTCATTTCACATTTATAAAGCTGATTCTGGTTTCTATAATGCTTTTTACCTTGGCTTTGACTCTGGGTGCATTGGATTTGGTCAATTGCTTCTCACTGGCAGCAGGGATCAGTATATCACAGTCAGCCTCCAAGATACTTCCCTCATATACCTTTGCCTTGGGGAAGCCCAGAATTGATCCATGTTGCTGTAATTGGTTGAAAATTGGAATGAATAGCTGCACCAGACTTTCTAAAAAAGCAATAGATTTAAGTAAGATTTATTTCAACTTTATAAGGTTCAGAGTAGTAAAACTGTTCAGATTACCAATTTGAAATCTTCCAGTTCCTTTGGGTCAATACCATCTGGATTCCATATACTCCCATCAGATTCACCAACACCAACACATTTAGCACCAAAACGATGTAAATACCTCATAGAGTGCAGGCCCACGTTACCAAACCCCTGTGGAGAACAATTACACATGACACAAAAATTAAAGTCTTGGTACAGATAGTAAGAGTCATACCTTAACCCATGTATATCTACAATATTAATTGTCCTAACTCACATACAGGGAAAATTTCGAAATCCTTTTGCCAGAAGAACCAATGTACTAAATGCCTTTTCTTAAATAATAAATCCCCATGTTTTAAGAATGTGGAACCCAATCCTCTGTTGTTGATGAGAATGCGTCCTGAAGAGGTTTAGTTAGGTGAAAGCGTCTTGGCTCATAAAGAAATGGTAGCAATGCCAACCACACCAGTGCGGTCAGTTCCCAATGACCAAAGGTCCTATGGTTGTATAAATGTATGTCATTAGTTTAGAGGAATATAAACTCTAAAAGTAACATTCAACAATTTAATTTAGATTTCCCTAGATAAAACACGTTACCATATCATATAACTTTGGGTCAATGTGCAAACTTCTGGGCATAGAAAATGAGACCTTTCCCTTTTTCTGGATATAATTTCAGGTTTAAATAAGGATCAAAAGAAGTTGATTACAGTCTTATATGTATCTGAGAGATATTAAATCAGTTTTAGTCACATGAATCATAATATTCAAAAGAGGATATATTACTTTTCTGGAAGAAATCACTCTAAAACCCAAGAGGTTCAAATAATAAAAATTTAAAGTTGCAAATCTACAAACATTAAAAACATTGTATATCAGTTATACAATTAAGAAAATTAATTTTTTAAAAAACCTGAACCACAAATGTTTTATCTCCAAATCCTGGTGTCATTCCTAAAATGCTCATGTAAGAAGCTTCATTGATAAAGTTTTCAATTCCATGGAAAACACCACGGCCAGTAGCAGAGATGCGTCCATGGATGCCTCCTTGACTGATGGGTTTACCAGTAACACAGGCATGTGCATTAATATCCTGTAAGACAAGAAAAAATAATGTCAGCCCAATTTAAATGATGAACCAATATAATGAATACAAGTCAAAGCACATTCTCTTCTCACTAAAAATATTCTCAGAAGTGTGTGTGCCAAGTGTGTGTGTATGTAAGAGTGAATGTATTTAAGGTATACTTTTTTAACCAATAGGATAAATTTCATTTTTTAAACTTTGTTTCTTGAAATTATATTTCTAAATTATATTTCCCAGTGGGAGAAACAGTATTGGAATTTACCATCAAGTAAAAGTAACATCATAAAAGTAGAGACAGTTCAGCTTAAAGCTATTATTTCTTCAAGTCCAAAGTCAGAGTACACATCCTATCCACCACAATCTACCACAATACTTGCACATGTCACCAAAACTATCTGAGATAGGAAGAGATATTACAATTTTCTTGCTGGGAAGGCTCAATTTCAAAAATAGGAACATACAGGCAAGACACAGTGGCCCATTCACAGAACAGCCTACCTTTTTTTAGTGGTATGGGGATTCTAGGGGTGCTTTACCAGTAACCTACACCATCACCCCCCTACACCCCGGTACTGGGGACTGAACCTAGGGTGGCTTAATCACTGAGCCACATCCCCACCAGTCCTTTTTATATTTTACTATTTTGAGATAGGGTCTTGCTAAATTACTTAGGGCCTTGTTAAGTTGCTGAGTCTGGCTTTGAACTCATGATCCTCCCAACCTTCCCACTTGTTGCTGGGATTATAGATGTGTCCCACCACACCCAGCTCCCAGATCTTTTAATCTTTCATTTTGAGACACAGTCTCACTAACTTGCTGGGCTGACATTGAATTTGCAATCCTCCAGAGTTGCTGGGATTACAGATATGCACCATAGTGCCTGGCTTAAAGAACACCTTGGTAGCAGTGCTAGCTCTGTAAGTATAAAGGGGGTTAATGATCTTCATCACTCCACTTTCTTCTGCCTTTCTTATTTATTTATTTTTGGTACTGGGTATCTAACCAGGGGTGCTTTACTATGGAGCTACATCCTCAGCCCTTTTTATTTTGAGATAGGATCTCAATAAGTTGCTGAGGCTGGCCTCAAACTTGTGATCCTCTGGCTCAGTGTCCTGCGTCACTGGGATTATAGGCATACACCACCATGCCCGGCCTTCTGCCCTCTTTGAATTGAGGATGTGCATGCATTCTTGTTGAGAAACAAGCATAACTAGAAAAAAGGGGTTTGGAAGGGTTTCCCTTTCCAAGGTATCAGATATACTATGAACATGACAACTGCAACCCTGTGGAACAGATATGTTGATCAATAAACAGGAGAAATGAGATGCAGTCTGATTACATACAGGAAATAAACAGAAAATGAAGAACTTTAAATCAGAGACAAAAGCATGCCCTGTTGAGGCAATCTGTCACCTATGTGAACAAAATGAGATGCTTTACCTCATATCATGTCCCTTTCCCCAATACTGTATTGTAGCTGAGAGTGTTAAAAATTGACCTGGTCTTTATCCATATTGTTTAAATATTTTTACAGAAAGAACTCAGAATTGTATTTCTTGGATAATTAACAACAACAACAAAGAAAAAGAAAGAAGTTAAAAAAAAAAAGCAGTCTAGTAAAGCACTACAGAATTAGTAGTTTTCCCACAGTATTCTTTCATGAATAATTAATATTATGAATACAGAATTGCAAACCTGGTGCCAAATGCTTCTAAACAGTGAAATGCAAATGCTGAAGCTGAGGTCAGGCCTGGTGCCAACTGTCAGGCTCCCCAGAATACCTAATGGTCCTGCAGTCCAGGGGAAAGAATATGGAGAATATTCTCTCCCAACACAGCACTGCCAGATGGGGCTGGACAAAGAGTTTCCTGGTTCACATCTGGAAACAAGTTAACGAAAACTATGGCTTCCTCACCTAGGCCTGAATTATGGATTTCCTAGCAACTGAAGGAAGATAACATTTACCAATATAGTCCAAGGCTTAGCTGGCAGTGCCTCACAAAACTTGCTTTTGCTGCCACCACTAATGATGAGCTGTGAATAATGATATCCTGCCTACTAGTTTGCACTATTCAGTGGAGTGCCCTGCTCAAAATGAACAAGAGATCGATCATACTCAGAGCTCATTTAAAATTAACAGGTGACATAGGGAAAAGTGTTCCTTTTGGGAATAGCAGTCCAAACCAAAATTCTTTGAAGTGTCTAATGCGGTTTCTGTTATTTCAAGAGATATGTACAATTTATATGATGTAACATTTACTTTTATGACTACTACTGAGGGCTGTGGACTGTTTTAAGTACATTAGACTATTCTTTGTCTAATCCTCATAACAGTCCTATGAAACATACAATTAAATAATAATAATAAAAATATATATATAGAAATCAAGACATAGACACTCAGGTCATAGAGCTGGTGGGAGAGGACAAGACTGAAATCCAGGTGATCTGCCCATGCTCCCAGTCACAGTGCAACCACACCTTAGGAAAGGGGCCTGAGCTCTCTATTCCTCTCTCTAAGGCCTATTTTACTTCTAGGGGCCTTGAATGACACCCCGGCCCCCGCCTTTATTTCCTTGAGGGATTTTTTTTACACGTTTTTATATGTTGACAGACGTTATTTTATTCATTTATTTACATGTGGTGCTGAGAACTGAACCTAGTACCTCACATATGCTAGGCAAGTGCTCTACCACCAAGACACAATTCCCGCCCACTCCATCTACTATTATGGTTTTCTTCTGCATGATCTGCCTCTTGCACCAATGGTACATAACCCATAAACACATCAGTACAACATAACCCTTTTATTAGGCATTAGTCACCCTTCATGCTGTCTTCTCTAGGGTCATTTTTCTTAGGTGGAGGCCACACTTCATGCCCTACTTCCCTCTCTTCACAATCCCCTGGGGTCTGGGTGCCTCGACTAGTTTCCTGTCCTTAACCATCCCATCTCTCTGTACACTGAGATAGGCTTCAGTGCACTCTCAGCTGTGCCATATACTTCATAATTAGCTCTTCCTCACTTCCCTGTTTTCAGGACAAAGACCGAAGTCCTTATAGTTTCTTATTAAGGCAATAACCTAGCCCAATCTCCTCTACAGGTTTTTAAAAATCTCCTTCTTTCTTTTCTCAACTCTGGTTACAACAGTTGCCCCCAACCTCTTTAGTTTGCTTCTCTTCTGCACTTCATTCAAATGCTGGTTTCTTCCCCAAGCACTTATCCCACCCTTTTTGCCAGATACACAGGCCAGAAGGTTTCAACTCCAAGTACAGCTTTATTGACATTACCTCCAAAGGCTTGGTCCAGTCCCTTTATTCTTTTCCATAGCTTTGAAAGATGATTAGCACCTGACCTGCACTTAGCTGTGCATGCAGGAGGCTAGAATGTCTTTTAAAAATCTTCTCTTCCTACTCCTTACATGTTTGGATTTCAAGGTTTCACTGCTTTCAGGGACAGGGAGTTCTTTTCCTCTTCTGTTCTGCTCAGTGACTCTCTCTCTAGACTCAGATTCTCCTGGATATCAACTCAACCTCATCCCTTTCCTTGATTCCACACATATAGTCTAGGTTCACAGAGTCTTTCTCTGTGGAATTCCTCACAGGTGCCAATGCTTCTCCCTAACCCAATGGCTCCTAGGCTATGATGACAGGTGCTGGCACCATGTGGGAAGTTACTCTTCCTGAAGAAATGGTTGCAGCAAAGTCTCACCACTGACTAGCAAGTAAAACCAATACCAGGACTTGGTATTTTTGTTGTAGTTCACTTACCTCTTCAATTGTATATTCTACTACCTTTATAAATATACGTATCTTCAATTTCCCCAAATTTCCAGATGTTCAAATTCAACACACTTTCAAGTTGGGCCCAGATCTCTCTTCCAAGAAAGCCTATTTTGAGAAATTATAATTCTCTTCCTTTGTATTACACTATTTCCATACTTTACCTGCTCATGTGTCCTAGCCTCTATAAATGAAAGTTCTTTGACACAGAAGGCTTCTTTATTTACTTTCTAGTGTCTCAGCAGAATGGGCTGCCCTGGTTGGAGAGGGTTCTGCCCAGTACCTAGTACAGGGTAGCATGTAAGTAAAAGCTCAATCCATGTTCACTGCATTTACAGTTCAAGAGTAGAGGGGCTGGGGAGATAGCTCAGTTGGTAGAGTGCTTGCCTTGTAAGAACAAGGCCCTGGGTTCGATCCCCAGCACCCCCCCCCAAAAAAAAGGAGTAGAGAAAAAGAAGCAAAATAACATGCATATCTAGTTTATGATTTAAAGGAAGAAAAATCCAGTGATTCTCAATTTCTCATATAATCAGCTGAATTGTTTCTTCTTGTGGACAGCAAATGCAGGAAGCCTTGGAGCTTCTGGGGAATACTCACATAGTGCCCTATGGTGCTGGCATAGGTATCAGCGATCCAGGACATCTCCCGCTCGCCTGTGCTCATGTCCGGGGCAGGCACATCAATGCCAGGACCTGGGAGCACAGGAAAAGGGTAGTGCACCAGTTTTTAAGACAAACTCATCCCAAACACAAAGATCCTTATAATTCTCTAAGAGAACAAAGTCACTAAGGCAAGAAAACTTTAGATCTCATCAGGCAACTAATGGAAGCCATAGAAATACTCAAATGAGTATATGTCTTACTACAAACTTAGACACATAATATTTATGTAGCAATTTCTCCCAGTGGCATGTACTTCTACATAAATGGAAGTCAGCAACACAAACAGATATGAACCACTCAATGGACTTTCCTATGTGACCAAAGGAAATTTCAATTCCTTAAACTGCAATTAAAGATAACAGCACTATCTTGCCTGACATAAACAGGATTATTATGGTTAGGGAATAGATGTGTATGAAATAGTACAGCAACATGCTATTTACTGGTTTAGGTTTTCTCATCAAGTAGAAAAAGATGGGGAAAAGTCATATGGCTGAAGCAACAGTGTTAAAGCCTGTAGTACTTATATTTATGGAAGAATGCTGCTCTTCCTACTATTCAATGCTTAGTGTACATAAAATTTTAGGTCTTGATTTTTTGTTGTTGTTGCTGCTGCAGTACTGGGGACTAAACCCAGAGGCGCTCTACCAGAGTTACACTCCCAGTCCTTTTTATTTTGTGACAAGGTCAAGTTAAGTTGTGAAGGCTGGCCTCAAAGTTGAAATCCTCCTTTTGTAGTCTCCCAAGTTGCTGAGATTATAGGCATGTGCCACTGCACATTAATTCTGAGGAATTAATATTTAATTCCTCAGATCATGGCACATTAAAAAGTTGAGAATAACAAGATGTTGGCTCACAACCAGGTAGCACTGAAAGTTCTAATACTGATGGCCATTGAGGTCATTGAAAAATTGTGTTCAGTGATGCTCACTCCTATCTGTAAATGCAGAAATACATAGAAATATTCTTCTCAAAAACAGTGAAAATAAAAACTTTATAATGGATATAGCACTGGCACGAGACAATATGAAATAGTCAAGGTGTGCTTTTTACATCCCCATCCAATCTGTCACTCATGTCCTAGTCCCCTTTCCTTAGGGGCTTTCTTATGAATTTCCTCAACCTTACTTTCCCTCCATACAGCACCCCTACTTGAAGGATTAATGCTAAGTTCTAGTCTCATTCATGGACGAAAGGGCATTAACTGCTTCTATTTGCTCACTTTCCATTTCTTGGGAGTGATATACATTAGTTGCAGGTCAGTACAATATTTGTTAACCACATTCCTTTTCTAAGGTACAAATGATGAATTGCTATTGAATCCTTTAGAGGTATCTAACAACATTGAGGTATTTAGCAACATTGAGTTTAATAATCTTGCTGTCTTGAATAAAAATTCCAACTGGCAAGTCTGAGGTACACCGTTTGTAAATCAGAAATGTATATTGATGAACTGTTTTAGTCTAGACAGGCTGAGTTGAGATAGTTTCTCCCACCTCAAAAAACAAGTACAAAGTACTGCTAGGTTTATGAGTTTTCTACTCTATACAAGAGTCAACATACAGGCATGTGCAGATTACAAGTAACATCTGAATTACAGATAAATTCTCAAATATTTAATACTGAAACTCTAGTATTTTTGACAAAGCAATTGCTCTAACAGAACATGAACACTAGGTAAAAGCTAAGAGTTAATTTTGGCATATGGAGATATATAGGAGGATGAGAAAAATGGAAATATCAGGGATATTCTGGGGAATTTTATAGCTTACACAAGTGCTATCTGAACTCACACAAGAAAATTAACATCAACCTTTCACCAGTTTTTCCAAAAATTAGAAGAGGAAGGAACACTTCCCAACTCATTCTATGAGGTGGGTATTACCTTGATCACAAGATTTGATAAAGACATCACAAGAAAATTACAGACCAATACCTCCTAAAATAGCATCAAAAGGAATAAAAGAATAGTTAAGAATCCTATGGGGAAACCTACAATATCATTGAAAGAAATTAGAGATGAAAACATGGAAAGATATTCCATATTCATGAACTGGAAGACTAAACATAGTTAAAAAAGGCAAATTTACACAAATTGGGTGCAGATAAAATGAAATAGCTATCAAAATTCTAGCTGCCTTTTTTGCAGAATTTGACAAGTTGATTCTAAACTCATAATAAAAATATAACAGGGTCAGGATGCAGATTCGGGGTCTGAGTCACAATCTGAAATGCAGTAGAAAGGAAGTCAGAAAACTACAGATAAACAACATCAATTTTGGAGGTGTGCCTAGGAGTGAGACAAAAAAACTCCCTTGCCTATTTACAAGGCTTTCTGGGTTCAAATGTTAGTTCAGCTGCATCATGGATTAATGAGATTTCTGTACAAAAGCAAAGAAACCAAATAACTAGTATTGTGGCTTTGCTTCTTTTAGTGTACCAACGAACTTTTGAAACTATAAGATCTTGTCAAGATTCATAAAATTAAATTGAAAACACTAGATATGGGTAATGAATATGACTAAATAATGTTCATTACCTATATATTTTATTTCTACATTAGTTTATTTCATGCATTTTTTTTCCCCTAAAAATGGATAAATTTCAAAATATGGTAATATCATAGGAACTTATCATTGGTTAGGGGAACACGGGGAAAGAAAAACCTCAAGGGAAGGAATGTAGAGAAAAAAGCAGGATTTCCCCCTGTTTTAGTCAGTCTTATTTTGTTTATACTAAAAGGGCAAAGATTCTCTTTAGCAATTTTATTTTATTCCAACAAACTAGAAGCCTTCTAGACTAAAAGAAACAAAGACTTAAATTGCTTAAAACATCAAAGAGTAAATGACTAATACTTATACATTACAAAGAAAAATAATATTTCACACAAAAGAACATAAACACACACAGAGGCAGTAAGATAAAAAAACTTCAAGCAGACAAAAATTAGTATCCTCAGAAACTTAGGGCCTGGGGATATAGCTCAGTTGGTAGAGTGTAAAATAAAGGCATTGTATCCTTCTATAATTAAAAAAAAAAAAAAAAAAAGTCCTCAAAGACAGTGATGGTGACTGGCTATCCTCACTGCTTTAAAGGGGACAGTTACGCTTATTTATAAGCTCTGGCTCCAAAAGGCACTAGATTTCTCCTAGCTTAGGAACAAAGGATGACCATTTTAAAAACTGCATTTATTTTTTAAAAAATTTTTAAATATATACGGACACAATGCCTTTATTTTATTTATTTATGTGGTGCTGAGGATTGAACCTAGTGCACCATACATGCGAGGCAAACGTTTTACCACTGAGCTACAATCCCAGCCCCCAAAACTGCATTTTACATATTTAAAATATTTCAATATTATCATTGCCTCAAACTATGGCCATTTTGAATGTTTCGATAGAGAAGGTACAATATGACTATACTGAACTAACGCTATGGATCTGAAACATCAGAGCTCTCTCCTTGTTGTCCACATTGCATACTGAGAACCAGGATGTTCCTAATAGAGATGTGTCATAAATAGGCTGATGTATGTCCAGGAGAACTACCATAAAACCTGGTTTCTTGAGGAAAAAGGGCAACTATATTTAGCCATGTACAAAGGTAAGAAATGTTAGTTTTATATGTTCCATTTTATACAGAAACCTACATGGCAATACATACCAATAAAACCTTTTTTGGCGAGCTCCATAGTGAATCTTCTTGTGATCTTCTCCAATTCATTATCCTATAAAGAAGAAGAAGAAAAAAAAAAAAAAAAAAGACCACAACAGAATATAGTAATGAAAAATATTTTTGAAATAAAATCAGCTGGGGCATGTCATATTTTCTATGTGTAGGACATTTTTATACATCTTTTATTGTAATTGTTAGTACAATCCATAAAGTAGGCATTTCTATTTTAAAGAATGAAAATTAGGTTATAGGGGCTGAGGACACAGTTCAGTGGTTGAATATGTGCTTAGCATGTGCAAGGCCCTGGGCTCAATTCTTAGTGTATACACACACACACACCACGCAAATACAAAGATAAAAGAAGTAGGGCTCTTCAAAATCCTAGTTTCCTTTTGTATTAGTTCCTCATTTTAAAAATAACTAAATCTTAATTAAGACTAATACAAAATGATGTAATTGATTAATATGAATCCTATAGGCCATCCCTGGTATATTTTCATTTAAATGGTGAACTTTGAGAGAGAATAGAATCATAAGTATTTATTATGTTATATACAGGTCATTAATTTAGTACTATGTAGAGAGCACTGTAATTAGTTTTAATTAACTTGACAGGATAAACAATGATTTTTTGTTGGATTACCTAAGGTATTTGTCACTAGAACAAGATCCCTACATTAAAACTTCATATTACAGTAATTTTTAAAAATGGATGTAAGTGCCTAACAATATCAAGTATTAATTACTTTTTAACCAAGTAAGAAAATGAAAAGAGACATTGATGTCAAGCTGATGACCTTTTTATATGGCAACATGCTCAATGAAGTATTTACATATCTCACTATTTCTTTTGAAAAGCAGTGAAGACCATTACTCTCACTGGTATGAGGGATACACAGAAGCCTAGAAATTTCAAGTCCTTCGGTAAATGCATTTTTCTTACAAATATCACTTTGACACTTACTGTATAGGTTCTTGGGATTGATCTTAACACCTGCTTTAGCACCCCCAAATGGAACATCTGAAAGGGAAGATTGAAAGTTGTTACTTCATATAAAAATTTAAAAATAAACATAGAAAGCACTATCCAACACAGGTTGAGTATTTCTTATCTGAATACTTTATTTCAGAAACATTGTTTGAGTTTCAGATTTTTTTGGATTTTGAAATATTTGTATATACATGAGATATCTTGGGGACAAGATCCAAGTCTAAACATGAAATTCATTTATGTTTTATTTCCACATGTACTCAGGGTAATTTTGTACAATATTTTAGTGTGTCTGCATTTTGACTGAGACCTGTCTCATGAGGTCAAGTATGGAATTTCCTACTTGTGGCCCCATGTTCATATTCAAAAAGTTTCAGATTTTATAGGATTTCAGATGTCAGATTTTAAAATCAGGAATGTTCAACTTGCATTAAAAAAATGCTTTACATTTTAATTTTGGAACACTAAGAAATAAACCCACATTGATCTCTTCTAAAAATACTGTACTTTATTTTTTTCTAAAAATATATTTTTAGTTGTAGATGGACATAGTGCCTTTATTTTACTTATTCATCTTTATGTGGTGCTGGGGATCGAATCCAATGCCTCATGCATACCAGGCAAGCGTAATACCACTGAGTCACAACCTCAGTTCAAAATATTGTATTTTAAATAAAACTTTATTAAACAAAAATTAGAAGGTTAATCAAGTTATAGTGTATATTTAATCATTATTCTTTACTATTGCTAAAACAACACTGTATTTCCTTTTACTATGTCTTGGTCTTATTTATTTGTATGTTATATTCAAGTATTTAAAACAAAGATCTATATTTAGATGAAGTCCCACAAGTTCCTATTAAAAATAACCCACTTAAAAAAAAGACTAAAACCGTAATTAGTAAAACTGAAAAATGATGTAAAACTTAAAAGAGTTTAACTTAAAAAAATAAGTTCTGATAAGGTGTACTTCTATAGTATCTTAAAAGTAACAATGTAGACCTATTTCCCTAGTTATTAGATAGCAAAAAGGCAATCACTTACCAACCACTGCACACTTGTAAGTCATCAGAGAAGCCAATGCTTTTACTTCATCTACACTCACATCACTGCTGTAACGTATACCTGGTGATATTTTAAAAAAATAACAAAATAAATAAAAATAAAAAAAGTGGGAGGGATGTATTTAGAACAAATTTCCAGTAAGTTTCTAAACAAAAAGAGGACTATAAATTAAAAATGATCACACTATTTACCTTTTATGCTTAGACTATTTCCAAGCATGTTTTACGTGTAAGAACATCATAAGAAGTGAAAAGGAAAAGTTTATTAGACACATCCAGAAAGAACTATAGAATTAACACTGAATTTGGTTTTAAGTACTCTGATCACAAAGAGAAAGGATGGTGTTGAAGCTCAGTTTTTGATTTCCGGTATGAATACGACAAGAAAGAGTAAGAACAAGAGTTCCTGGGAATTTAAAGATGGGAAATGCAGTCCCTGCCCTTAAGGAAGTTATAACCCAGTGGGGAAATAACTGATTACATAAGACAAAAATGCTCTTCAAAGCAATGTTTTTATACTTTTCAGAAGGCAACTACCTTATCAATCTTTTAAAATTTCCTTTACTGCCTGGTTTGGGTAATTTGGTAGCAATAATTTCAAGCATTCTGCTTTAGGAAAACAAACATGAGAAAATGGATTGTCACCAGGTTTGACAGATTCAGTATCAGATGTCTATACATAGATTTGAGTTCCAAACGGATAGATCCAAAGAATTTTCTTTTTTTTTTTTTTGGGGTGCTGGGGATCGAACCCAGGGTCTTGTGCTTACCAGGCAAGCACTCTACCCACTGAGCTGTCTCCCCAGACCCCAAAGAATTTCTTATGCCTGTTCTTTCCCTACCTAACTGCCAGACTCTCCAAACTGGGAGATGAGAAAGCCTTCTCCCCTTCCTGGGGATGAATATTTCCCTTCACTATTTCTGCAAGGAGGGGAGGGGGCCAAGTGGACAGTAACTCCAAGTTCTAATGCCCCTGCATCTAGAAGTCATTCACCTTTCCAAGAGAGGTGGCAGTGTTAAGCCACCTCTCTTTATGTTCCACTGTCTCAATCTCAAGGAAGACAGCCTGGGTGGTGATATCTAGTTGCACACTGAGGGGGGCACTCTGATACTCTGAAGACACCCAGATGAAGCTGTAGCACCTTTTCTACCCTCCCTCTGCCTGCTCCTCTTAACGTGCTATGTATAATCCTCACTGAGAGTCACAGGTAAGTAATAGGAGCCCCAGGTACATCTCTTTTAAAGAACAATCGTGGGACTAATAATTTTTCAGATAAACATGTTAAATATCTTGTGGGCAGTTTGAGAAAATTCTAGTCAATTTCAAGCAGGTTTTTGATATGTTTCAGAAAATGCCAACTTAAATATTATTGCTTAAGAGAAATTTTCTCTATAGTATACGTGACCATAAAGAGCAAATTCATATATTCTTTGGTCTATCATAAAAATAGGAAGATGAATCAGGTAGAGTGAAGCATGTCTGCAATTGCAGCTATTTAGAAGGCTGAGGCAGGATTTGCTTGAGCCTAAGAGTTTAAGGCCAGTGTAGGCAAAATAGTGAGACTCTAGCTTAAAAAACAAAAAACAAAAAACCAACCAAACAACAAAATATAAAAAAGTTACATTTAGAAGAGTGGCTTAGAATTTATCTTTTAAGCTCAGTTTGGTGGTGCACACCTATAATCCCTGTGACTCATGAGGCCACGGCAGGAAAACTGTAAATTCACCAATTTACTAAGAACTTCAGCAATTTATCAAGACCCTGTCCAGAAATAAAAAGAGCTAGGAATGTAGTGCAATGGTAAAGTGCCCTGGGTTCAATTTCCATTACCAAAACAACAATAAACAAATAAAACACCCAAAATCAAAAACAATTATATTTTGTAATGGGTTCTCAAATTACTTGTGAAATTAATGTACTAATTTTTAAAATTTTAGAATGTGAGATGACAGATTAATTTTTCTAGCATACAACAGATGAAGAGCTTTTCCATTTCATTCAGGTCCCTATTTAAAACTATTCTGAGAGATCTTCCTTGACTATCCTACCTAAAATACAACCTCTTCCACACATCGACTCTCTAGCCCTCCCTACCTTATTTGTTTCTTTGTAGCATTTATATTACAACAGATCTATTTCGTCTGGTTTCCCCATCCAGGAAGTTAGCACCAGGAAAACAGACTTCTGATTTCTGCTTTTATTCCCCATGCCTAACACAGAAACTGGCATGTACTAGGTAGTCAAGTACATTTGAATAAATGTATGAATATATGGTATCTTAAAAATTTAAGGCAGAAAGAATGCCATGGCCACTAAAATATTTGACATACATGCTAGTTTTAAACAATTTTCCATGAACACACTTTCATACCATGGAAGAACTAAAACAACATTATAAAGTCCAAGGACCAAAAAATTCAAAATAAAATATGTCAGTAATATTAGGATGAAATGTTTTTATCTTTAAAACAAAAATTTTTAAACACTAAACTTTTCTAATTAATAAAAAAGTTAAGTAATGACATGTTAACTTAGTGAAAACTATGCTAAACCAGGGACATAAATATAGTGCCTTGTCCAGATGATCCCAGGCAACAGTACTTGCTCACCTGGAGAGGCAAAATATTGTTCTCCTTTGCTTGTGGCCAAGACTGTGAGACGTCTATGTGAGTCATCTGGCTCAGAGACTTGCACTGTCAATACTCAAATTTCAACTATTATCACTGCTATAGTTCAAAGTAGTATCACATAAGAAAGCAATTTATTAAAAATAAAGGGTTTAAAGTGATAGGAAACTGAATAAACAGCTTTATAAACCTTGATTTCATTATTTCTCAAGTTAATTCATAGGGGGTGGTAAAGTTAGAAAGTATAAAAGATTACTCTTTTCATTGCTCTTTAAAAGTCTATGGAAGTAGTCACACTAATTTACTTATTGATCGAGTCTAGGGTCTCTCAAAGGCACTGAGTTATACACCTAGCCCTGCCTAGCCTGCCCTCAACCTTGCCATCCTCCTGCCTTAGCCTCTTGATCAGTTGGGATTGCAAGTACCCAAAACTGTGCCTGCCCCCACACTGTTATTTTAAGTTTATGGGGAAAAAGTTATTTTCCCTTAATTAGAATCTTAAAAGTACCTGTAATGTAATGCAATTATAGTGAAGAACTAAAAAACTGATTTAACTATAATCTTCATAAATCAAATAGCAGAAGCATCCAAATGGCAAGTCTAATATTCCAAAGATGCTAATAAGAAACCAGAACGCTTCTTCTACCAAAGTGGAAAAGAATTGTCATTTTTATTACAAAAGTCTGGAATGATGAGTCAGACACTGTATAACAAAACACATGTTACCCTTGGATGGAACCCAGGAATTCTTTTTTTGTGAAACAAAATTTTCTTTCTCAACATACGCATTTTCTGCAGGCTATGAATTAACGAGAATTTTTACTGAACTGACACAAGGGAGGAGCTATAAAGGAAGTAGGAGAAGCTTAGTGGAATAAGCTCTAAAGAAGACAGAGGTAGGAGCAAGAAGGGGACAGAAGTTTTGCAGGTACTGCCTGGGCTAAAGAAACAGTTTCTTTAACATTCTATTAATCAATAATACATTAATGTTTTACTTCTGGAAATTAGCAGGTATATTAGTATATGGTTACTTAAAGTATTACAATGAAAAATAAAAATTCTCAAAGTGTACCTATAAATAAAATACTCTGCAGCAATATTTGAGACAAACTACAGTAAAACAAAAGATAGCCACACTCCTAGAGAGTTAGTTATGCTTCCCCTTCCGGAATTGGAAACCAAAGACAATCACTAAAATATACTGTTGCCTGGAAACTCTTAATCATATTTTTATGGACATTAAGAGATTTAAACAATACAACTGCCAAAAGGAAGGCACTTTTTGTTTACAGTTTAGCAGTTTGGGAGACATTAGCACAATTAGATTATGTGAAATATAAATGATGTGACATACTTCAAAGTTCTAAAAAAGGAGAAATCTAGAATTTTTGAATGGCTACTCTTTTTCAAGAATCCCTAATTTGAAGATAAATTTGTTCAAGAAAGTAAAAGGTAATAAGTGCGTGTGTGCACACATACACACACACACACAACCTGAAACTTTAAATAATCAAAAGGAAGAATAATCTTATTTGCAGATTGAACATTCTGACTTTTTATAAAACCAAGCCTTTCCTATTTTTCTCTGGGATAGGCTATATGCCAGAGAAGGCTAAATATAAAGAGGACCAGCAGGGTCCGAATGGCAGCACAGGGACAGAAAGGAAAAGAGCCTAATGTTTTTATTCTAGAAATGGAGGAAGGTAATTTTTTCTCTCAACTTCCTAAAGTATGACAGCACTATCTGTTAGCCTCTGTTGATACTGGGAAAAGATCACCTAGGTTTTGGGCAACCGATGCTAGCAGGTGTAATACATTGTCACTCCAAGAGGAATGGAGGTAAATGATTTTTAACAAAGAGCAGAAGTCCACAGCTAGCTAAACTAGAAAGTGAAAGGGTTAATTAAAAAGGTGTGGACCCACAGAATGGATATCATTAGAAACAGGATCTAAAATCAAGGACCACATTCTACTTGATGACAAAATAATCTGTCTCAGTCCACCAGTAGAAAACTAGAAAAACACCATTCATGAAAATGATTTATCAACTTTGGTAAAGTTGGAGGAAGGGCAGGGGACAGAAAAATGAAGTACTTAACAATACAAACTCTGAAATCATACTTTTTATTCTTAAGAGAAACTAGTTATTTTTGGTTAACTGTTATTCAGATGTTTCAAAGGAACACGAATGAATACAGACATCTGCAAACTATAGGCAAGCACAAAGCACTATTCTGCCTTTTTACTTTATTACCACAGATATGCCTTAGTATGTTCAAGAGTCTAATGGTTGGTGCACACAAAGTTACTCTAGGAGAAAATAAACTAGCTGGGGTTGCCACAGTGATAGAGAAAACAAACCAGCTCATTACTTCAAAAAGATTCAGTGAAAACCACAACTATCTTGAAATTTTCCTTTTCCTAGATGACTCAAAACCAAACATACACATACAACCCCCTAGCTACCATTATTTTACATGATGAATCATTAGACATTTATGAAAATTCAGATGGTTTTAAAAATTACTTAAACTTTATCTCTTAAAGCATATGGTTTATTCATCAGAATCCAATTTCTAACAGTATTATAAATTATTTATTAAATAGGTAAGAATTCTATAACAAGCACAGAATCCCAAGAAAAGCAAAAAAGTCTTAGAACAACTCTCAAAATTAATGCACTATCATTTTCACCATGTATTCACCAGAATTTATTTTCTCAGTTAATATTGATAAACTTTTCTAACTCACAATAGAATAGCAACTGAATTAAAAATAAAGAGTAGAGGGAAAGAAGCAGTAAAGAACTAATGCCCATCAGTAAGTAACAAATACCTGGAATCCTAGAAGCATCAGATACAAACTAAAATATTCAGCACTGGGAAGGAACATTTTGCATAGGAACAAAGAAAAACCATACACTTATTATTATTATTATTATTATTATTATTATCATTATTTAGTACTGGAGTTTGAATTCAGGGTGCTTAACCATGGGGCCAAATCCCCAAACCTTTTTATTTTTTGAAACAAAGTCTCCCTAAGTTGCTTAGGGCCTTGCTTAGTTGCTGAGGTTGGCCTCAAATTTGTCATTCTCCTGTCTTAGTCTCCTGAGTCACTGGGATTACAAATGTGAACACCATGCTCTGCAAAATCATATACTTTGGTTTCACAATATCAAAGTACTATTCTATGTAAGAAGTCAGGGAAACTGTCCTGTTATCCATGACTTTTATTAGTTTAACCATTTTGAAGTGATAAAAGTTTCCTGGGAAGCAAATGTTAGCTGCTAGTGGAAATACATTTCTTCATTAAAAATTTAAAATTATATAATAATATGGTTTATGTTTTCATTAAATTTGATTCTCCCTTGACTATCTCACTTGTGCCTAAAGTCTTCCCCTTAGGAGTGACCATTCTTAGCGATATAAAATGCATATACTTTGAAATCACTTCCCTGAATTTATTAAACATATAGTTTTGTTTGTGCTTAAATGTTTAACTTACTGCCCTATAGGTGCAGATTATACATTAGAAGGGAGATCTTGTTAATTTTTTTTTTTTTTTTTTTTTGCACTGGGGTTAGAACCCAGACCTCCATTCATGCTAAACAAACATTACCACTGAGCTAAGCCCCAATCCCCTGATTTCTTACATTACAGATTCCTTATTGAACAATAACAGTTTAGTCACAGACCTTCACTTCAAATAGGTTGGAAATGATGCTAAACTACTGAGCATAAAGTTGGATAACATTTAGCAAAAGATAGTAGTAACCTGTTATAAAGAGGTTCAAAGAGATAAAGGCTTGGAACTTCAGATATCATTTCATATAAATTATTTACAAGTCAAGGTGATATTTGAGATGGGTCTTCAGAGAGGAAGAATTATTGGTAGAAGGGAGGCAATGAATGGATGGGCACTGTAGACAGAGGGACTGCACTATGCAAAGACATGAATGAGAAAAAGGTGCCTGTATTTATTTCTTTTTTTAGTACTGGGGGATTTGAGCCCAGGGATTCCAGCATGAAAGTCGGAAGCTACATCCCCAGGCCTCTTTTTAAAAAAAACTGAGGCAGAGTCTTACTAACTGTCCAGGACAGCCTTGAACTTGAGATCCTTCTTCTTCAGATTCCTGAGTAGCTAGGATTACAGGTGTGCTCCACCATGGCCAGTATAAGCCTATTTTTCCAAAGATCATTTTATATCAGATTTCCTTAATTTTCAAAATCCACTCCTTTTTCCTAATACCTTCTTATCTGCAAGAGAGTCTTTCCAAGACTCCCAGTGGATGACAGACGTTATGGATAATACTGAATCCTTTACATACTATGTTTTATACATACCCATGATAAACTTTTACTTTTCACTTAAAGGAAACACTTTATGGCTTCTCTTTGGCATATCTGAATTGTCAGCATTACTTTTTTGTGCTTTGGGGTCATTAATAAATAAATAACATTAATAATTAATAAATAAATAAATTAATTAATAAATAATTATTTGACATAAGCACTGCCATTACCAAGATAGCTACTGACCAATGGGGCAGGCAGCAAACACAGTGTGGATGTGCTAGACAAAGGGATAATTTGTACCAGGTGTGGGATTTCATCCCACTACTCAGAACAGTGCAAAAATTATAACCATTTATTGTTTCTGGAATTTTCCATTTAATATTTTCAGACTGAGGCTGACTGTGGGTAACTGAAAGTAAAAACAGAAAACGGGGGGGGGCGGGGGTCACTATAATCTTTTTCTATCCTTGGTACCACCATTTTTTCTTTCAGAGTACAAGTTTTGTAGTTATCTTTGACTCTTTCCTTCATCCCATCTTTACCTGGGAGGGGAATACCTTCTTTTCTTCAAAATGTTTTGTCATTTCTTTTTCATTCCCTATCATTTACCATCACCTTTAATTATTCTCACTCAGTTTTAATGCGGCACAGTTTTTTGAGCCCTCCTGCATTTATCAATATCCATTCAATCAACCTAAAAGGAAAACATTTTCTACCCACATACTTCTGACACCAAACATGGGTTTTCTAAATTGCTGCAGACACCAAATGGGTATTTTACAATTCTGACACTGACCACCCAGCATTATGCAAACCCTATAGGTTAAGGACTCAGTCTCCCAAGAATGTCCCTCACTTCAGACACTAGTGCACACTTCAGTCCAACTGGGCTACAAGCCAGGGGTTCCCATGACCCCCTCCACAGGTTCAATAATTTGCTATCACACCTCATAGATCTCAGGGTATCGACTCAGGTGCTTCCATTCCCAAAGAGCTAGAGGTACGCTACTCTCCTGACACATGGATGCATTTACCAACTTGGAAGCTCTCTGAACCTCCCATCATCATTTAGGTTCACCCTCCCTCCACTTTTTTTTTTTGCGGTGCTGGGGATTGAACTCCCTCCACTTTTTTGAGGTCCTATTACAGAGGCATGATTGTTTATATCATTAGCTACTGGGGATTAAAATTAAAATACCAAGGGTTTTAAGGGCTTTATGTCAGAAACCAAATATATTTATTATGCAACAAATTCTTACTCCTATTTAAAAATAGACAGTTCCACTTGGATAATAAATGAAATAAAATAAATGATAAATGAAAAAAAAATTCAGTCTTGTGTTTTTAAAAAAACTCTCTTTTCTTGTACCAGGGATTAAACCCAGGGGTTTTCAATCATTGAGCCACATCCTCAGTCCATTTTTAATTTATTTTGAGACAGGGTTTTGTTAAGTTTTACTTAGGGCCTTGCTAAGTTGCTGAGGCAGGGTTTGAACATGTGATCCTCCTCCCTCAGGCTCCTGAGCTACTGTTATTACAGGTGCCTGTTGTGCCCAGCTTTAAAAATTCTTTATAAATAGTTCCCTCAACAAAGCATGGTACTTGATGAATAGGCAAGCAACAAAACAAGCTGGGGATGGTGGCACACACCTGTAATCCCAGCAGTTTGGGAGGCTGAGGCAGGAGATGAGTTCAAAGCCAGCCTCAGCAACTTAGCAAGGTCTTAATAAGCAACTCAGTGAGACCCTGTCTCTAAATAAAATTACAAAAAAGGGCTGGGGATGTGACTTAGTGGTTAAGTGTCCCTGGGTTCAATCCTGGTATCAAAATCAAACAAAAACCAAACCAAACAAAAAACCACAGTCCTTTCGTTGCAGCGCTGGGGATTGAACCCAGGTAAGCAATGGACAAAACATCTTAGTAAATGGTCCTTATTCAGTAAACCCCTAATATGGGTACCATCACCCTATAAGTACTTAAGATAATATAAAATGACAACAATAACAAATAAAACTAGGACTTTAAAGGATATATCAATAACAATGATAAATGGCAAAATAAACCACAGTACTGACAACCTTTACAATTTTCATTTGTACTGTTTTTCATATTTTCCTCTAACCTAGAAGCAATGCAGAAAAATCAGGTCTGGTATACTTTCCCCAAGAACAATCAAAAGAAATGACAATGACTCACAATAACAGAATTTTCTTAGTTTTAATGGAGACATGAAGAAAGAACTCACTTTAAAATTATTTAAGTGAAATCCCTTAAAGAGAAATGATAAATTAGTTATTCTAACACATTAATCTGTTAAATAGAAAAGGTTTGCACACCTCTTCCAATGGAAAAAACTTTTAAAAATGTTATTTTACTGACTTAGCAATTAAAATACATACACTAAAGATAGAATTTATGATGACGTTCATGTGCAAAGTTGTCTGAACATACATTATTCCTAGGAAGAAGGTAGGTTATAACACCTGCTAACAAATTCCAAAGATAGGCACGATCCAATGTTATTAGGAATCATCTTGTCCTGGGATAACATGGTTCTCAATCAGTGCTTACCACAAGATACAATTTGTAACTTTTTAATGAACAAGTTCCAGAGGATAATGATTAAGAAGGTGGGTGCTGGAATCAAAGGACCGGAGTTTGAGCTTCAATTCCAATATGTACTAGCTGTGTCACCTTGTCAAAGGACAGACACATCACTCTTTAGTTTTAGCCGCATTTGGAAATCAGGACAACCGTTTATCTCATCAAGCATAAAAGAAACAATGCATGAAAAATTCTTAGCTATTGTCATTCCTTACTGTGCCAACCAGTCTCTGTAAAGGCAGAATGAAAGTGGCTTCAAAATTACCCAGGTACAGCCTCCCTCTATTTTAATAAAATTAGTTTAAAAGGTCTTAAGTAGACCTTTTTAGTTTGTCTTCTTGTCCTTCATAAACCCTGTCCTCCTGTCCTTATCAGTAGTTTTTCATATATGAATACTTCCACTTGATTAGTGAGTACTTCAATTTGCATTAATTTTTGCTTTTAGAAGGGGGATTTATCTGACTAGCTAAATTAGGTTTAGATAACAGCTTTGGATTTAGAACCTTCAATGATATCTTGTAGGATACAGGAATTATGGGCCATTAATGAATTGATGTTCTTTATTAGAGCAATACTAGAGATTTTTCTCCTTACCTGTGTTATAAAAACTATTGTGCAAAATAAACAAAAAACAAAAAGATGCATGTCAAACTAGTGCCTAAATTTCTGAACACCAACAATTAGTGTTTTAGTCTTTATTGGTTCTAGGCAGAATCCTCAATCTCTTTAACATTAGGGGATAAAAACTGATTTTCCTAGCTGGGCACAGTGGCACACTCCTATAATCCCAGCGACTCAGTGGCTGAGCAGGAGGAGCACAAGTTTGAGGCCAGTCTTAGCAATTTAGCGAGACTCTCTCTTAAGATAAAAAAAATTATAAAGGGCTAGGAACAGCTCAGTGGTACAGTACTCTGGGGTTCAATCCCCCAGTGTTACAAAGAACTAAATCTGATTTTCCTAAGCAATCTAAATCATTACAAGTGTGGTAAATCCAATTTTCTCCCATGGCAAGCCAGAGGGCTCAATTTTTTTATTTCTTGGACTCAAAAGTTAAAAACTACCAGTTTTATTAGAGTTTAATAATCCTGGTGCTTAGCCTCTAATTTGTGATGCCCCAATTCTTACAAAGCATATTTTGCTTGAGTGAGCAGTGTTTGTCTTCCTGCACGTGGGATTTTTACTGCCAGAGCAAACTTGCTAAATGGATTCACATACACAAATGATCGGAAGACTAAAGTGACAATATGATGCACACACCTTTCCTGTTATCATAGGTTTTTATTTTCTAACATACTTGGTTCTTAAAGCAAGTTCTGGGTTTAACATAAAGCACACTTTTAAATTTACAATTAAATATTTATTTTTATCAGACAATTCCATTTACAGTCTATTAACTTATTAAAATGATGGTTTTAGAAAGTTCTAAGATGGGAGGAATCATTATGGAAGAATTTTGACTTAAAAGAGTTTTAAAATCAAGTCAATGAGGGACAGGCTTAAAAACTGACTCCTACACTAATGGATTGCTATTAATTTGTACTCTTCCCCAAACTGACTATATTTATGGAGGGCAGAATGGGGAGGGCGGGGTTTGAACCCAGGGATGCATTACCATTGAGTTCTGTCTCAGGTCCTTTTTAATTTTTTATTTCAAGACAGGTCTCACTAAATTGCTGAGGGCCTTGCAAAATTGAGGAGGTTAGCCTTGAACTTGCAATTTGATTATCCTCCTCCTGGTTAAGCCTCCAGAATTGCTGGGATTAAGTTACCCTGCCTGACCCCAAATAAGTGATAAACTTCTACTAAAAAGGTAGATTGGTCTTAGGCATTGGACACATGGTCAATTAAATATAGAACTTACTCTGAGAAAGTTCATAGGAATGATCTTTAATATTTTTAACATATTAGAAACATTGCACGAGTCTTCTTAAATTAATCACTAATTCTCACATTACCTATCATTGCTGATTTTTTTTTGGTACTGGGGATTAAACTCTGGGCCTCACACATGCTAGGCAAATGCCTACCTCTGAGCTACATCTCCAGTCTTTTTTGTTTTGAGACAGGGCCTTGCTAAGTTGCCCAGGCTGGCTTTAAACTTAAAATTCTCTTGCCTCAACCTGCCGAATAGGATTAGCTGGCATTATAGACATGTGCCACCATTCCTGGTGCTGACAATATTTTTAAGGCCTCACTCAAAACATCCCTTTGTAGCCTACAGCACACCTTTCTTCAAATTCTTAACAGAGGGCATCTAATGACCTCAGCCCTCAGTTAAATATGGTATTTGGAAAGAGAACAAAAGTAATGTACTATTAAATGTACACTCTGAATAAAGCATTCACTGGCCACTTCCTGGTATTTAAACCACCTCTTTGCTTTATAGATAACTAGTTTGTTGCTTTGCTTCAACCTTTGAGGATTCTATTTTAGGAAACTCAGGTACAAGGCTGATATACAGGAAAGATTAGATACAGAAAGTTTAGGGTTGGGAAAAGGATGAAGAGGACCAGATGAGGTTCTCCTTTTGCAAAAGATATTGGGAGAGAAGAAAGCTTAGCGGGGGATGGGGAGCATAGCTAAAATGTTTAAGAGGTAAAGATTTACTGAAGTTCAGAGATTATCAAAAGAACTTAATCGTCTAACATATTCTGTAATTTTTTTTTTTTTTTTTGCAGTGCTGGAGATCGAACCCAGGGCCTTGAGCTATCTCCCCAGCCCCCACATTCTGCATTTTTAAGAGCCAAATGGGACCAAGACAATTAGCAACTTTTTTTTTTTAATTTAAAAGAGAGGGTCATCTGCAGTCCTTTTTGTCATTTTATATTGAGGCAGAGTCTCATAACTGCTGAGGCTGACCTGCCTTGCCTGCCCAGTTGCTGGGATTATTGTCTTGTGCTCAGCTTGATGTTCATTTTTCATTTTAGAGAAATACTGCAATCGAGTATTTGCTGTATATTATCTCTTTCTCCAACATCCTTGTTTGCTTTTCAGCAAGGAGTATGAATTTGAGATTCTGGTTGGGATAAGGGAGTGGTAGGAAGAGGGAAGGCAGTGTAGGAGAATGACAGTATGCTCCTTTATTTAATTTTGGAGCTGAAAGGGAAATTAGAGGTCAAAGTGGTTCCAACAGATTTTAACAGAGGAAACCACATAGCTAAAGGATAATTAAGCTTCAAAGGTAGAAATAGGTGGGGTCTATGCAAATTTAATAAATCATTAAACCCTCAGAAGCAACCTTTGTTCCCCTGCTGAGAACAGGGTCACAGCTTAAGTTTTTCTGGTAGAGAGGGGATTCCTAAAAATTACCCTTAGAAGTCAGTTGCCAGAACAAGAGCAGTGGAAAGGGTCGAGGCAGACAAAGGGTCTAGCCCAACCTATTCCATGTTTATTAGCCAATGCACCTCTAGCAAGACTTCACCTCTCTGGGTCCTTTATTTTTTAACAACAGAAAAAAGGTGGTTTTGTGTTTTTCATTTTAGGATACTTTTAAACATATATTGGGAAATGTACAGGAAGTAGGGGGCGGGGGAGAAAGCTTTTGTTTGAAGAAATCAATTTGACTACGTACACCAAACCCACAGACAGACAAAAATTGAAAACTACAGGAAACTTCGGTGACTACTACATTGTAACTGATTCATCTCTCTTCTTCACCTAGTTATCTTTTCCTTAAGCTCAAATCTGGTACTAGCCAGGACCAGTACACACCCCTGGGCCTATTTCATTTCATTGGCTGGCAGGCCATTCTGCAGTCTACACCCTTTAATGTCAGGACACCCGGTGTTAATTTGTCAGAGACGTTATACTGCCCTATTTTTTGGGGGGTCGGGGGGAGCGGTACAAAACAAGTTGTCAAAGAGTAAAAATAATTTACAAGATTAACAAGCGTTTAGTAATTTCCTTTGGTTAATAAAACTGTCTAGGTGTCGAACCTTGAAGACTAGTCATTTTCTATTTTCTTAAATCATCTGTCACTATTGCAAAAAAAAAAAAAAAGTGAAAATAATCCCATAGTTTGTATTTGGGGGAAGAGTCAGAAACCTACAAAACTCGCACAGCAGCATCGGATGGACTAGCAATCAGTTATTGACTTCTCCAGAAGTGCATTTTGTACGAATGAGATCAAAAGACCGGTGCAGTATCGGCTCTGCATACAGTATTAGCATATAATGGGGTGATGGCTCGCGGGCAGACTACACTGTGGTTTTAGGGCGGAAAAATCAGTTATCTTCCAAATCTGCCACACCCGAGGCAGGCTGGACGGGGCGGGGAGCTTAGGAGGGGTGTACCGCCTGCCCAAGCTGGGCTCGGCTGAGCAACCGCCCCGCTCAGGAGGACGGGCGGGACGGGGCCCGGCGAGCGCTCACCTCCCTTGCAGGGCGTGCGGTGCTGGCTGTGCTGGGCTCGGTAACCCTCGATGACCTCCCAGGAACCGTCGTCGCGCCGAATGGGGAAGGAGAGGCTCAGCACATGGTTGCAGGGCTTGATGATTCGCAGGATGCCTCGCACCCGGTTCCGCTTCTGCTCCTCACTCTCCCGGGTCTTCAGGTCCTCCACCAGCTTATCCTCCACGATGCTGGCGCCACGGTCGAAGAAGCCCTCCACCATCTTGAAGAAGTTGGGGTCGTCTTCGCGGTCGGCCGCCGCCTCACTGTAGTGGCGCCGGGCGGGCGGCGTAAACCCGAGTTGCGGGGAGGCGGCGGGCTGCCCGCGGGCCCAGCCCAGCAACGCGGCCGAGTCCGCTGCCGCTGAGCACAGCACAGCGGGTCCGGCGCGCGACAGCAGCAGCGCTTCGCCCAAGCGGCAGTACATGGCGGAGAGTAGAAGCCAGGGGCCAGCGGGCCGCAGGAGAGGTGCGCTCGGAGGCCTGGGACTGAGGGAGGAGGGACTCAGCGCGGGCAGCCCTTTTAAGCTGTAGCTTCCTGCCTGCCTGGCTGTCCCCTCCCCCGACCGCTTGTCGTCTAACGGGGAGGACGGACTTCTGGGGCCGCGCGCCGCCCAAGGCGACCGGCCTCCGCCTCCGCCGCGGCCTCGCCCGGCCTCCCAGGCGGCGGCGCGTGCCGGCCTGGCGTCGGGGACGCGCAAGCACCCGCGTTCTTGATGCGCATGCTCACCGGCGCGCGTAGGGAAGGGGCGGGCACTGGGGCGGCCGTCCCTGGCCGCCTCTGGGGCTCTCAGGTGTGTGCGGCTGGGGGAGAAGGGGGCTGGGTGAGGGTGGGGACCCTGGCCTCTTGAGAGTGGTGAGAGGCGTAGTTGCGGGGTTTGGGCATGGGCGAAGCCTGGAGGTTTGGCGGTGGGCCCGGGGCGCGTGAGTCATGTTTCCGCCAGCCTGCAGGAGGGGCGGCCTCGGGCCGGAACCAAGTGTGCGGGGCCCAGGCGCTTGGGGCCGGAAAGCGATGCGGAGCAGTGGGAGTTGAGGACGGGCTCAGGGCCGGGGCTCCACCCGGGGAGAGGAAAGTTTTCATCGTTAGTCAGACTGATGAGGAGTTGGAAAGGAGAAAGTCGCGGGGCTGGGGAATCTGACCAACTGATTTTTACTACGCAGATTTTTAATTTACCCCCCTCTACTACATAGCGATGTTGAGATAAAAGTTACGCAAAGCACTGTTGTCTTTACCATTCGTTGTCTGTACTTCCTATTTTCTAGTATTATGGCCATGAAATAGTCTAAAACAAGGCAAATGTAGAAATGCGATTATGGTCAGAAATAAATTCTCAGGTATTCTCAGGAGTATATTATGTATTCGTTTAATGGTCCAGGATATGGTCCAGGATATGATCCGTAAACTTTAAAACTCAGGAAAGATCAGTTATGTACAGTTAAGTACTTAAATGCTTGATAGGAAATACTAAATCTAATGCACTTCTTTGAATAAGTTGGCTTGAAAAAGTCGAATGACTCAATCATTAAGGAAAGCTACCAAATGCCACATGACCAGCGTTTGTGATCCCATAGTACTTTGGTGGTTTTCAAATGGCATTTTTCTGTATTTCCTGATATTCATCTGTTAGATGTCTTTATTCATCTGTTAGAATATGGAAGAAAATTTCATAATTCTCAACATTCTGTAAAATATAAGGTGCCACCGTAGATCAATTACATCCACTTATCTCAGTGTACTCTGAAAGCAAAAGTTTATTTTTTAAGAGGTAAAACTTTTATTTTACTGTATTTGCTAAACAAATGATAACCATTCATAATATTTTTATGTTTTTCAGCAGAAAAGGTTCTCAAATTTGTATCCTGAATTTGTCTTCCTGGGCAAAAGGTTAAGGTACTAACTTTTGTTTTCACTTAATAGTATTATTTTACCAGTTTGTATTATAGAAAACAGACACCCCAAAATCTGAAGTTTCAGAGTAACAGAACCCCTAAACCTGAAGTTTCAGCAAAACCTAAGATTAGCATTAGTTAGCTAATGGAAATGTTTTTCTTTTCAGACTAATTCTGTAGTAGGTTTTGAGGAAAGTGGTTTAAGAGATTAGTTTTATCTCTTTTGTGATAACTGCAGCCTTCAGAAAATGTTTAACTTTGCTTTTTCTGTGGCTTGTTCACCTGAATTCAAGAAGATGGAACTTAAGAAGTTTGGAAGGGGTGAGGAATAGAGCTGTGGGAATTCTTTTTTATTGAGTATCTACTGTGTGTAGTTGTCTTACAAAATGACCGAGAAATCTATAAAATTAGGTGCTTTTACTTTTAAAATCTTCATTGTTTTAAAATTACATGCAAGTTGTAAAAAATTCAAATTGTACAGGTAGGTTTTTTTTTTTAAAGAAAGTGAAATTATACAACCTCACCCCTCTTCCCCCATTTAGTACATAGTTGGAGTTATTCCTTTTTAACCTTCAAAGAAGATATTATAATCACTTATTTAATAGAAGAGGGAACTGAGGCTCAGAAACAAAGCAAATTGTTGATGATCTCTCGGATAGTAAGTAGGCTAAGATTCAAACCCATGTGTCTGATCCCAAAGTTTTCATTATTTCTACTATTCCAAGAAGTATCTTAAGCATTTGTTTCATTTAGTTTAAAACTATGACATAGTCTATAAGTTTCAGCTTTACATTTATGATCTCTTTCATAAAATGTACAAATACTTTGTAAATTAAAGTTTAGTTATTTGTAGTAATTTCTGGTTCTAAGGGGACCAGAATTTAACGTAAAGGGAATTTTGGTCATTAGATGGTATTCAGCAAAAACAAATTGTTTTTCTGCCTTTGAAATTTATGAGTTTTCCTTAGCTGTTTTAAAATTCTAGGTTCTCCTTGATCAGTAATGTGCTTTTGTACTTTCAAATGCTTCAAAAAACATTTTAGAAGAAGACTATTAGAATAGCATATAAATAACATAGCATATAAACACATGAACAACAATCATTTGAAAAATAACTTAGTTTGAAAAGGTATACATTCTCCTCTAGATACATCTATTCTGGGTATTTCCTTTAAATGGAATAATTATGTGGTCCTTACTAATTGCCTTCTTTCACTTAGCATAATGTTTTAAAGTTTTACCCATGTAGCATGTTATCTGTACTTCATTTCTTTTTGTGGCTAGGCAGTTGTCATTGTATGGCTCTATCACTTCTTTTTTTTTTGTAGTGCTCTACCACTGTAGTGCATCTACACTACTTAGTTTGACTATGAAGAATAATGCTGTTATGAACATTCTTGTCCGTGTTTTTGTGTGGACATATTTTTTCAGTGCTCGTGAGTATGTACTTAGGAGTAGAATTACTGGGTCATATGGTAACTCTTTTTTACCTTTTGAGGAACTGCTAAATTGTTTTACACAGTGAGTTCACCATTTTAATTACTGCTAGAAGTGTTTAACAGTTCCAGTTTCTCTGTATTCTTTTAATTATTTGTTGTCTTTTTGATCATAATCATCCTATTGGCTATGAAGTGGTATTTTTTGCATTTCCTTGAGAGCTATAGATGTTGAGTTTGTGTATGTTTTCATGTGCTTATTGTGTTAGACATCTTTTTTTCAGCTGTGACTATGACAGATAACCTGAGAAAAACAACTTAATGGAGGAAAGATTTACTTGGCTCATGGCCTCAGAGGTTTCAGTATAAGGTCCACTGGTTCCATTGCTTTTAGGCCTGTAATTAGTTAGAGACATTATGGTACAGGGATGTGGTAGAGCAAAGCTGCTCAGTAGAGAGGAAGAGAAAAGGGGTGGAGGAAAAAATATATCCTTTCAGGGAACACTCTCAGTTTTCTACTTCCTCCAACTGACTCCCAGGCCCTACCTTCTACAGTTCTACCACCTCCCAATAATACAAATAATGCCATCAAATTGTGAATCCTTCAGTGTATTAATCCTCTGATGAGGTCTCTAGAGCCCTCATGATTCATCATTGCCCAGTAGCCCCACCTCTGAACATAGCTGCCTATGGGAACAAGTTTCAACACATGAGCCTTTGAGGGACATTCCAGATCCAAACTATAATACTTATCTCTTTTCTTTGTAGAAATGTCAGATCCTTTTCCCATTTTTTAAGTTGGACTATTTGTCTTATTATTGAGTTGTAGGAGTTCTTTGTATATTCTAGATATAAGTTCCTTGTCAGCTATATGATTTGCAAGTGTTTTCTTCAATATTGAGGATTGTCTTCACATTTTTTATGGTGTCTTTGAAGCACCAAAGTTTTAATTTTGATGAAGTCCAATTTATAAATATTTTCTTTTGTTGTTTATGCTTTATGTTATCTCATGTAAGAAACTCTTGTCTAATTGGAGGTTATAAAGAGTTTTACCCATGTTTTCTTCTACAAGTTTTATAGTTTTAGATTTTACATTCAGTTCTTGGATTCATTTTCGAGTTTATTTTTGTATATGTTGTATAGAAAAGATCTAACTTTATTCTTTCCATATGGGTATCTAGTTGTCTTAGCACTAATTTGTTTAAAAGACTATTTCCTTTCTATTGAATTGTACTCACATGCTCTATGGAAAATAAATGGGCCTAAATAGGGTAAGCATGTATACATATCCGTTATACTTATCCATGTGTTTATCCTTATGCCAGTCCCATGCATTTAATTACTATACCTTTGTAGCACATTTTAAAGTTGGTAAGCATGAGTCTTACAGTTTTGTTCTTTTCAAGATCATTTGCTCCTTCTGTGTCACTTGAATTTCTGTATGAATTTTAGGACCATGTCAATTTCTGCAAAGAAATCAGCTGGAATTTTTATGGGGTTTATATAGGCTCTATAGATCAATGTGGGAATTAGTACCATTTTAACAGTATTGCATCTTTTAGTTTGTAAACATGGAATGACTTTCCATTTATGTAGTACTTTAAAAATGTCAGTAGTGTTTTATTACTTTTAGAAGTTAAATTTTGTACTTGTTAAGATTATAGCAAACTGAGACAGCATTTTCCAAAAATTTTATGAGAAAGTAACCCTTCAAATTTTGTTAAATAACAATCATTGCTTGAGTGGTGAGCATATGTCAAGCCCAGAACAATTTAGAATCAAGCATAGAATTCAAGCAAATCAAGGCTGGAGCAGTAGTATTTTAGGTACATAAACTTATGAATGTTCATTTTAAGTGTTTTAGGAGAGTTGAGCTTTAAAATCTCAGGGATCATATTGCAATTCTGAAATAAAGTGTGTAATAAATTTAAAAATTTTGTATTAGTCAAATTTATTACAAGTATTTTCTTTTAATGCTATAAGTGGAATTATTTTCATTTTCATTATCATGTTCATTGCAAGTATATAGAAATTTAGTTGTTTATTGAATATTGATCTTATATACTTCAACTTTACTGAGTTTTTAATTAGTTGTTAGTTTAGTGGATTCCTTAAGATTTTCTGTATACAGGATCCTGTCATCTGCAAATAGAGAGTTTTACTTCTCCCTTTTCAATCTGATGCTCCCCTCTTTAATTCTTATTTATTTATTTTTCTTTCTTTTTTTGGGGGGGTGGTATTATTAGGGATTGAACCCAGTGTTTTTTTTTTTTTTTTTTTTTTTTGGGACAGGGTCTCACTGAGTTGCCCAGGCTGACCTGGAACTTGTGAATCTACTGCCTCAGTCTCCTGAGTCTCTGGGATTATAGGCGTGTGCCACTGTACCTGACATTGTAATTTTCTTTGGTGCATTCACAGATGAGTACTAATTTAAGATTTAAGGATTTCAGTTTTCTGCTACCTAAGCACAGTAAACATACTCTGTGTGGAGATAGTTTTGTTTTGTTTCTCAGCTACCAGAAATGATGTTTACTAATAAGCACAGCTCAGCAGAAAAGGCAAACATTGCCTACAAATAATCATTCAACAAAATTATAAAAAACTTAAAACTTAAAACCTGATTGAAGTAACTTTTCCCATGAGAAATAGTAATCATGATAATAACAGTAGTAGTAATAGCTATGGTTTATTGAGTTTTACTATATTTTGGCAATCCGATGACATTTTATTCCATTTTCTTGCTTAATATTTCCTCATTCTTCTTTACAATTTCATAGTATTTCATTGTATGAATGCATTACTTATTTTTCCAGTCTCTCATTGAGTGACATATAGATTGCTTCCAGTATTTTGAAGTTGTAACAATGCTATAATTACCTACATAGATCAGCAGTTCTCTTTTTGATCTGTTTACCTTCTTATGTGTAAGTTATGACTTAGGAAGAATTTAGTAAACATCTAAATTTTGTTTTTATAAAGTTGCTTAGTTCACATTTGACCTTAATTATTATCCTGTCTAGGATTTCAAAGGTGATGTCATAAAACCAAATGATATCACAATCAAATATGTAACTTTTTCAACAGACTTAAAACAAGCAACTAAAAATATTGAAATTTTTATCAGGCCCCATATTCCATATTTTTTATGGATTTTAGTTCACATCAGGCTTTAATCTGCTGAAGAAAGTGTGAACAAGAGGGAAGCCTTTGCTAAAGAAACAACATAATGCAGAGTTTGCAGATAAATGAGATCATAGATTACAAACGAAGAGTACATTTGGTTAAAAGCAATTTAATCAACACAATAATTTGGCTTAAACAGCAGTTGGGTTGAAAATTAATATCCTCTAGTTATGATTTTTTTAGGTATTGGTAATTGTGGTGAATCATGGGTTGTTTTCAAACTATTGTGCTGAAACTTTTCAGAATAACTTTTTCTAGTATTTGCTTTTGTATTTCTAATTGATTTTTCTGAAAAGTTTTTCATTGTGACTTTTTTTTTCTCTTTAGTGAGCAAGTTTTTGTAATAAGCCAAAATAATAGTAAAAGAAATCGTATCAAAGAAAAGGATCTGAAGTTTTCAAGGTTTGTAGTCTTTCCTTCAAAACCCTCTGTTTCCTAATAAATCAAATGTTAGTTATATCTGTTTGGTTAGTTTTCATTTTGCTGCATTTCTGAATAACTTTCAACAAAACTTTTATCAACTCTGGTTTAAGGATTCTTTCTGTATTATAAGCAAACATAAAAAATCATAGTATGATCTTTATCCCTTCAAATATAGCATTCAAGAAACACATGAGGTCTCTTAAAAATTAACTGTTAAGGTTGAATTGTGATTTCATCTACATGTTAATCATTTTGTCTTTTTCATTGTTTTAAAATTTGGGTTAAATTTTTTGTTAGGTTCAAAGGATAACAGACTCCATTATTTATCATTCAGCAGTATTTATTAATGTTTGTGGTGACCCTCTATAAAAGCAAATCTTTATCCTGTTTTTAGCATTTTGTCTTTAAAAATTTTAAGTCAATTGTGATTTCAGTATGTGACTGCACTTTGGATAATAGGAGAGAAAGTGTAAGCTAAATATTGGGGCATGTTTGTAAAGCTGTTAAAAGTAGATATAACTGAAAAATGTATCAGAGAAGCAAAAAGTACCTTCCAATTGACCATCAGGGAAAAAATTGTGGAAGAAAGACTATGTGAAACAGATGTGAATATAATTACATTAAACTTTTAGAATTTTAAAAAGGCAGAGAAGAGGGCTGGGGAGATAGCTCAGTGTGGGTAGAGTGCTTGCCTTGCAAGCACAAGGACCTGGGTTTAATCCCCAGCACCGCAAAAAAAAAAAAAAAAAACAGAGAAGATATATGGCAGTGAAGCAGTAGGGATTAAGGTTAGAGAGGGTGTTAGTGTTGAGTCATCTAAATATCTGAGACCTAATTTCCTGATCTGATAGTATGAAGTGAAAAGTTATTTGCTAGCTAGATTAGTTAGTGTGCTTTGGCTGTCAGGTACCAACAATATCCAAATAAAATGGCTTAAGCTTAACCATAAACTAAGATAACTGTTATTTATCAAGAATGTAAGTTCAGGACTTTTCCTTTGTTGGTACTAAGTGTCTGTGAGACTATCCAATGCTCAGGTACTATTCTGTTATATTCAGCATATTAGTGATATTTGTCCTAATGGTTGTAAGATGGCTTTAGCAGCTCCGGAAAGAGGGGGTTCACATGGAGGCACAACCAAGTGCTATAGAGAAACAGCAGTTTCCTCCTGCATATACCCCTTTATTATTTTCATATTCTTTTCTCTTTTTATGATAAATGACACAAAAAAATGTGAACTAGCTCACATTAGAGGAAGAATCCCAGTTGTCTTTGAATTAAATAGAACAAACTAAAAAACTCAAGTGTTGAGAACTTCTATTTCCTTACCTTCTGTGGTTTTCATTTACTACTTTATTGGGGGAAAATTTTTAAAAGTATACAAGTGAAAATAACAGAAAGATGATCCCATAAGTTCATGATAACTCTTCATTTTTATCTACAGATTTCTTTAGTAACACAACTCTAGATATCTGAATTAAGAAGAATAGATGGATCAGCAAGGAATACTTAATATTTTATTCCTAACCTATATTTATAGATTGATAAAATTTCTAATCTGTTTCACTATCTTCATATTTTTACATGTCACTGCTATGTTCTCATGGAACCTTTAAGTTTTTCTGATTTTCCTCTGGTTATTAATCTTAAGCAGTAGAAACTAGCAAAAAAAATGAATTAGAATTTAAAAAGTAGGATAAAACTGAAATATTCTGAAAAATGAAAGATGCTTAAAAATTGCTTCAAATAATCAGTCACTGATATAATTAAGGTACTAAAAAGTGAAAAAACAATAACTAGGTATATTCAGTTTTTCTACTTTCTGAAATTGATGTTTTGATTTAAAGTAATTTTATTCATCATAATTTGTTTGGCAGTAATTTTTTATTAGAAATAATTTTAGATTTGGACTGGAGTTGTAGATCAGTGGTAGAGTATTTGCCTAGCATGTGTGAGGCACTGGGTTTGAATCTCAGCATCATATAAATAAATAAAGGTATTGTGTCCATCTACAACTAAAAAAACTTTAAAAAAGAAAGAAAGAAAGAGTCTTAGTTTTAGACAAGAGTTGCAGAGATTCTACAGAGTTCCTTCCTGTAAACTCTTCACCAAGCTTTCTCTAATGATAACCTCTCCTCCCTGCCCCTTCCCACCCAGTGGTACTAAGGATTGAACCCAAGTTGCCTGGCTGGCCTAGAATCTGTTTTCCTTCTGCCTTAGCCTCCAGGTTGCTGGGATTACAGGCATGCACTTCCACATCCATTTTCCAGTGATAACATCTTAAATCGCCATGGTATATCCATAAAACCAAAAAATTAATTTTAGTATAGGTATATCCATTTTTGATGGTTGTTTCAGCCAAAATTTCCTGATGAACAACCTGCCCTTTTAGGTGAACAGGTATAGTACCCTGTGATATTATTTTTCTGTTCTTAGGCTACAGGTGACTGATTGCCTTTTGGGCAGTTGCTCCACTTGTTCAGTCTGAATGCTGGCCAGAAATCTGTGATGTGACTTTTAACAGAAAAATGACTTTCCTGTTGTATTTTGTTTTTAATCTATACATATCTTTATAATATCATTGCTTCACTTTATAAAGAGATCCAAGTGTCTAATTTTTTTTTTTAACCCAAACATTAATGGTACATAGTAGGCAACAGCATCATAGTTCACTGAACTGGAGTTTGTGTTTATGTCTTTGAGGAAGGGAAGGGATCCTATAGGAGAAGAAATGGTGAGCGATCAGGAGCCATCTTACCAGAGATTATGTTTCTACATAGGGCCAATTTATTGACTTTCCCAATAACCCTCTATTTTATGCTTGTTCTTTGTGGTGTTTGAATCTGTAGATGGGGACTTTCATAGGTTCTAGAATATTTTCTTCTGCTACCACCTCAAATAGTTTCTCTGCCCCCTTCTGTCTTCTTTATCTTCTGTGTCTGTCTACTCTTATAAAATACTAAAAGTATTTTCCAACTTTTAATTTTCCTGTGCTTCATTCTATAGGTGCCTTTGGAGAGATAGAGTGCCTCCTTAACCCAGGTTTGCAATTCCCTGAACCACGAAGCTATGCAAACCTTGGTTACAGAACCGCAGGGACTGGTTGACTTTTAGATGACTATTACTCTGAAAATGTTGCCCTTTGGGGTCACAGGTCATTGTGGGGGAAATTCTCTTATTAGACTCATCATTTTATGTGGGTTCTGTGCTTTAAATTCTGTTCCCCTTAACCTATGAGACCCTCAAACAAAAATATTTTTCTGATGACCAGTGCCCTCAGATCAAAAGCAGCTCCAGTGCTAATTTTCCCTAGATTCCTAGTTTTCCTTTACAGTTTTGGCTGAGTAACTCCTTACTATCTTGTTATCTCTTTGTGACTTTTAAGAATTTGTTTTCATACTTCACCCAGTATTTTTAGTTGTTTTAATGGGAAGAATTGTTTGAAATCTAGCTCACCATTTTGGAAAACTAGAACTTAGGATGTTATTTATTTATATATTTCTAATATTGATCATGATTAAATTAAAAAAGATTCTACTTGAAGTTGCATTATATCTATAGATTCATAAGAGGAGCCTTGACCTCTTACTGTTTAAAAAGAGTGTGGAACATCTTTTTATTAAATTCAGTGTTTGTTTTCTTCAGTAAAGTTTTTATGGGCTAGATTTTATGCCTTTGTACTTCAAACTCATGTTTTTTTAAAAAAATAATTGTTTTTGTGATCTGGGGATTGAACCCAGGGCCTAGTGCATACTAAGCATGCACTTTACCATTGAGATGCATTCTAAGTCCATATTTTGAATTTAAAGAAACTTGTCTTTATGATTTGTTTGTTTCCATTTCATGTTTCCATTTTAAATGGCTTTAACCTGGAGAAGGTACTCTATGATTTTAGGTAGCATATTTCTAGGACTCTATAATTGCATTCTTTTAAAAACAGAAATAGAAACTTATTTTTGGTCTTTTATTTGACTTTAATATCCAAATTAAAAAATAGTAGTTGTCTACTTTTAACTTGTGTGTGTGTGTGTGTGTGTGTGTGTGTGGTGCTGTGACTTGAATGTAGGACGTAGTACATGCAAGCACTCTACCACTGAGCTATGCTCTGCTATCCACTAATTATTTTTTAATTCTTTAATGTTTGAATTGCTGATATAATTTTGGGTTTATTTTATGTATCACACTTTTATTCTGTCTTATTCATTCATGTAGGAACCATTTGTCAAGCCTTATTATCAGCCAGACATTGGGGTAGATGGTAAATAAGACAAATATTTCTAACATGGAACTTTCATTACTTTGAGGAGGCTACTGATTGCAAGAGTGTTAGGAAGAAAATAATAGGGTATTGCATTTCAGGATAATAGATAATACTTAACATTATATATGGTGCTCAGAGAAGGCCTCTTCATGGAAGAAACATTTAAACTGAAATAAAAGGTTTGAGTCGAAGCAACCTAAATAGCGAGCTATGGGAAAAGCATTCTAGGTGAAGGAAACAGCGTGTGAAAAAACCATGGTACAGAAAAGACCTTGACTCTATTAGGAAATGGAAAGAAACCCAGTCTGAGTGGAGAATGGAAATTTTTTTTTTTTTTTATTTGAGAGACAGATAAGGGTCAGATTATGGAGATAAGAGCTTTGCATTTTACTTTTTGTTAAGCAGGAAATCTAGTTGGAAGTATAGCAGGCATAAATTTTGTATACTACACATTTAAACTTAAAAAGATAATACTTCCCTTATTTCTCTATAGTAAAATTTTCTTAGCTATAGGTCTTCTATTTCTACTGAGTAGAAGATGATGATCCTGCTAAACCATCTTGCCAATTTAGGATAAGTTGCTTCAGTAGCTTCAAGTTTAGCTAAGTTAATTCCAGATTAATTCAAACCCTTGGGTAAATAGTTGGTCCTTTGGGTACATGCTCAGTTTTCCCGCATATTCCCCCCACACCCCACAGGACAGGCATTGAGGAGGAGACATCTCATCTTTGTGTTATCCTCTGTCCTTCTGGGTCATTGCTAATGACTGGCTTGTTCTTGAATGGTGCTTTCTGCCCCTGCCACATCTGAGGCTGTTGTCCTTGCTGCCTCTGGTCATTAATCTGTACATGCTGGGTCCTCCTGAATCTCAGACTCTTTTGGGCTTGCTGGTTCAAAGGAAGTTCCTCAGTGTTTTTCTGCATCATGCTGGTCTGTATGGGACTCTGAGCCGCTTTTCAAGAATATAGTTTGGGAATGTCATTGACTTTTCACTGCTGCCAACTGTGATCTAGTGTTAGATGCAAGGTTTTGCTGAATGTAGTTCCCTGGATCACAACATGGGAAAGGAAAATATAATTATCTTTTATTCTGGTCCTTCCCCACTGACATATTGGAGATTTTTCTCACCTTTCCTCACAATAAGACCTCCAGATGGAATAGGAGGTAAAATCTGAACTTATACCTAATATACCTTCTCTCTCATTTCTTTCTGAACTCTAAGTTTTTATGTTGTCTTGATCATTTTGGCAGAACTACGTTGTTAATACCCCCCTCTTCCTCTAGCTCTAGTTTACATTATGAACTATGTCATCAAAATATTCCTACTTTGGTTAGTGATATTTAGAGCCATATTTTTAGAATTTTAAAAAGCTCTCTTTTAAGTTCTTAGATCTTACTATTGACATTCTTATTAGCTTTCAAGAATTACAATTAATGGATCAAAGACCTATGTATAAGCTAAATATAAGAAAAACTGTAAAACTTATGAGAAAATGTAGGTGTTAATCTTCATGACCTTAGATTAGGCAACATCTTCTCAAATATGATACCGAAAGTATAAGCAGCTGGGCTGGGGATATAGTTCACTGGTAGAGTGCTTGGCTAGTTATATGTGAGACCCAGGATTTGGTCTCCAGCACTGTAAAAGATGGGGGGGGGGGTGGAGAAAGAAAGAAAGAAAGAAAAAACATAGATAAATTGGACTTTGTCAAAATTTAACTTTTGTGTTTCAAAGAAAAGCAGGCAAAAAGAAAAAGAATTTGGGTGGGGTGGTGTATGCTTGTAAACCCAGTAATTTGGGAGAATGAGGCAGGAGGATTGCAAGTTTGAGGCCAGCCTGGGCAACTTAGTGAGAGTCTATCAAAATAAAAAGGGCTGGTGATATAGCTCAGTGGTAGAGCTCCCCTGGGTTCAATCCCCATCCCTTCAACAACTTTTTGTTTTGAAGTAATATTAGGCTTCTATAGAAGAGCTTTGATGAGATTTTCATGGTCGAGATAAATGCTAGATTGCTCATAGAGTGAAGGCAATAGTTGGTCAAAGAGAGCAGATAATTCTTTTCAAAAAGCTTTACTATGGCCAGATGGGGTGGCGCATGCTCCAGCAGCTCAGGAGACTGAAGCAGGAGGATCGCAAGTTGAAAGTCAGCCTTAGCAACTTAGTGAGGCCCTATGTGACTTAATGAGACCCTATCTCAAAATAAAATAAAAAAAAAATAGTAAAATGGACTGGGGATATGGCTCAGTGGTTAAGCTCCTCTGGGTTCAATCCCCCCCAAAATTAAATCAAAAATAAAAAGTTTTGCTGTGAAAAATTATAGGGATACAGGATAGTAGGTAGAGGGGCATGTTGAATCTAGATAAGAGAGACTTCAGCATATTTATAGCTAAATGGAAAAGGTCATTAGAATTTGAAGATGTAAAAAAAGGAAGTGTTAGTGGACATTGTCCTTAAGATTAGCAGGGGTCCGGGGTTGTGGCTTAGTGGTAGCATGCTCACTTCGCACGAGTGAGGGCCTGGGTCTGATCCTCAGCACCACATAAAAATAAAGGTAGTGTCACCTACAACTAAAATTATATATTAAAAAAAAGATTAGCAGGAATGGAGTGAAGATACTGGGTTCTAGGAAGAATAAGAATGCAGTTTCTGCTGAAGTAGAAATAAGAAGGGATGTTACAAATGGGGAAGTGTATGGGTGGTATGTGAGGAATTTGGAGAATCGTCATTTGATGTATTTTTTTCAGTGAGGTAAGAATAATACCAGCTGAGACTATAGGAGAGCAAGATAGTGATTGAGGGGAGGCATTGAAAAGAAAGGAAGTATTTCAAGGAGGCCATTATAGGAAATGAGAGGGTGAACTGAATGAGAGTACGGAGAAGAACTGGAATAATGCATTTTTCACCATATATATAGTTATGTGAAAGATTTTTCCCTTTTCTCAGGGATCAGCAGCTTGAGTGAGTGCGCAGACAAGTTAAACAATTGGGTTGTTCTTGGTTTGAATTTTATGGGCTAGTGTGACAGAATGGTTAAGGAGACAAGAGGTTAAAATAATGAGAGTGAAGTGATAGACCTTTGGGTCTAGGCTAGATAGGGAACAAATGAAACCAGAAGCTGTGGCATATTAAGTGGTTGGTGGTGTTGGATAGTGGAACTTAAAACAGGAGGAGCAGTTGCTGGTTATAACAAGATACAGGATACAGATCTGACTGTGGAGTGGGTTTCTGAAGTGCAAACAAAGTGAAGTTTATGGGATTTGAGATAAGGGGACTGTAAAGCTAGATTGTTAGAGGAGTTAGCTGCACAGACAGTGAGTTGCTCAGAAAAGTAGCAGATCAAGGGGTGGGAAGGTTCTGAACCAGGTTTCAAAGTCGTAGTGAATATGAGAGTGGCCGTGTTGGTAGATTAAACAGAAGAAAGGAGAGAAAGGTTAAGAGATGACATAAACTGGGGTGTGGTGGGGTTGGTAATTCTTGCCTATAATTCCGGTGATTCCAGAGGCTCAAACAGGAGGGGCATAAGTTTGAGGCCAACCTCAGCAATTTTGCGAGACCCTGTCTCACAACAAAACAAAACCCCAAAACTGGGGCTGTAACTCAGTGGTAAAGTACCCCTGGGGTCAATTCCCAGTACGGGGGAGGGTGGTAGAGAGAGAGACAGACAGACAGACAGACAGACACACACACACACACACACACACACACACACACACACATATACATGAGGGTAATGAACTGTGATGATAAATAGATGACTTCTCAACTGTGTTGGTAAACAAAGAATGACTTCCCTGGGCTGCATTTGTTGAGTGGAAGAGTAGTTGGCACTCAGGTTTTAGTTTAGACAAAAAGACTTCCAGAGTGTTGGTGAAATTAGTTTGGGATATAGGGTATTTGTTTACTGTGGAACAGTGTAAAGGACTTTCAGTGAGTACTGTTATTGGAGAATATGTGAGGGTAGAGGAGAGGGAGAGTACATACAGAGCAAGAATGAGATGAGAGTGCAATGGGAAAGGGGAATTACTTGTAGGGACTTAAATTTGGATGATTGCGACAATGATGAAAAATATAGTGGTCTTAGCTGATCTCAAAATGTTGATTAATTTTGTGAGAAAATGTATGCTAACAGATTGAGATGCTTAATTATGCACAAAGCTTTGCACAGAGCTTAATTTTAATTATGCACAGAACTTTGTTGTTTTCAAGTCTACTTAGTAAGATTTAGCATTCTGTAACCTTTACTCAGTGTACCATAAAATAGCCTAGCAAAAAAATGTTTTATTTTTTGGCAAAGCTCAGCCCCGGATAGCAAGGAAGACCTGGATGGGAGCAATCATTGCTTGTTTGATTTTTTTTTGATTTTGTCGTTCTGATCTCTTAAGAGGAGGGTGAGAGACTAGAGATAACCCTAAATTCAAATTATAGTGAGAAATACTGGGTCTTTAAGCCTTTGCAAAGCTTGATGCCAGGTCAAGAGAGAATACAAAAAAGTTGAGTTCCAATATTAATAGCAGCATGACTGACTAATGAGCTCTTTTAAGACATGTAGAATTAATGATATTATAACAATATTTAAGTCATTTAAGTTCTAAAGTATAACCTGAAATGCTACATATTAAACATGCATTTTTCAGAATTCGAAAATGTATCATTTTGTGAAGTTTTAAAATTGTACTCTGAAAGTTTTGCCTTTCCTGAAATGCCTATCTTAAAACACTGCATTAATCTTTGGTATGTTTAAAATATGCTTTAGACTTACTCAGGTCCTGTAATATTTAAAATCAAGAAGCATGATATTATTTCAGAGCACTAAGAAATATTGATGTGTATAATTCTGCTATTTAAACCAAGAACAGTTTTGCTAACAGGAAATATAATTTCAGCATGTTTAACTGCCTCTTGTGTCTCACAAAACAACAGATAATATTATAAAGAAATAATAATTCACAATCTTCCTATCTTTTCAACTGATGGACCAAGTTGCCTCATGTTTCTTTTGTCAACTATTAGAACTTTATCTCAAAAACAAGAGGTAGCAGATAAGTTAAGGAAAATTTGGGAGGGAAAAATTCCATCTCATTTTTAAAAGATATTTTAATATTGGCATTCTTTATTGTTTCTTAGAGTTTCTTTATTTGTTTTTCTTTTTAAAGCATCCAGACTTATTGGGAGCTATTCTGTGAAGAAGTGGTTTCCATCATCAGTTAAGTTTGGGAAACTGAACACTGTCCCCTCCCTGCTTGGTGATTCACAATGAACATCAATTTACATCACATTGATAAAGACTCCAGGAAATGGTATTACTACTAATTAACATTTATCAAGCACATTCTAATGCTCTGTTCTAAGACTTGCACATGTATTAATCTTTCTAATTTTTTTTTTTCTTTTTTGGTAACTGGAATTGCACCCAGGGTCACTTAACCACTGAGTCACATTAAATAAAAAAATAAAAAAAAATCCTTTATTTTTTAGTTTGAGACAGTCTCACTAAATTGCTTAGGGCCTGGTTAAGTTGCTGAGACTGGCTTTGAACTTGTGATCCTCCTGCCTCAGCCTCTCAAATCATGGGGATTACTGGCAATGGGCCACTACGTCCCCCAGTCTTTCTAATTTTTACAACAACTCTATCTTCTGTAAATCACTTGGGTGAGCTAAAATGGAAGAGCTGGGATTCAAATCCAGGAATAATGACTCCATAAGTCTTTCAAGTCCAATGTACTATTTGCAACCAGTAAGGAAACAGGACTAATGTTAAATCTGGCATTTCTCAAACTTGTTCGACTCTGGAACCTCATGATCTTTCAATATTTATTCAGGGGTTAGTCGAATGGACCCTAGGTGTTGTTGCCTGAGCCGGCTTACACTGGTGATTTCAGACTTTTAAACAGCATTGTCTTAAGAAGGAGATAGTTTTTTCTAACTAGGTTCTCTGTTGATAATACTAAATGTTATGTTTATGTGTGAAGTTTTCTACTTGAAACTCTTTTGTATTCTTTTTCACAGTGACCTTCCAGGATTTTTAAAAAATAGTCCAAATTGCTATTTCACTTTGCTTTTCCTGCCTGAAGATTATATTCTCATGAATTTTTTAATGTTTGGGGATCTTAGAGATGATCCAATTCATCTCCTTTATTACTTATTTTTTTTGCAGGTTAAGAAAGTGACAGCCATTTAGTGCTGTGGAACATTATAATAATTCACATCTGAATTTGAAAATGATGCTTCTTACTAGTTATGTGACTTTAGAAAAGTTACTTTGTTTCTCAAAACTTCTGTTTCTTCCTCTGATAGACCACAATAATATCTTAGAAGATGGCTATGAGAATTAAATAAGCAAAGTCATGTAGTATCTGGCATGTCAAAGTTTTATGTTAATTGTCTCCCCTTTTTTCCTGTAAGGAGATAATCTGAAGTCTGTACATGAATGAATTATGAAAGTGCTTGGAAAGGAAGGAACAGTTTTTTAATGTGAACTGTCTCAGTTTTATGCTGGCATCAGCTGATTTTGTGGTAAAGTAATGTCATGATACAGGTTGTATGGGAGTTAAAACCAGTTTCCTTCTGGTTTTCCAAATGACATAATAAGCAAAAGCTGATGGGGTAAACATAGACCTATTTATTAGTTCACTTATTATTAATGTTAAACTAGCTTTGTGCTGACTACTTCTGTTCTTTTTGAAATTTCACTGATGTCACTGATGTCATTTAAAATCTCACACATCTTTGAAAGCTTCATAGAATGCTTAATGATTTAAATCATCCTCCAAAACATATGAAATGTCTTTTCTAATGTGACATCATCTGGTAGTATGTTAAAAATCCTGCATGTAGGACAGAATTTACCACTGGATGGTTGTTTGTTTTTTATGGCACTCTATATTTGGGGTTTATGGGCAGTACCAATGTATATAACTAAGCATTGAAACAGTCATTTAAAATAGAGTTATTTAAAGAGAAATCTATGGAAAGATTTTTCAGTTTTACAACTTACTTCCTGAGCCAAAAGAAAATGGGTTTGAGAGCCAGTTGTGATGGCATGCATATGTAGTTCCAGCTAATAAAGATCAGGAGGCAGGAGGATCACTTGAGTTCAGGAGTTTAGGCTAGAGCCTAGGCCTAAAAAAGAAAAATAAGAAAAAGAAAGGAAAGGGGTTTTGATTTGAGTTCTCTGAGGGGGATTTCTTTTTTCTTTTTTTTTTTTTTTTTGTAGTGCTGGGGATTGAACCCAGGGCAAGCACTATACCAACTGAGCTATATCCCCAGCCCTCTGAAGGGGATTTCTAATATTCTGTTTTAAGTGCCTTTTACAGCCCTAGTACATAGTAAGCATTCAGTAAATATTTAACGATGAACTAAATTTGATTTTTAATTCTACCTCTGTCCCTTGCAACTTAAATGAACTTGACAGGTTTCTCTACACTTCAGTTTCCTCATATGAAAATTTCTACGTCCTAGGGTTTTAGGCATTAAGATAACCAGCACAGCATATGGCACATAGTAGGTACATAGTGTATTGAATGTTTCTCCCAGACACTTAACTGCTTTCTTCAGCAATGTTCTTTTTTTAAGTTGTCAGTGTACCTTTATTTTATTTATTTATATGTGGTACTCAGAGTCAAACCCAGTGCTTCACACTTGCTAAGCAAGTGCTCTACTACTGAGCTACAATCCCAGTTCTACCAATCTTCTTTTTAAGCATATTTTTCTTTTATCATTTCCTAAACATTTAGAAACTATACATTTATTCAAGAGAGAAAATTATTGACAAACTGGAAATATGTTCCTTTGCAGCCCACCCTTAGAATGTCTTAGTAGAAATGATTTTATATTTGATAAACCTTGGTTTGAATCCTTGCTTTGTATTGTACTGATGTTGTACCCTTATGCAAGCTACTTATCAGTAAAGTATTGTGAGAATTAAATGAATAAAAATTTGTAATAATATGCAAAATGCATATAGTTCATTGTCTGATTTGGATATGCCTAAAATTAAGTTATTACTTTTGATTGAAACTTTTTTTCCCCTGGTGGTACTGGGGATTTAAACCAGAGGCATTATACCACTGAGCTACAGAAACTTAGTGAGATCCTGCCTCAAAATAAAAAATAAACAAAGGACTAGAGTTGTAGTAAAAATTGTTTTATTTTGGGGCAGAGTCTCACTAAATTTCTGAGGCTGACCTTGAATTTGTGATCCTTCTGCCTCAGCCTCCCAAATTGCTGGGATTATAGGTGTGTGTTACCCTGCCTGGTTTGAAACTCTTAATTTAATCTATAGATTACATTAGTAACATGGACATACTCTACTCTACTCAAATCACATTAAGAGTAGGCAGAACACTGAGTGAATAGTGGGCATGTATTTGTTTAAGTAGCTGAATTTGGTCTTGCCTAGTATCAAGTTTCACAAAAGTGATATTTCCTATTGTACTTGAGGTGAAAAGAAATTGACTCTGCATTTGGCATGATTTTTTAAAATGTTGCCTTTTTCTGTTGAATATCAAACAAATATTATCAGAGAGGTTTATGAGTGGTATGGCATTAAATAGTTTGCTATTTAAAATGCTTTTCTTCTTTTGCTGATCTCATTTATTAGAAATAAACATGTTTCTCTCCTGCACTAAAGCTGAACACAGTATCGGCAAGCCAAATTTAATCAAATTTTATGTCTAATTTAAAATTTATTTGAATTGTTTAGATATTACATGAAATTGATTTCTACACTGATAGACTAAACATTGCAAAGTAGGAACTAAGAGGTTTATGAAAATTCCTAGTAAACAGAAAAGCTTAAGGATGGCGTTGTAGAAAAAGTTTAATTTTGAAATATTTATAATATATTTATTGAATTAAGAACAGGGTTTTAAATGGGTACCAAAGCAATAAACATACATTTCAGAAGTTAACTTTCTTTGATGAGAAGGCAACATCAATTTTGTTTTATGTAGGGTTTCTTTTATTAAGATATGTAGTTACATGCCATAGATGTATCAGTGGCATTAAGTACATTCCCAGTGTTGTGCAGCTATCACCATTTTCTAGTTCCAGAACTTTTCATCATTCTAAAAGGAAACTGCTTACTTATCAAATACTCCCTCTTCATTCCTGCCTCCCCCAGGTGCCTGATAGCCACTCATCTGCTTTTATGTCTGTAGGTTTGTCTACTGTTTCATATAAATGGAATCATGTAACATGTTGCCTTCTGTGTCTCACTTCTTTCATTTAGCTGAATGTTTTCAAGGTTTATTCCCACTGTAGCATATATCAATACTTCATTCCTCTTCATTACATGAGTAATATTTTATTGTATGCCCATACCATATTAGTTTTACCTATTTGTCACTTTATGGATGTTTGAATTGTTTCCGTTTTGGGATATTATGAATAGTACTGTTATAAATGCTTATGTACAAAGTTTTGTTGGGACGTGTGTTTTCACTTCTCCTTAGTATGTGCTTAGGATGGAATTACTGGGTCATATGCTAACATTATGTCTAACTTTTTGAAGAACTACCAAAAATTTTTCAAAGGAGCTACATTCTTATTTTTTATTTTTGAAGTGTAGTGAATGGAACTCAGGGTTTTGTGTATGCTAGGGAAGTACTCAACCACTGCACTAGACCCCGAGCCCTGTTACATTAATTTTAATGCTTTTAAACTTTGGAAGAAATGAGGAAAAATGAATAGTAAAATGTTGATTTGAGACTGTTCATATCCAAGACAACCCTTCTTCAAGCCAGAATGATTATAGGAAAAGTCTCAATTTGCTTCATTTGCTTTTCAGAATGGAAACATTAAAATATAAACATAACATCATAGGAATATGTCAAATTTTTGTGCTTCACTGTTACTGAACCCACCCACTTCTAGAAGTTTGGAATATGCTTGGAATTGATGGTATTTACTTTCATATGAGAATAGTTATCTAAAAGTGACATTATTAGACTTCCTGGCTTTCTTTGGTTTCATATTTTGTTACATAGTTTACTAAAGCAGAGAATTGAATATTGCTTTTTCTATGGAAAATATTTTTGAATCAAAATTTAACGAGATTTATAATTCATCAGGGATGTAGTCTTAAAATATGAGTCTTGGATTTGAAAATGGACTTAAAGGCAAGTGAAAATTACTCTGTTGATTGTAATATCTGAGATAATGCTTGAAAATTTTTTATGAATTAAAAATTGATGAAAAGTCGAAGACCTCAGGAGTAGAGTTAATTAATTGTAATTAAATTTTCTTGAATGTAAAGTAATATTTCTCAAACATCGTATATAGACATCACTTAAAAATCTTTACCTGAGGGTAGGGAGGGAAGCTCAGTGGTCGCTTGTGTTTAGCATGTGTAATACACATACACACAAATATCTTATGTGAAATATATTGTGTTAATGTGTTAATGTCTTAGGTGGTTTAGAGACATTTCTGTCTCTACTGATGACCTTGTCTGTCTCTCTTACCATCCTTCACTAGTCATTGTCAATTTTCTCTTCCATTTGTATAAACAAATGCTTGTTGATATAAGTATTTTTAATGCTTTTATTAATTAGTATAAAATGAAGTCATTGTAGAGAGGTGAGATAAATTGGTTACATTGGAAGTAAAGAATTTTAAAGTAGAGCCAGGGGGGGTGGTACACACCTGTAATGCCAGAGACTTGGGTGTCAGAGGGAGGATTTCAAGTTCAGCCTTAGCAATCCAGAGAGACCTTCAAGAACTTAGTGAGACCCTGCCTCAAAATAAAAAATAAACAAAGGATTGGAGTTGTAACTCAGTAGTAAAGTGCCCCTGGGCTCAATTTCCAGTACCCCCCACAGCACTCCCAAAACAATTTTAAAGCAGAAAGGACACGCAAGAGAAATAACCCTTACACAGTAATTTCTAATGCTAGATTAGGTGCCTTATCTCATTTAAGGTGTCAATCCATATGAATTTTATATTTGGAGAAGAAGTGTGATTATCAATCATTCCATAGAGTTTGAAGGGAACTCTGCATATCTAGCATAAATTATCCTATTCCTTTGCAGGTATATTACAGAGATTGAATTGTTTGCTTTCTTAGGTAAAATTTTTCAGTTTTTAAAATATGAAGGTCAGTAATCATTTTAGACATTGAACAGGTTGCCTACTAAATTCTGTAATTTTAACTTACAATCTTCAGTAATTTTTGCAATTATTTCGATGCCTAAAATAATTTGTTATTATCATTGAATAACTTTGTGTTTCATACCTTTGTCTACTTCATTTTGGGAATGCTGAAGTATAGATAGTTGCACTTGAGTTAGAGAAATATTGGATTTACTCACAATTTTTGTTTGACTATTCATTCTTCTAATTCCTTTTTTTTTTGGATAATTTTTGGCCATAGTATTAAGTGTATAATTGATAATCTTCTGTACTAACTATAATAATTGACCCAGATAAAATGTGGATGTCTATTTTTATTTAAAACATGGGTAAGGGGAAAGAAGTCAGGGAAATTTTGGAGGTCAAGTTTTATATTATGAAATCCCAATTTAATGATTTATACATATTTAGAAACAGTATGAGTCATCTATGATCAAAATGTGATTTTTAGGAAATTTCTGGGAGTACCTGCATATACTTTATAATTTTTGTTACTCAACTCTGATCTTGCTGCCAAGATCAAGGAAAATATTCATTTAGTTGGAAATCATAGTGCATTTCTTTATAAAACAGTGTGATTTGAATAGTACTCTGAATTCTTTCATTAAATAATATTTTAAATATAGAAGACAAGTACTGTGTTATATACTGTTTGTGTTTACCAGGATATTGCACTAATCTGAGAAAATTCCCCCCACCATCCCCCACTGCCTTTGCTAGCTGTGGGGTGTACAAAAGTGGTTCTTAGGAACTTTCTGGATTAAATTAATCTTTTTTTTTTTATTGTCCAGAATCTAAACTTAGTTTCATAATTTGGTCTCTTTGGAAAAATGTTTCTCAAGTTTTAATAAAGTTTAACAACACAGAGAACCCAAGCTGTGTATAAGTTGGAAACTTAACCTGTTGTGAAATGAAACACTATTTACCTCAGCATTACTGAATTAATTAGTTTGTGCAAAGTTTTCAATTTTAATTGATAACTTGCTTAGTGAGATTGAATGATTGACAAAAAGTGTAAAATAAAGCATGAGCAATTTTTAAGATACACTTGGTTCTTAAGTGTGACAAGAATTTTTTTTATTTTTATTTTTTTGGTGGTGGTACTGGGGGTTGAACTATGGGCACTCTACCACTGAGCTATATCCCCAGACCTTTTTTTTATTTAGAGGAAGGATCTTGCTGAATTGCCAAAGCTGGCCTGGAATTTATGATACTCCTGCCTCAGCCTCCCCTCTCTTGGGTAACGAGTAATTGAGATTATAGGAATGTGCCACCATGCCTAGGTAATTTCAGTTATTTAAAAATATGTGTAGCATACAATGGAGTATTACTCAGCCGTAAAGAATGAAATTATGGCATTTGCTGGTAAATGAATGGAACTGGAGGCCATCAGGCTAAGTGAAATAAACCAGTCCCAAAAGGCCAAAGGCCAAATGTTCTCTTTGATATGTGGATACAAACACACAATAAGGGAGGGAGGAGAATAGAAGTTCATTGGATTAGATAAAGGGATATGAAAGGAAGGGAGGGGGAATGGAACTAGGAAAGACAGAAGAATGAATTGGACAGAACTTTCCTATGTTCATATATGAATACATGATCAGTGTAACTCCACATCATGTACAACTACAAGAATGGAAAGTTATACTCTATGTATATATGATATGTCAAAATACATTCTACTGTCATATATAATGAAAAAAAGAACAAATAAAAATAAAAAGTGTGATAAAATATTAACCATTTAAATAATATTTATAACCAACATTGCAAGCAATGAATAATGTTTGCTTTTGATTGAGAGATTTTGTAATTCTCTAGGCTATTGTGAAGAGTATCTATAATAAATACTTTTAAAAAGTGTAACAATAATTTTATATTTAAATAGTTTCAAGACAAGCAAAAATTATAATTTATGAGTAACTGTATTTGCTCCTAGGAATATACTGACAAATATGAAAAGTAAGATTCATGTCGTTATGGAATGTAACTTCTAGTAGAGGAGACAACTAAAGAAGTGAGATAAGTACATTTCCAAAAGAGATGAGGTCCGTGAAAGAAAAGTAAAGTAAGATATGGCGATAAAAGGTAACTGGGATCTGAGACTTTTTAAATGGAGTCAGGAAAGTGTCTTTGTAAAGGTGATACTTGAACACAGAGACCTTAGTATGCTAGGGAAGTGAACATCCAAAATGTACACAAATGTACAAAGTTTCATGATATTGTCATTCTTTCCCTGAAAACCCTTAGAAGCCAAATTAGAATTGAAGTTTTTACAAACTCATCAGAAAATCAAGGACATATGGAAACCTAAATGGACCAAACTAATGATTCAGAAAATAATTCAACCTTCATAATAGAAAAAACCCATGACTGCTCTGGGATAAAACAGCCCAAGGAAAAGTATCTGCTGTAGATGGGATGAAAGAAGTCAGCAAACTGTCTTTCTTTTTTCCTCCATTTCTTCTTCTTTATTCTACCTCTTTCCCTTCTTCCTCTTCCCCACTCCACCTTTTTTTTCCTGGTTCTGGTTATTGAACCTAAGGCCTAGAACATGCTCAGCAGGCACTCTCCCACTAGCCACATCCCTGGCCCCAAACTATACTTTCTTTTTTTTTTTTTTTTTTTTTTTGGCGGTGCTGGGAATCGAACCCAGGGCCCTGTGCTTACAAGGCAAGCACTTTACCAACTAAGCTATCTCCCCAGCCCCTATACTTTCTATTAGACTTTTAATTACCGCATGTGGACTGATGGGGCAGGTTAGAATCCTGAGGAACATCTTGTACTGCAGAACCCACCTCCTGTGCTTAAACATAGGTCTTCACTGAAAGCTCAGAGGTAGTAAGAAAAGCCTGGGCCAGAAGAGTAGAACAGAAATCCTATCTGAGGCATGTGGAACCTCTCCCAAGGTTAAGGCAGCACTGAGAGAAACCAGCAGATGCACTTCAGACTTAGTTCTAGAAGGCTGAAGACAGGCAAAGATGTAGGGTTGAGCCCCCTATCTTGTACACTGGAACTCCCTGTATTCAACCAGTAATGATGGGACAAGGCAGGGGAGGTGAGACAATTGAAGCCATCACCTACTATAAGGAAACTGACCTCCAAAAGGAAGGCAAGGGCTGGGGATGTGGCTCAGTGGTAGAGCACTTGCCTGGCATGTGTGAGACCCTGGGTTCTATCTCCAGCACTGCAACCAGTCAGTCAATAAGGAAGGCCAATGAGGAGGAATAGGGATGAAAGAAAGCACCTACCTAAATTGTGAAAAAATAAGGTGTGGCACCCAGAGATCAAAGGGAACACTCTAGCAAACCAAAAGCGTGTCAATGGTGTTTTAAAAAAGAGAGCTCCCACCAGGCACTATGGCACATACCTATAATCCCAGCGACTCAGGAGGCTGAGGCTGAAGGTTCAAAAGTTCAAAGCCAGCCTCAGCAATTTAGCAAGACTCTAGGTAACTTAGTGAGACCCTGTCTCCAAATAAAAAATAAAATGGGTCGGGGATGTGGTTCAGTGGTAGAGGGCCCCAGTTACCAAAAGTAAATAAAAAAAGAGAGCTCCCAGCAGCATATAGTGACACATGCCTGTAATCCCAGTAGCTGGGGAGCCTAGACTGGAAGATAGAGAGTTTGAGGTTAGCTGTGGCAATTTAGCAAAGTACTGCTTCAAAATTTAAAAAGGACTAGGGGTATAACTCAAGGTAAAGAGCTTGCCTACCATGCATGAGGCCCTGGGTTCAATCACTAGTGCCAAAACAAACCAGAGAGCTCCCATAGTTTGTTTTTTTTTTTCTTTTTTAAAATAATTTTATATTTATCAAATAATTTTACAGATGCCTATATGCCTTGTACCCTTTCTCCCTGTTATTAATTAACAGCTGACTTTAGTAAGGTATGTTTGTTAAAATTGATGAGCTGGGGTTGGGGATATAGCTCAGTGGTTGATGTTTTTGTAGCATATGCAAGGCCCTTGGTTCAATCCTTAGTATTGCAAAGGAAAAAATAATTAAAATTGATGGACTAATGTTGATATGTTATTATCTAAGCCCATTTTTACCTAATGTCCTTTTTCTGCTTCAGAATCCCATCCTAGGTACCACATTATGTTTAGTTGTCATGTCTCCTTAGGCTTTTCTTGGATATGGCAATTTCTCTAACTTCTTGTTTTGGATGCCCATCATGTGCTGGGAATCAAATTGAGGACTTCACACATCCTACTCAAGCTCTCCACCACTGAGCCACACCCCTAGACTGCTTTGAAAGTTTTGAATATTATTATTCAGGTATTTGTAAAATATCCCTCTATTTTGGTATATGTCTGGAGTTTTTCTCATTATTAGAATGGTGTCTGGGGTTTTGGGTTTTGGGTAGGAAGGCCTAGGTCTAAGTACCCTTTTAATTATACAATATGAAGCAGACATGCTGTCAATATGACTTTTTTTCTTTGGATACTGGGATTGAATTCAGGGACACTTAATCACTGATCCACATCCCCAGCCCTTTTTTATTTTGAGAGTGTGGCTAAGTTTCTTAGGCCCTCACTAAGTTGCTTAGGACCTCAATAAGTTGCTGAGTCTGGCCTCAAACTTGAAACCCTCTTGACTCAGCCTCCCAAGCCACTGTGCCCTGCTTAAATGACTTTTGATTGTTGATGTTGACCCTGATCATCTGGTTGAAGTAATATTTGTCAGTTTTCTATAAAGTTATACTCTTTTTCCTCTCTTTGTATCTGTACTTTTTGGAAGTATTGACATAAGAAGTGAGGATCTCCATCTCTCTCTCTCTTTCTGTCTCTGCTTTTGTGGTAGGAACCCCAGAGATTTCTCTTGTGTTCTTTTCCACCTGCTGAGATCACAAAGGAGTCTGTAACCTGGAAGAGAGCCTTCAGTGGAACCAGACTGTGCTAGCACCCTATCTCAGACTTTTAGTCTCTGGAACCGTGAGGAATAAATCTCCAGTTTTATAAGCCACCCAGTCCATGGTATTTTGTTTCAGCAGTCCTAACTGATTAAGACAATAAGATTATGTTTTGGGGGTATAGCTCAGTGGTAGAGCCCTTGCCAAACATGTGCAAGGCCCTGAGTTTGATCCCCAGCAACACACACACACACAGACACACAGACAATAAGATTGATTATAAGGTATGCAAGCTAGAAGACATTGTAGTATCCTTTTCAAAGCACCCAAAGAAAAGTAAATACTGCCCATCTAGACTTCCATAATCTTTAAAATATCTTTAAAAAATATTTTTTTTCAGACTAACAAAAGATGTTAGGATTTATTACCAGCAGATCTGAGCTATTAAAATGTTAAAACTTTTTAGGCAGAAACAAAGTCATACCAGAAAGGAAGCTGAATGTGTAGATAGATCCAGAAATAGTAGTAATGTGGTTTCCTCATTTTTAATCTCTAAAGGATAATTGTTTATATAAAGGAAGAATAATAGTACTATATTTGGGGAGTTTATTATATTTCATATATTTATCATATACTGATGGTCCCTGACATGATTTTTTGACTTTATGATGGTGAGAAAGCAATAAGCGTTAAGTAGAACCCATACTTTGAATTTTGAATTTGATCCTTTCTAGGCTAACGATACATAGTAGAATCCTCTGGTGAAGCTGGGCAGCAGCAGCTCCTAATCAACCACATGATCATGAAGATAAACAACCGATCTTCTACAGTGTACTGTGTTGCTAAGCTAGGATGTTCAGTAGGTTGTCTGTTGAATTCATTTTTATGTGTAACAAAATACTCCTTAATGTTATCCAAGTTCATGTTATATTTGTCCTGATTCTCAAAGATACCTTTTTTCACTGATTCAGATGTAGTCTAAACATGACAGTTGGTTGATATCTTAGCCCTCCTTTACCTAAAGCAACCTCCTATTTTGGTTCTTTGCCACTTATTTATTGATGAAACCAGGTCATTTTTCTTATAGAAGGTCCCACATTCTCGTTTTGCTTCTATGTGATGTTAATTGTTCTTTTATTTCCCATATTTCCTGTAAACTGATTTGATGAGATTTGCTTTTATTTTAAATAAACACATATCCCTAATCAATGGTAATTTTGGAGTTAATATTTAAGAATATGGTTTAGGTTGCACCTTTTCTATTAGATAGTTAATGGACAATTTCTTTTTGACTGTGATTGTTAGCTATTTTCTAGGTTTTAGAGAGCTTGGAATTAGTTTTCTAAGCACACAGTAATTCTTCCTAAATAATCAGGAATTAGTTTTTTGTGTAATAATCTTTTCCTAATTATAATTAAACTCGTATTTCAAGAGACCTGAAAGCATCCAGTCTATAGTTTCTTATCTCCCAAAGTCCTGAATATACATAAATGTTCTTCTGAAATAGTTTGCTTAGGCTGCTATGACAAAGTACCACAGATGGGTGATTTAAACATCAGAGATATATTGTCTCACAGTTCTAGGGGCTGGAAATCTGAAATCAAGGTGTTGGCAGGGTTGGTTTCTTTCAGTATTAAATCCTTTTTTTTTTTTTGGTACAAGGGATTGAACCCAGGGAACTACTGAGTCACAACCCCAGACCTTTTATTTTATTTTTTTTTATGTTTTATTTTGAGATAGGGTCTTGCTAAGTTGCTTAGGGCCTTATTAAGTTACTGGCTTTGAACCTGCAATCCTCCTGCCGCAGCTTCCTGAGTTGTTGGAATTGCAGGCATGTGCTACTGCATGCAGCTTAAATCCATTTTTGACATGATATTTTCTTTTTTTTTTTTTTTTTGTGGTGCTGGGGATCGAACCCAGGGCCCTGTGCTTGTAAGGCAAGCACTTTACCAACTGAGCTATCTCCCCAGCCCTGACATGATATTTTCAACTTAGGATCAATTTATCAGGATATAACCTGTCGTAAGTCAAGGACCATCTGTATCATATATATATATCATGTACATAGTGCATATCATACATTTTATATGTGAACATTTATTTTATATATACTTAAATATATATGAAAATAGCATATATATATATAGCATAATGTATATTTAAATATATATGAAATAGCATAAAGAATAGTAGGAAGAATGTAATTTTAAGGTTCTTACACTAGGTTAAGTAGCATAGTGTTATTTGAAGATTGATTGTTAAATTTGAAATCCTACAGCAGTGGCTAAAAACATAAAAACAGAACTAATAATGCAGTGAAAGTGTTTAGAAGGAAACTTACTGTATATGTTAGAAAAGAAGAAAAGTGTCAAATCAATGATCTGAACAAGGGTTCAGTGATCTTTGGCCTTTAGACCAAATTCAGCACATAATCTGTTCTTGTGTGACTTGTGACTTAAAATTTCTTCTTATATATTAAAATGGTTTAGTGAAAATCAAAGGGAACTTTATAACGTGAAAATAATAGGAAATTCAAATTTTGTTGGCTGTAAGTAAAGTTTTATTGGAACATAGCTATGCTCATTTGTGTAAGTATTGTCTCTGTCTGCTTTTGCACTATATCAGCAGCATAGAATTTTTGGAATATACTGTATGGACTTCACAGAAAGTATTTGTCAAACGTAGTTATGGACTTTACAGGTACTAAAATAATATGGTTTTATGTTTCGCTTTTACTACTTCTATTTAACATTGAACCAGTGGTCCTAGACAGTATAAGAAGTCAAAAGAAGGAAAAAAGGCATAAAAAACTAACGAGGAAGTAAAATTATCGTTTACATATGACATGATTGTGTACATAGAAAACCTTGTGAGACCTACAAAAAACAATTCTAGTAAGTGAATTTAGCAAAGTCAATACATAGAAATCATTTGTAGTTCTCTGTAACAGCAGTGAACAATTAATAAACTGAAAAATTGTTTCCAATGACATGAAAGTATGCCAAGTACCTATGAATAAATCTAAGAATATGCTCTTAACCTCAAATGTAAAACACTGCTAAAGTAAGTTGAGAGAGAGAGAGAAATGGTGACATAGGCATGAACTAGAAGACTGCATTGTTAAAATGCAGGTCTTTCTAAAGTGATCTACAGGTTTAAATGCACTTTTCATTAACATCTTGGTAGTCTTTGAAGAAATAAACAATGATTCAATAAATTTACTAAAATGCAAAGGACTAAGGATAGTCAAAACAATTTTGAAAAACACAAAGTCAGTGACCTTTTATTCCCTGTTATCAGGATTTCTTTTGAAGCTGCAGTAAACAAGGCAGTGTAATCTTGGTGTAAGGTTGTACATATCAATAGAAAATAATAGAGAACTCAGAAATATACTGGCATTTATTCCCACCAAGTGCCAAGTCAGTCCAGCAGGAAAAACAGGAGGTCATTCTACCTTCATATCTATTTGGGAAACAATGAACTACTACTACTCACTCCATACACAGAAACTAATGGAATTGCATTTCATCATATAGTATATTCACCATATAGTGTAAAAACTATAAAATTTCTGTATTGTCTTTTGCTGAATAATAAATTTCCCACTACTTAGTGGCTTAAAGAAATAGATATTTATTACTTTACAGTTATTTTGTGTCAGGAACTCGGGGACCTTAGCTAGGTAACTCTGGCTTAGGTCTCTTACAAGGTTGCAGTCAAGATGTTAACAAGTGTGGTCATCTGAAGGCTGGATTGGAGTTGGAGAATCACTCAAGTGCCGCTAGCACCTGGCAGCTGCCTTCCTCAGAGTGGGTGCTACGAGAGAGAGAGAGAACAAGGAGGAAGCTGCAGTACCTTTTATGACAGTCTTGAAAGTCACACTGTCATTTTACTGTATTCTGTTCATGATTCCAGCCCACATTCAGGGATAGAGGAATTAAGTTTGTCATTTTTTTCTTTTCCTTTTAGAAATGGGGTATCTTGTGTTGCCCAAGCTGGACTGTAATTCCTGAGCTCAAGTGATACTCTTTCCTCAGATTCTTGAGTATCTGGGACTACTGGTATGTGCCACTGTACCTGGCAGTAGCACTCTAACACAGTAACTCTTAAGTGTTACTGAAATTAAAGATGTCATGCTACTCATTGCTCATCTGAAGACAAGTTAGTTAGAGGAAATCAGTTTAAAATAGCCAGTCCTGAGGAAAGAAAGAGGAGACATTTTGCTTCTCAGATCTCTATCTTTGGGGATTTCGGCAAGCAGAGTGTTTTTCTAGTGGAAAAGGAGGTACAGTGAAACAATAGGCCTATTTTTTTTTTTTTTAGTTTTGAGACAGAGTCTTCCTTGAATTGTTCAGGCTGACTCGAACCTATGATCCTCTTGCCTCAGCCTCTGAGTCTCTGGGCATTGTGCCCAACTTGTGAACAAATTTTTAAACTGCCATATCTTCTAGAAATTTCAAAAGGAGAATAATCTGATGGCCCTGGAATATTCTTGGATAATAAGCTAAGAGAAAAAAAAAAAGATTGGAATAAGAAAAAATATTGATAAATTAGAATTTACTTAAAGTTGCAGTCTTTAAAATACGTCATTAAGAAAATGAATAGGACAGGATATAAAGTTCAGTGGTACAGTACCCCTGGGTTCAATCTACAGTATCACAAACCCTTAAAAAAAGAAAATAGAATGGTTAGGGTTGGGAATATAGCTCAGTGGTAGAGCATTTCCCTAGAATGCACCTAGGGTTTGATCCCCAGCTCTCCAAACAAAACAGCACACACATGAGTAGATAAGCACAAAGTGGGGAGAAATATTTCCAGCTCATTTATCTGTTCTAGCATTTGTATCTAAAATGCATAAAGTGTTGAGTGCAGTGGTGCACACCTGTAATCCCAGAGACTTGGGAGACTGAGGCAAGAGGATCGCAAGTTGGAGGCCAACCTCAACAACTTAGCAAGGCCCTAAGCAATTCAGTGAGACCCTATCTTAAAATAACTAAAAAGAGCTGGAGATGTAGCTCAGTGGTAAAGTACCTCTGTACATAAATCAATAAATAAAATACATATGAAAATTCAGTAACCCAATAGCAAAATGAAGACATAAACAGACTCCAAAAGAGGTTTTATTAATGACCCTTAAACATTTGCAAAGGTACTTTACATTACTTAGTTACCAGAGAAATTTAACTCATAAAGAGACGCCATTTCACTATTTAGCAAGAGAAGAGACAATTGCCAATAGTCATCCAACAGAATTCTTAAGACCTATACATATTATTGAATGTTTAATTATGCTTTAAACAAAATTAAAAAAAAAATAGTAAAGGATAGTGTGGAGGAAGAATGTTTAGGTAGGAGGGGAAGTGCTGAGGTATTGAGGTATACTTCGGGATATTAAAGGGGGAAGGAGAAAAAAGTGGTAAGAGTTTTAGTTCAGAAGGGATGCTCTGTCATTTATCATTTGTTATGTTTGTCTCTGTTTTAACTTGCTAAGCAACAGGTTTTAAAATTTGAACATTTAATTTTTTGGAAGTTAGCATTCCATTGCCATATCATTAAAAATGAGAAGGGCTGAGGGTGTAGCTCAGTGGTAGTGATTTGCTTAGCATGCCTGGATTCAGTCCCCAGTACCAAACCCACAAAGTAATAAGGATGATGATAATAACAACAACCATAATAAAATAAGTCAGTGAGAGAGAATGACTATTAGTTTGTAAGGGAAGCAAGGGAGTAATAAAAAGAGATTTTTTTTCTTTCTTTCCTTTCTGTCCTTTTTAAGACAGAGTCTTGCCAGGTTGCCCAGTCTGGTACCAAACTCCTATGCTCAAGGGAATCCTGCCCCAGTTTCCAAAGTAGCTGGGGCTACAGGCTTGAGAGGGATGTCTTCTTAAAGACATTACTATTCACCCCATTATTAAATTTATAGTGAACTTTCTCCGTGGAACTTCTTTGATATTGAAGCTTTTTGAAGTTTTGTTCTTCTCATACCTCTCTAGATAAATTACCACTTTCTGAGTATATATCATGTGATTCAATGGCAGGGTTCTAACTTTAATTCTAGCCTCAGAGTTTTGCAAAGACAAAGAACCAGAGAGCTTGGTGGTTAAGAATTTAGGCTCTATATTGATTTCCTGGGTTCTGGTCTTGGTTCTACTGTCTACAGGCTTCCTTGCCTGGGACAGGTTCCTTAACTCCCATTAACTCCGTTTCTTATCTAGCAGGGCTGGGCGGAAGAATGGAGACCAGTTTGGAGGCTAGTGCAAATAATCCTGATGATGATGTGGATTAGGGAATGGGAGGTGAAGGAGGAGAAAAGTAGTCAAATCCTGAATGAGTTTTAAACATAATGCTAAACAGATGAGATGAGAAATTGGAAATAGAGTATGAGAAAAAGAAGACTCATCAGTGGCATCAAGGACTTTGGCGTCAGGAACTGTAGAATGGAGGTGCAATCTGCTGAGATGAGAATGAGTTTTTATAAAGGAATATCAGTAGGAAAGCTTTTTTGTTTATTTTTTTCTTTGTTATTTTGTGTTTTACAGTGCTGGGGATCAAACCCAGGGCCTTGCACCTGCTAGGCAGCCACTCTGAGATTTTAGAAATTGTCTGTTTGCATGTTTATTTTTGTAGCTATGATTTCGTGCCTAGCAGTGTTTTTGCTTCTTATCTTTCATGGAAGTAAGTGAAAATGAGAGCAAGCAAAGGGATTGACATGCAGACTCCTGGTGTCTACTTTATAAGATCGTGATTATAATCATGAACCACATCCCCAATTCCTTTTATTTTATTTTGGAACAGGGTCTCATTAGTTGTTTAGGGTCTCTCAATTGCTGAGATTGACCACAAATTTGCAATCTTCCTGACTCAGCCTCCCAAATTTCTGAGACTACAGGTGTGTGCCACAGTACCCAGTTCATGATTATTAGTCTTAAAGTCTTTTTACTGTTGCATGGCGTGAAGGAGAATGAAGTGTGATATTTTAGGATTTTCACTTGACCTTTCTTAGGAAAGGTGACATTGGACAAGTTGACCCTTAGACATGGTCTCATCTGGCAGTCTAAAACTTTTTTTAGTAAAGTTGGATGCAAAAAGGTTTATTCCATTGTCTGCAACCTCATTACGCAGGCCTGACAGTATGCCCTCCTTTTTGTCCCCTTAATTGCCAGACTCATTTAATTCTTATCTGTCTCAAGATTCTCAAATATGTATAATTTTTACATGATTCAACCTTATTTCAAGTAGCATTTCTTTCTTACATAAACATTTTAATAGGAAAACTGACATTATTTCCACCTATTGCTTAAGATTTCCTATTTGTCATAATATTTCTAAGAAAATGTATCAAGAGGCACACACTTCGGTAATAGAATATTTGTTCATGTATACATATAGTTCTTAAACAGGGTGACTGTATCTCCAAACGGAGACACCATTGAGAGTGAACAAACAGGATACCAGGATAGTGTGATTAGACTGGGACTGTTCTGGGCAAGTCAGAATGTATGGTCAACCTATTTGTAAAGTGCGGAGCACATTTGGCTAGATTAAGGTTCACTTTCTGTTTAAATCCTTGGACTTTACTGGAAGAAGGCAAGTGCCCTGGAATGGAGAGTTGAAAGGGAGAAAGTTCCATTGTATTGCAAGCAGGGATAAGAGGCTCACCTGCACTGTACTCACCTGAGGTGGTGGTGATAAGAGGTGATGATAAGAATGTGATTATAGATATTTTATATGAATACCAAAGACAACTGCAAAGGAAATCAGGAAAGAAGATTTAAGAAATCTTAAATCTTGATCTGCTCAGAGGTTTGTTTTTGTAGCAGTTAACTTTTACTCAGGAATAAGTAAAAGCTTTAAATTCAATGACTTTTGTTTTTGAAGTACAAATAACATATATGGGTATCTTATAACCTTTCACAAGTAATATAAAACTTGGAAAATCAGATACTGGTATCTAATAACTATTAGTAATTCTTAAGAGAAGTCAGCATAAATGTATTAGTGTATGATTTACTAGTACTCAGTGTTATTTGTTAGTACAAATGAATTAAGATAAAAAATTGGAGGTTAAATGAGGTTAAATAATAAAAGAACTCTTTCTTCCTCTTTTTGTTTTTGTTTTTGGTCCTACGGTATGAAACCAGGGACATTTTACCACTAAGCTACATTCCCTACCCTTTTTAAATTTTTTATTTTGAAACAGGGTCTTGCTAAATTGCTAAGGCTGGCCTCAACCTGGCAGTCCTCCTGCCTCAGCCTCCTGAGTGACTGGGATTATAGTTGTGTGCCACCATGTCTGGCAAGAATTATTTATTTATTTTTACCACTACTATGTCAGTCATCAGAGAGAACACATAAATATTTTAACCTCAAGGTAAACAGTAGTAAAGTGGATGTTGATGTTTTTAAAATACATATGTGTAAAATGAAATCTTTCTGTATCTAATTTTCTACAGTTTCCTTTTTTTACCTTTCACTGTACTGAGAACAAGTTTTTGTATGCCAGTGTATATTCTTCATTATTTAGATGGCTGTATAGTTTGCCTTTGTTTGGATCCGCCATAGTTTATATAACCAGACCTCAACCTATGTGTATTTTCTTAACATCATAAAAAACAGTGATGAAAATCCTGTAGCTGAATCTATGAGAATGTTTATAATATGTTTCCTTAAGTTAAATTCCTAGAAGTATAATTGTGAGGCCAAAAGGGATGCAGAATTTTAAGACCTTTGACATACATTGCCATATTGCCCTCCAGAAATGTTTTACTAGTTTAAACTCCTACCAGTATAAACCATTGCCCTGTACCCTGTACTCTTTAATGAACCTTTGCTAGTTTGATAGGTAGAAAATGTTTTCTTATTAATTTATAAAACTTTTGGTTTACAAAGAGGACAGGTGTCTTCAGTGTCCCCAATACTTGCTATCTCCCTAACCTATTTTTGTTGCTTTGTGTGTCTCTGTGTACACATGCTTGTGTATTCCTCATATATTAAAGATATTAATCCAAGTGTAATTTAAAATTCACTCTTTTTAGTTTTGCAGATAACTAGGGAAATGCAAATAAAATAATAGTGAAGTACCTCTATATTCTTACTAGCAAATTTACTTTTTTTTTCTGGTACTGGGGATTGAATCCAGGATCATTTTACCAGTAAGCTACATACTCAGTCCTTTTTATTTTTTATTTTGAGACAGGGTCTTACTAAGTTGCGGAGGCTCTCACTAAATTGCTGAGGCTGACCTTGAACTTTTGACCTTCCTGCCTTAGCTTGCTGAGTGGCTGGGATTACAGGTGTGTGCCACCATGCCTGGCTTCACAAAATTACTTTTTAAGATACTAACAGTGAGCTGGGTGCAGTGGTGCACTCATGTAATCCCAGCAGCTCGGGAGGCTGAAGCAGGAGGATCGCAAGTTCAAAGCCAGCAAAGGAAGGTGGCAAGCAACTCAGTGAGACCCTGTCTCTAAATAAAACACAAAATAGGGCTGGGGATGTGGCTCAGAGGTTGAGTGCCTCTGAGTTCAATCCCTGGCACCCCCCCACCCCGCCTGGTATTGTTGGTGGCATTATAAACCATCCAGTTCTTTAGTAAACAATAATATAATAAATATTAATAGTCATAAAATGTACATATCTAGTAATTCTATACCTAGGAGTTTATCAAAAGAAAATAATTGAAAAGTGATACTAAATGTACTAAATAGTTTATTGCAGCATTATCATAATGATGAGTTAGGAACAAGTTAATGAATTAGAAATAATGGTTAGCCGAATTAGATCATCCTTAAGATACCAAACTAGCATTAAAAATTATTAGGAAGATTATAAATTGACATAGAAGGGTAGGCATGAATGGGTTGAAGCAAAGTACAAAATTATTTCAATTTTATCATTACCACTGCGTAAAATTGCACATTAAAAACGAACACAAGCTGGGGAGATAGCTCAGTCGGTAGAGTGCTTGCCTTGTAAGCACAAGGCCCTGGGTTCGATCCCTAGTACCCAAAAAAAAAAAAAAAAAAAAGAACGAACACAAGAAGGAAATCCAGTGGATTTGTTACCAAGTATGTATGTATAGAGTTTCCTAGGAATAAGGCTATAAAAAGCTAGTATTTATTGAGTAATTATTGTATGCCATCTTCTTATAGCACTCTCATGAAGCAATTGATGTTATTTTTCAATTAACAAACTGAATTTTCATTGGACAGAAAAATTTGATTTATTATTATGGATATATAAAGAATAGTATAATGAATTTCATGTAATGATCACCTGACTTCTGTGCTTTGTAGTTTACAGTTCTGGTGAGTTGCAGAGTAGGAATTTGAACTCACGTCTATGTTGTTTCAAAATCATGTTTTTAATTATCCAGTGCTATTGCTTCTTCATTTTGTTAGTTGTTACTATTGAATAATCTTACAGTTGTTGGTATTTTGGTAAAATAGACACAAAAAGTGTTCATAGTAGTTACAATCCATTTAATAGTGAAGTTTTGGAGTTGGTTATAAGATGGAAAAAGCACTCTCTTTTAATGCCATGCATTTTGTAAAAAGCATTTTTTGGTTGCCCTGCTCTACAAAGACAAAACCTGCTGATACAGTTCATCCTGTTTTATGAATCTTTGACCCATTCATCAGACTCTGACCACTCTAAAGATAAAGAATTATGGTTGTATTGGTCTTTCCAACTGAAGTGGCCTCTGCAGATTGAGAAATTGTGTAATTATTAACTGTGGTAATGGATAAGTACTTTCAAGTTTCATCTGGTATCTTAATGAGCTTTAACCCTCTGCATACACCTAAAATGAATCCTAGAATCTTTGAAACTCATTGGTTATGTATGACTTAACTCTTATATTTAATTTTGCTATGATAAATGTTGTTTCCCCTGCCCTCATCATTCTCCATCCCCTTACTTACACACTCATAACTCCTATTCATTGTAGTATTTTAGTAGCAGCAGCCTTTGCTATAAATAGATTTTAAAAGTACACATTTTTAAATGGGACTTCATAGTTAATTTTTGGAAGAGTGGGAATCCCACATTTGTAGGGGTATTTATTCAGACAAATAAGTGAAGGTACACCAAAGCAATTATTATATTTAAATAATGTGCTTTATAGAATTTTTATTCACCTCAAACATCATTTGCTTTGGGTGATTTCTCTGAACTCTCAAGACCACTTTGTTTTTACCACTATGTGCTCTACCATCTTTCCCTACAGGAAAAGGCAAGTACACAGGTTTGAATCTTGCCTTTGGTTTTTCTATGATCCTGTCAGATGTGGTGATGCTAGAAATATAGACCTGGGGGTGGAGGGAGGGAGAGAGAAAAGAGAAGAGGAGGGGAGCAGAGGGAAGGGGGGGGAGGGAAGGAAAGGAGAGAGGAGAGAGGAGAGAGGGGAGAGAGAGAGAGAGAGAGAGAGAGAGAGAGAGAGATATGAATATAGATTGGTAAGGCACAGTTGAATATTTGGTAGGATTGGATAAAGTTCTCCAGAAATATGTGAAATGAAGAGATGGCTCCAGGAAGAAGTAGAGAAAGAAAAATTAAAACAGTGAAAGAACTAGTTAGAAAAGAGCAGTGATCTAGAAACAAAGGAAAAAAAGAATTTACAGTTGATGTGGTGAAGTATTATGAGTAGTTGGCAGTTTGGACCTCACTATTGTCTTAATAGAGATAGGAAATGAAAGTCTGGCATTTCGGAGATACTGGTAAGTGAGGACAGAAGCAGTAAGTTTCATATACTCTTTAAATGTCCTGGAGGTTACCAACAATAGGCCTATCCCTTGGGTGATCAAATTTGAGTAGCTTTCCAGGGCCCTGGGTTGGGATGGGGACTAGGAATGACTCCTGGGCTGTAGCGTACTTTTTTCTGAAGATTTAATAATGTTGATAATGATTTAGCAAATTAAGTAACAGAATTTTGTCATTAACCATAGTCATAAGAACTGCAAAATGCAGATAATGGACAGTTATGTGTCGGTCGTGCTGTCCCAGGCTGCTCTATTCTGAGGACTTCCTTGCTTTTAATTCTGTAGTAGCTGATATCACTGCTTTTATAATTGTCACTTTAAAGCTCCTTGATTTGGTGCGTTTCTGATACCCAGCATAATGCCTGACAAATAGCGTTGAGTTTTATGTGAATGATTGAACAGATAAACCAATAAGTTTTTCTTTTAAAGCACAAAATAATTCTAATTTGGTGGTCTCATGGGAGTAAAAATGCAGGATATTTGAGGAAAGAATAACTGATAAACAGTTTCATAGGGCAGTAAGAAAAGGTTTGAAAACTGACCTTTCTATTTGACTATTAGAAGACCATTGGTTTCCAAGTATTATGTCAAAATTATTGGAATAGAAGTCAAATTAAGTGGCTTGAAAAATAAATGAGAAGAAGTGAGAACAAGAAACAAGATAGATTTTTTTTTTATTTAAAAATATTGAAACTAAAAGGAAGAAACCATTGGAGAAGAAACTAAAAATTCTAAAGTGGAGAGTTCCTTATCATTGGCATCTTTATGAACTTGATTTGCATATATCAAAGTATTCCCACCAATATATCTGGATAATATATTCTTGGTTTCTATATATTTTTTGAAGGATTTTGCTGTGCTATTTGGAGCCTCCTAGTGGCAAATCTAATCATGGCATATAATAGTAAAAAAAAATTAGATCTTATATTCCAGTTATTCCTTATGCAAATTAATTTTTTCTATGAGGATTAAATTAGGGTGGAATATGTGATAATTATAGTGATGCTTAGTTCTTTGATTTTCAGTGTGTCAAAACTTGACACCTAAATTATACTGTAATTTTTGTCTCCTTAGCAATAATTCACTATTATAAACTGAAAATTGTAGTACATTTATTTTAGTTGCTAGTACCTTAATAGCGGCTACCATTGTTCTCAACTCATACTGAAATGCTAGCTATAGGACCATTATTATGAAATTGTTGGAACATTATATTCTGTTGAAAGATTGTGAAAGAAAAGCCCAACTTATCAAAAAATTGATATGAAAATAATATGCATTAATTATTCATCACAGTAAAACTTTTAAAAATAAAAATCTTTAAAAATCATATAAACTTTCTTCTTAGTGTTTTTTTATAGGATTTAAAAATAATATTAAGTATTTCTGAACAATATAAAGAATACTTATGTAAACATACACAGTTAAAAAAATAAAATGTGATCAGTATAGTTAAGGCATTCTGTGTACCTTTTATACATCCCTTTTATTCTATCCTAAAGGTAACCACAATCCTTGTTTTAAAACTCAATGTATTGATATCATACACACACACAAACACACACACACACACACTCACTGGGGAATGAACCCAAGGACCCTGTAGCACCAAGCTACACCCCAACCCTTTATTTATTTTTATTTTTATTATTATTCTTTAGTACTGGATATTGAACCCAGGGTTGCTTTACCACTAAGTTACATTTCCAGCCCCTTTTATTTTTTTATTTTGGTTAAATTACTGAGGCTGACCTCAAACTTGCAATCTGCTTCAGCCTCCTGAATAGCTGGGATTCCAGGCATATGCCCCTGCATCTATCTGTATATTGTATTCTTTTTTTTTTAAATTAAATTTAAAAAAAATTTTACAGACTGCATTTTTGATTCATTGTACACAAATGGGGTACAACTTTTCATTTCTATAGTTGTACACAATGTAGATTCACACTATTCATGTAATCATATATATACACAGGGTAATACTGTCTGTTTCATTCTACTGTTTCCGTCTCCCACTTCCTCTCACCCCATTTTCTTCTACACCATCCAAAGTTCCTTCATTCTTCTCTCCTCCCCTCTCCCCCTGTATATTGTATTCTTAAAATTACATTTTTTTAGTACTATGGAATTAACCCAGGGGTGTTAACTACTTAGCTACATCCCCAATCATTTTTATTTTTTATTTTGAGACAGGGTCTCACGAAGGTGCTTAACTGAGACTGACTTTGAACTTCCAATCCTCCTATCTCAGCCTCCTGAATTATTGGGATTACAGGTGTGCACCACTGAACCTGGCTTAAAATTGCATTTTTATTTAAAATTCTTTTTGTAAAATGGATCTGTGTTAACATGTAGCTCTTCTTCATTTATTTTTGCTGCCATGTAGTATATCTCTGAATATTGTATACTTTATCCATTCTCCTCTTCATGGAGTTTTAGGTTATTTTTAATTTATTGCTTATGGTCTCCCATGATCACTCTTTTACATGTTTTCTTATGTGTATGTGGGTAAGAATTTGCCAGAGCAGAAACTTGGAAGTACAGTTGTTCTGTTGAATGGTATGTGTGCCCTCAGTTTTACTGTATTTTGCCAAATTGTTCTTCAAAGTATTAGGCCAATTTACCCTTCCAGTATAAAAGTTCTCCAATCTTGGGTATTGTCAGACTATTCAAAATTTTATTCAGTTCTGTGGATGTGAAATGGTGGTTTCTTGAAAACAGACTTATATCATAGGGTATTTCAAACATGTACAAAAATAGATCAGGGCAGTGAACTGTGATGTGTTTCATCACCCTCGTCTCATCAGTTATTGACACATGGCCAGTGTTGTTTTGTATATACGCTCCGCTCCTCCCCTCTCCGTGTTGTTATGAAGAAATCTGAGATAGAATACTGTTCTATCTGAAAACACTCATATATATATATATCTATATCTATCTTCAGCACATAACGCTTTTAAACATAGCCATAAGAGCCTTATTCCACTATAAAATGACAGTAGTCCTTTCATTTATCAAATGTTAATCAATGTTTCAGTTTTTCCAATTGTTTTATAATATTTTCACATTTGTTTGTTCAAGTCAGAATCTAAATAAGGTCCATACATTGTAATTGGCCTCAATCTGTAGGTTTCCTCCACTCTTTCTTGCAACATCTATTTTTCTGAGGTTAGTAGCCATTAATGATCATTGCCTAAAAGATCCATTAATTCACTAGGAGTTGCAAAATGATGAAAATATATAATTCCTTTTTTGGTTTCTAGCAGTATATCTCTAAAGATTTCTAGCTGGGTATGGTGGCTCATTCCTGTAATTATAGCTCCTTGGGAGGCTGAGGCAGGAGGATTGCAAGTTCAAGACTGTCCTGGGCAATTTGATCTTATTTATCTGCTTTAAAAAAGTCCCTTATGATTTTCTAAAGATGACCATTGAGAGAGTTTGCTGTAGTTATCTTTATTTTCTCATGGATATAAGCTCGTTTAATATGATCTAATTCATTACACTATTTGTCTTGTTGATGCTCAGTGGGAACTTCTTCAAGTTAATTTTGATTTCTCTTTTAATAACCCTAGTAGTCTTTTATAGTTCTTTTGCGGGGGCAGGGCTTCTGGTACAGTATATTTCAGGTTTATCTTGTAATTTCCTGTCCTAGACCTGAAATTATTTCTTTAAAGGAGACCTAGTCACATAGCCATTCTCTGTCTAGCAATACAAAAATGCCCAATTTCCAGAAAGAAAGCAAGTGTTCAGGATTGATTGCATTGTTTACGTAAATATTCTTATGAAGGAATGACTGGAAACCTGATATTTAAATTCACAGATGCCAGCCAGCCCAGGTCCATTTTATATGGAAACTTTTTAAAGGATATAGTCTCAGACTATACCTCAGACATTACCGTTTTTTTTTTTTTTTGCAGGGGCAGGGTACTGGGGGAGTGAATTCAGGGGCATTCGGCCACTGAACCCTATTTCGTGTTTTATTTAGAGACAGGGTCTCACTGAGTTGCTTAGTACCTTGCTTTTCCTGAGGTTGTCTTAGAACTCATGATCTTCATGCCTCAGCCTCCTGAGCTGCTGGGATTATGGGTACGTTACTTTTTTTTAATGTATGGATGCCTGTTAGATGTCTTGTGGTGGTGAGGAGTAAGTAGAAAATTGAATAAGGAGTCAGGAGTTCAGAGGAGAGGTTTCAATAGATACATATGTGATTATTAGCTTGTAGAAGCTATTTAAAGCCCTAAGACTGAATGAAATCATGTAGGTAGTGAGCTCTGAGAAAGATTCAAATACTGGGACCTTGCATAAGAAATTGAGGATCTGAAAAGCAGCTGGCAAAGGAGATTGAGAAAGAGCAATTGGTAAGAGTTTGAGGTAGGTCAAAATTCAAGGGGATATGATATCCTTAAAGTCAAATGAAAAGAAGGAGTGAGTGCTGCTGATAGGCCAATTAAACTAAAAATAGAGAATTGATAGATGGCAATGTGGAAGTCAGTGGAGACCTTGAAATAAGCTATTGTTTCTGTGTAGAGATTTGGACAAAAACTTAGTGCACTGGGTTTAAGAATAAACAGGAGCAGAGGGAATATAGGTGATTCTTTCATGACTGTATATAGAAGTAGAAAACGTGGTGTAATAAGTGGAGAAGGACAGGAGATGCTGAATAACAGCATGGGAAAAACTAACAGCATGTTAATGGAGTTACTTTAGTACATAGAAAAATCCATGACAGAGGGTAGCAGGGGAAAATTATTAGAGCCTGAGCAGGAAAGTGGGACCAAGATGGTGAGTAAGTGTTTAAGAGATGGTCTTCATTGAAGCATGATAGTTAGTCCATGTAACAGAAGGGTAGGCAGAGTGTATAAGACCCAATAAGACCCATAGAACTGGGTTGGTGGAACTGATGATTGTGTATTTTTTTTCTCTAGTTACTTCTGACCAGCATAGGTGATGATTCAGTGTTTGTGTTTAGCTGCATTAAGTACCTTGGAGATCAAAGCAGAAAAGTTAGAAAAGCATGATAGGGAGTGATAATAGTAAACCCTAGAATTTAAGATGATTAAGGATGCAAATGAAGAAAGAGTCTGTGAAATATATGGTAAGATAAGTGCTTTCATTTTAGATCCCATGTGGTCAAAGAACTGTTGAAGTTGTCCATATAGAGGGAAAAAAGTTGGAAAATAGAAAGTATAGAGTTGAAAACGATATTGAAATTAGAAAATAAGTATTATTGTGTATGATTATACAAGTAGATGACTGAGGTAAGGGAGAAAATAAAGTCAACAGAGGAGAGGAGGTCAAGGAATCATGAGGGTAAGACCAGTGTATAGGAAGGACCAACCATACTGATATTGAAAATCATGAGTTATGATCAGATTTGGAAGAGGTGCCAGTGAGCAAATCTTGGAGATATTAAGTGTGACTGGGGATTATAGCTGGCATTTCTTGGCTTAGACCTCATTTCCTATATACTTCCACATGGGCTTTTCATGATTTCATGCATCTTATGTTTTTACGGTGGACCCTATTCTCTAATCAAAGTCAGTCGTACCATGTCTTTCATAATTTTGCCCTTTTAAATCCTGTTTTTTGTTTGAAATGCTTGTATCCGCCTTCTGTAGGAGCCCTCTTCCCTGGTAGATCATTATCATTTCCTATTTATAGGTTCTAGTATTGATTACATTATTTTGAAACTACAAGTTTATGTTCACTGTTTTCCCTCCAGTTTTTTTTAACCAGGTCAACAGTTCCCTCATGTCAATAATCTTTTCTGTCTTCTGCCCATACAACACTGTAAAAATGTTTTCAATGAATTCTAGGAATAGATCTATTTAATAAGTGCTTATTTAAAGTCTGTCAAAACAAGCAAACATTGATATGATTCTTTTATGTGTATCTCAGTAAGTACTTTAGATTTGCTTATTTCAAGTTATCACAGTTTAAAAGTTTAAATGATAGAGTTTTTCTTTAATCTAAATGTCACAAAATAATTATAATCAATCTGATTATGGAAAAGGTGAAAAAATACAAAACCAGTTTTTTATTGATTTTGCTAACAGATTGAAGTGAAAAAGGTAATATGTTGCTTGTACATTTTGAAGAAAGTTTTACTTTTTTATATTCTCTGCCTTCCAGTTTGAGCCTTCTGATTTGGTTTTGATAATGGAGTTCACAGTTGAAGGAAGAAGACCCAAAACTTATTGAGATAATCTATGGAGTAAAGAAAACAGGTAATGTAAACGTGACTGTAATACAGTTACACTAACTAACTTTCACTAACTTATTATTTAAATGAGGCAAGTTTTTAAGACAAGAAATGAACATACTAAAGATTTCTTTACCTGTTTGATGCTAGTTTTATTCTTAATTTTCTTTATCTGAAAGAATCTTTAGGTGAAGTTTTTTTGTGACTAATTGATTTTTCTTATGGTTTATGGTGTATATATGAATTTTATAATTAAATGGCATATGAAATAAATGATCTATTAATTATTCATAGTTTACATTATATTTTATTTTGATACATTATTAAGTTAATATTGATATATAAAAGTCTATCAAAAATTAATTTGGTGTTTTTCATTTTTACCAGAAATTATGAGTGGAGGATCTCAAGTTCACATGTTTTGGGGTGCTCCAGCTGGTCCACTAAAAATGACAGTATCACAGAGACCAATCTTAATGTCCACTGCAAATCCCTGGAAAAAAATTCAGCTTTTGTACAATCAGCATTCTTTATATCTGAAGGATGAAAACCAGGAGCCCAACAATCTCAAAGACTGTCAAACCTCAGAAGCTATTACTAGCCCTTCAGCTGTTCTAAGTGGTTGTTGTTTAGTGAACTCTGTGAGTAGATGTGTTCAGGTGAAAGATGACTTTACATATTCGACTTCAGAAACACGGAATATAAAATTCCAGAAGATTCACCCCTCAGGGCTGAGTGATGTAACCAACTCTAATGTGCAAATATATGGATTTAAGGGCGCAGTTCAGCATTTACCTGAAGAAGAAAAGTATGAAAAGATTCAATGTGAAAATAATAAAATTACAGATGAACAGCCTAGAAATGAGTCAAACATATGTGGTCACAACTTTCAAACAAATTCCTTTCAGTTAGATCATAAATGTGCAGTTGTGTTGGATTTGGTTGATAGTACTGAACAAACTAATGTAGATCTAGAAGCTATAGAAACAAAGTACAAGCCAGCAGAACACCATGACATGCAAAACCAGTGTCTGGAATTCTTTTCCTCTAATGCAGTGGATGAGCCAAGGTCTGATGGAGCAGTTAGGAAAGTCTCAAACCTTAAAACATCTACTGACACTGAATTTCTGAGTATAATGACCTCTAGTCAGGTTGCTTTTTTAGCTCAAAGGGAGGATAAAGCTCTGAATTCTATAAATAAAGGGATCGTATACATGGAGACTAAACCAAAGGCAAGTCATGGGGAATTAAGAATAACTGAAGATAATTTGATTCAGTCTAAGGATGATTTTACAGAAGGACATGAAAGTGGACTTAAAGAAACATATTCCTTAGAACTTTTTAGTCCTATTTGTCCTGAAAAAAAGAGTATTCACATAAACCCTGAAAAAGATGTTGAAGAAAATATAGGCTCTCAAGAACTTTTCAGTTCTGAAGATAAACTGCCACCAAATGAGATTTGTATTGAGTTGTGTCGCTCAGGAATACTGTGTTCCCAACTAAACACCTTTCAGAAAAGTGCTGTTAAAAGAAGTTGGAGCTCTGAAGATAAACCAGGCCATTCTAAAGCTCTGTCTAAAGTCTTTAAAGTGTCTAAGAAAATGAAGTTGGGTTCTAATGCAAGAGATTCTACCATAGCAATGGGCCAGAGAAATGTGTCTGAATTTAAGGGTATTAAAAAAATATCATTAATAAAAAATTGTGATTCTAAAAGTCAGAAGTATAATTGTTTAGCTCTGGTGCTAACTCCATGTCATGTGAAAGAAATAAACATAAAATCTGGAGCCAATTCTGGCTCTAAAGTGCCCTTAGCAACAATTACAGTAATTGATCAATCGGAAATTAAGAAGAAGGTTTTTCTTTGGAGAACCGCAGCATTTTGGGCACTTACAGTATTTCTCGGAGATATAATTTTACTCACAGGTGAGGTCATCAGAGTTTAGTGGTGGCTTATTTTTTCTTATATATTTTTTAAATATTGTTTTTAGTTGTTGATGGACCTTTATTTTATTCATTTGTTTATGTGTGGTGCTGAGAATTGAACCAGTGCCTCACACATCAGGCAATCACTCCACCACTGAGCCACTGAGCCCCTTGGTGGCTTATTTTATAAAGCCATGGTTTTTGTGTGTTTGTTTTGTTCTACTTTAAGTCTTTGAAGATTCTTCCTTTGCCTTTTGCCTCCTAGGGACCCAGCCTAATTGCCCTCTTGTAGCATTGCATTGGTCTGCTTATGCTGCCCAGTATCCTGTACATTGCCATTTCTGGGCCTCTGTCCTATCCTTAATTCTGTATTGCCATTCTATTCATCTTCTTTAAGAAGCTGGCCCTGGTTGCTACCTCTTATTCATTTACCATATAACTGTTTCAGTCATACCATTGGGCCCCTTTTCATTTTCCTATGATTTTGGCTATGTTTTTAATTTTCTTATGGTTTTTTTGATCATGTCTGTCTTATTTTTAACCCTCTTCAATCCTTTTCTTTAGTACTAGTAGGATGAAAGGATAGCATTTCTGCTACTTTATCCCTTATAATGCTCTGCACTTTATATTCTTACTCAAGGAACAGGTACAGATTTCTACTGCATTTTTATTATTAAAATTAAATGTTAATCACATTAGGAAATAAAAAGAAAAACTGGTATTATATAAATTTCATATAACTACTTATAAAGTTTTAAAGTGTTACTTTCTAGTTATTTTGTTTATCCTCTTTAAAATGTGTGTTGCACACTTGTGCATGTGCGCACACCACTGATATATTTATTGGGAGCTTACTGTGTATCAAACTTTGTTTTAGATGTCACGTGTTTATCTCATTACAACTATATGAGGAAGAAAATGTTTGTTATCATCATTTTTCTGTTGAAGCAGGCCCCAAAATATAAAATAACTTGCACAATGTCACATATGTACGAAAAGGCAAAGTCATAGACGCCAGAGTTGCATACTCTTACTATATAGTTTTGATCATAAAGAACATATAATTTTTACCCTTTTTCACCGAACATAAGAAATCTAACATTTTGTTACATTTTATTTGTTGATTTAAAATTAATGCATAATATATGAGAGCCAGAAGAAAATTAATAACTAAATATACATAGGAAACTATGTGATAGGGAAGAGGTAGGTAGGTACAGGTTATACTTAGAAACTTAGAAAAACATTAGTGTATTTTGTAGCAGTTTTACAAATGGTTTGTAGGGGGAATGAGAAACTTAGTTAATATATTCTGGTGTACTTCCAGAATTATCAGGGATAATCTAATAAAGAGGTAAACACAAGTTTGTAACAAACAACCTTACTGTAGTCCCACATCACTATGTGTTGTTATTGGAGAGTCCGTGTAACTCCTATTCTAACTCAGTGCTGAATACCCCTTTACCTGTGATTTGATTTCGTAGTAGAACTGTTCACAAGGTGAGGGGATTGAAGACATTTTCTTTAGCTATTAATACTTCATTGTAAATGAAAAAATTGTATTCTGATTTCTTGTCTCATTAACCTATTTAATGTAAGCTTATGTTACAGAGTTGAAATCTACTTTTGGAATATTGATGAAATTAGCTTTCCCAGACTGAAGAGGGCTGGAGTCTGGATCATAGTCATTTTATCAAGGTCCTTTGCCATAGCCATTCACTTTGTGAAATTTCCTGGAGGCCTTTTCCTAGTAGATGGAAACTTGACCTTGTTATTTCTATATTCCCCCCTAGTGTTTTATATAGTTGTTAATGACTAGGTAACATTCTATCAAGTGACTATTAGATTTTACTAATCTATTTTTCTATTATAGGATATTTAGGTTATATCTATGAACAGTTTTAAAAAATACCAGTTTTTTATTTTATATTCTTAGAAAAAATATATTTAGTTTACTGTTTTCTGAGTGAGTTTTATTTTGTGTGGAATGGATGGAAACTTAGAAAAAAATCAATCTTTTTCCATAGTCCTAATTAAGTTGTGAATTATATTTGCATGGACATTTATGAGTGACATTCCATTTTAGGTAATAGCATCCAATAGTATATTGTTATATCTCTGTCTTGGATAGCTCATACTCTCTGTTGATATACATCTCCAAACTGAAACATTTTATATAATAGCATGTCCCAGAACACTCATACTCTGTTGATATACATCCCCAAACTGAAACATTTTATATTATAGCATGTCCCAGAACACGTCCCTTTTAGTATATAGATTTTTTTTTATTACAGTAGAACTAAGAAATGCTATAAATGTGGCTTATCTATGGGAGACTGTTGATTAAAATTAAAAAAAGAAAAGGAATGGCTTAATCTGGGGAAATCACAATTTTAAGTAACAGACCAAAGAAGAGGAGTTAGAAACTAGGGCATAGCAATGAGCAGGCAAAATGGAAACCAGGAGGCAAGGACTGGGCTGGGCTACAACTCCCCACCCCCTCTATCACCACTAATCTAACATTAGGTTTTGCAATCCTAGTCTTCAGATGGCTCTTATGGAAATTTCTCATTTGTTGCTTTTTGCTGAAGAGTAGGCAATCTGAGTGTCAGAACATGAAAAGTCTTCTGTTGTTATTGTTGTTTTGCAGTGGTGGGACTTGAATTCTTACATGCTAGGCAAGTACTCTTACTGAGCTACATCAGCAGTGCAATGAAAAGCCTTGGAAGCGTTGCTAACTCTTCCTGATTAGCCACTGGGGCTTCTCTGATTGTTCCTTAAGCAAGTCACTTGATCCCATTAATGTGCTTGATAATCACTTGTTAGCATTGTGGGGCTTGGATTGAAAAAGGGGTACTGGGAACTATTAAGAGAGCAATGTGTGATGTAAAGCAGCAGGATTGTAAAGGCAGTGGCAGAGTCAGCTGGTTGGAGGTAGGGGGACAAAGGTTGTGAAGAAAGAGGCAGGATAACCTCAAACTGGTTTACCTGACTAGCAGCATAGAACCCACAAATGAAATGGGTAATATGGAGGGAAAGCAGTTTTGGATAATGCTGAGTTTGGGGAGCATGTAAAATCCAGTTGCTAAATCCATATGGGAATATCCTTTAAGACAGTTGTAGATAAAAGAGCTTGAAGTTGAGGACAGGGTTTAGAATGTAAATTTAGAAGTAATGATTTGTAATTTATGCCTCCTTGTTTTTCTTATTTACCAAATTCTTTTGCTATTGTTAATATTTTAAGCTCCTAACACTTAGTACATGGATTATATCCTATGTGGTAGTTATCCCTCTTTCTTTCTCTATTTAGGACTTATAGTTTTTGCTTTGACTAGAACTGTTTCTGTTGATATATTTACTTCTACTAAATGATTCCTCTCTCTCCATCCTAGATCATATTGCTCTTTTTTTCTCAATGAAAAATGTTCTCTGCCTCCCAAATATTTCACTTTTGATATCATAGAAGATAATTACCAAACCGTTCAGGGAAAAATAATTAAGTTCTTTAAAATCTGCCTTATATTCAGATATATTTAATACAGAAGGGACCAGTGCACACTGAGTATTACTGTATGTCTAGGCACTACTTAGGATTTTTTTAAAACTTTATGATGGTGCAAAAGCAATAAACACATACTTGGATTTTGAACGACTACTTTGCTTCCAGATCCTAAAATATTTATTTTTTAATTTATCAGAAATATACATTATAATATTTGCCTTATTTAAATGGAAACCATTAAATCTTTCTCTGCAGAGCAGTGAGTTTCCATATTGACATAATTTGAATGTACAGAAGCAAGTGGTTCTTTTACTTCTGTACAGTCATATCTATAAGATTTTAGATGTGCTATTTTATTATTTTCTGCCTTGAGGCAGATCCTTTAATGTATCTGAACTTTAGTTGTCTGGCATGTGGGAGTTTTGCATGATATTTTGCTATGGTTAATTAACCAGAGTGTGAAGGAATTTATGGCATAATCAGAATTTTTTTTTTCCTCTTCAGATGTTGTTATTCATGATGATCAGTGGATTGGTGAGATAATACTCCAATCAACATTCACCAGTCAGTTATTAAATCTCGGGAGTTATTCATCTGTCCAGCCAGAAGAATGTAAGACATATTTTAAATGTAATAATTTCTTAGTATTTCATATAGACAGTCCCCAAATTATGTTTCACCTTATGATTTTTTTTAAACTTTGTGATGGTGCAAAAGCAATACACACATACTTTGAATTTTGAATTTTGATCTTATCCTTGGCTGGTGTGTGCACTATGATATTCTCTTGAGAAGCCCAGCAGTACCAATGAGCTGTAGCTGTCAGTCAACCCCAAGGGATCAGGAGGGGAAACAACAGAGGCTGTAATGTGTGTTGTATTGATAAGCTGGGATATGTGGTAGGCTAACTATTAATATATTTCCAACTTACAATGTTTTTAGCTTATGGCACTATCAAGACATAGCTCCATAGTAAGTTGAGGAGCATTTCTGTATAAACATACTAGGAAAGATTAGAGTTAAACTGGTTGTTTTTAAACAGTTATTTTTGTTAGAATAAAAATAGAATTTAAAAAATGAACTTGAACATTTTAAATCACAATTATTTTAAAAAGCATTGTGGTTCATGTTTCGTCTTCTTATTCTTAGAGAGTCTGTACAGTGGTAGTTTTTCATCATTTAGATAGTCATAGACCTCTTTGACTAGCTGTGGGCTCTTTCTGCAGAAAAATGGTCTTGCGTAGGTAGACAAACAATTGTTTATAATTCTGAGCCATTCCATAGACTTCTGAAGTTCTGTGCAATTTCTGAGTGCCTGATTAAGAATCCTTGAGGTAGTTAGCTGTGACTAGAATTCCTATTTCCAATCTTCCATTGCTAGGAAAAACTGCCTTCCTTCTCTGATGATGGTTTTCTCCTCTTTGAAATAAGCTGTTGAATAAAGAAGATTGCAGCTATCTTTTTTTTCCAGGAAATAAAAAAAAAAAAAAAAGGAAAGAAAGTAGAGAAACAGTGTAAACAGATAGGTTTTTGGAGTTCAAAAGACCAGGATTTGAATCCTGACTCTAATGCTTCCAAAGTCTTTTTCTTTATCCAGGGTATTTAACTTCACTATCCCTGTCTTCTTAGTTGTGAAATAGAAGTAAAAATACATACATACCTACTAAGGTTGGTGTGAAGATTGAGATAAAAAATACAAGGTATTAAAACTGCCTGTAATAACAAGGTCAGCAGAGGTAATAAGTTAGCAAAATATATCAGATAGTAGTGTAATAGAAAAATAGCTAGGAAAGTCTACTGTATATACCAGAGTTTAACTAGAATGATAGGAAGTTATGGAGGGTAGAGCATAGAATTCTGATTAGAATTTCAGCAGTTAATTCTACAATTAGAATACTCACACCTGTGCTGGGAAAAGGTAAGGTTTCACTGTATCCCTGGAGCTCTTCAGCAGATAATCAATACTGACATGTTTTCATAAAATAAATTCTTTATTCAATATGTATGTATTTTTTGTTGATATTGTTTCAAGCACTATGTTTTACTGTACATTAGGGGTACAATGGTGCCTGCCTTCATGTAGCTTACATTCTTCTATGGAAGACATACTAAAACAGAAGAGAATTCTATATATAAATAAAATATTTGCAAATGATAATGAGTCTGTGGAGGAAACTGACAAAGGACTAAGATACAGAAGAATGTCATGGTTGTAGTTGGAAGGGTTGGTCATGGAGTAGAATCTCAGAGTTAGAAAGTTATCACAATAGTTGTAGTGGAGAGATAATTATGTGAGGCCAGTGGAGATAAAGAGAAATGGATAGATTGGAGATACATTTGTAAAGAGAGTTAAGCAGATGGTGTGGTTTTGGGGATGAGGGAAGAGAAGCAATTTACTGCTTTTAGACCTTTGGTTTAAGTCACTGGGTAGCTTATAGTGACAAAGACTGAAATACAGGTATATAAGTACAATGAAGTGACAAAGACTGAAATACAGGTATATAAGTACAATGAAGTGTTCTATTTCAGGCATTTAAAATAGAGGTATCTTTGGAGCATCCAAGTAGAAGTATCATATAGGAAGTGGAAAAAAAGTCCAAGACTCAGAGGACAGGTTCAAAATTAGGATAGAAATTTAAAAGTTATTGGCATATAGATAATATTCATTTATTTCATTTAAATACTTTTAAAAACATTATCTGTGAAATTATAGACTCATAGGGGACTTCAGAAATAATACATGAAAATCCCATGAACCCTTCACCCAACTTCTCTCCATGGTGACATATAACTTTAGTATAATCTGGACACCAGGAAATCAACAGTGTAGTACTGTTGAACTAAACTACAGACCTTATTCAGTTTGGGCATACACTTATCCGTGTGTGTGTACTTCTTTGCAGTTTGAGTCTTTGTACAAGTTGTTAACAAAACCACCACAATCCAAGTTACCAAATGGTTTCTTCTCCACAAAGGAACTCCCCCCTTTTTTTAGTAAAAGGAAAAAAGGTTTATTGCTTTTCTAGCAAAGGAAAAACACAGGGGACTCCTGTCCGAGAGGCTGTGATTCTGTCCACCAGCAGGAACCAGGGGGCTTTTAAAGAAGTGATTCAAAGGCTACATTTGACGTGTTCTGTGGAGATAGTCATTTCTGAGATCTTCTAGTACCATCCCCAAAGTCTGGATTACTTTGTTCCTGTGGTGGGTGTGTACTCAAGGACAGCTAAATCTGCCTAAAATGGAGAAGAAAGGTAATCCTATTTCCCCTGAGATTAGGGAGGGGAACAGGTTTGGGAGGAGCAGGGAGAGAGGAAGAGAAAGAAACACGTCCACTCTAAAAATTAGTTTCAGTGACAGAGCAGCAAGGGCTATGTTCAAAGCATAAAGTGGACCATTGTTATATTTTCCCACTGTCAATTTCTACATTCTGTCTCTATGGAAAAATAACCTTCCCCCTTTTAACTCTGTTCTCACCAATTTGTCCTCCATCTCAATAGTTTTGTCATTTTAGAAGGTTGTATACATGGAATCATGTTGCATAAATGTAATCTTTTGAGATTGGCATTTCTCACTCAATACAATACCCTGAGATCCATATCACGTTGTTGGATGTATCACTAATTACTTCTTTTTTAGTGCTGAATAGCAATCCGCTATGTGGAGCTATCAACATTTGCTTAATCATTCTTCGCTGAAGAACATTCGAGTTGTTTCCCAATGTGGGATATTAAGAATAAAGCAGATATGAAATTTGAGTACAGGTTTTTGTGTGAACATAAAATTTTATTTCTCTGGCATAAATGTCCAAGGGTACAGTTGTTGGGTTGTATTGCAAGTGCATATTTAGTTTTATAAGAAACTACAAACTCTTCTCCATTGTGGCTGTACCATTTAAAATTCTTTTTTGGGGGGAGGGTACTGGGGATTGAACTCAGGGGCACTCAACCACTGAGCCACATCCCCAACCCTATTTTGTATTTTGCTTAGAGACAGGGTCTCACTGAGTTGCTTAGCATCTCGCTTTTTGCTGAGGCTGTCTTTAACTCTCGATTCTCCTGCCTCAGCCTCCTGAGCTGCGGGATTACAGGTGTGCACCACCGTGATTGGCTCCATTTAAAATTCTTAACATGGGCAGAGGATGTAGCTTAGTGGTAGAGCACTTGCCTAACATGTGCAAGGCCCTGGGTTCAATCTAAGTATTACAAAAATAAATAAGTAAATTAATAAATAAGCCAGGTGTGGTGGTATGTGCCTATAGGGCCAGCGTCAGGAAACCAAGGCAAGAAGATTGCTAGTTGGAGGCTAGCCTGGGCAACGTAGCAAGGTCTCATCTCAAAAATAAGTTACATAAGCAAATAAAAAAATAAATAAATAAATAAAATGTTTGCCAGTAGTATATCTTCCAGTTTCTCTACATCCTAGTTAGTAATTGGTGTTATCCTATTTTTATCTTAGCTATTCGGATAACTGTGCAGTAATATCTCATCATGGGATTAATTTGTATTTCTTTGGTAGCATAAGACAGATCTAATATTCAAAATATAATGAAGGAGATAGAAAATCTAAACAACACAGTGCAAAGGTTAGATCATTTAGATATAAATCAAATTCTACACTAATAATACGTGTTCTTTTGTGTCCTCAACACATTCAGAAAAATTGATTCTATACTCTTAGGTCACAAAGAAAATACCAGTGACTTCCATAAAGTGTAACAAAAGTGTTGAAAGAAATATAACAAAAATGCCTATCCAAGTGCTATAAAACTAGAACTTATTAATAAAACAAAAAGATTGTTTATTTGTACGTTTTAAAACTTTTTAAGGGCAGGGGTTGTGGCTCAGTGGTAGAGTGCTTGCCTTGCATGCATGGGGCACTAGGTTCAATCCTCAGCATCACGTAAATAAATAAAATAAAGACATTGTATCCATCTACAACTAAAAAAATTTAAAAAAAAACTTTAAGCAAATTCTGGATGATAGGGTAATACAAACTAATACAACATTTAAAAAAAATAATACCAAGAAAACATGATATTGGAATCCATGAGATGCATTTAAAGCAGATAGCAGAGAAAATATTGTAAGGTAAACACTTTTACCAGTAAAAATGAAAGAATAAAAATAATTGAATTCCAAGCTCAGAAAACTTGCCAAAGAAAAACTAAGTAATCCAGAGAAACCATAAGAAATAAAATGGGAAGAATATAAGCAGGAATTAATGAGAATTAGAATTGATAAACAATTAATGTAATTAGCAAATTAGAATTCTACTTTAAAAATAACAGGTAAACCAAACTAGCTCATATGATTAAGAAAAGAGAAAGCACAAATATGCAAAATGTCAAGGGAGAAATAATTATTGAAACAACTAAAAGCCAATAATAGATGCTTTTGTAGAACTTCATACAAGTAAATTGGAAAATCTAGCTATATACATTTCTAGAGAAATATAGGTTGCCAAAAAAGACTCCATTAGAGATTGAAAACTTAAGCATACCAGTTTTTGTAGAAGAAATAGAGAATGTTATTAAAGAATTACCATACAGAAAAGCACAAGGCCTAGATGGTTGCATAGGGACATTCCATAAAACCTACAAAGAACAGATAGTTCCAGTGTTCTATAAATTATTCCAGAATATTGAAGAAGGAAACTTCCTAATTCTTTTCATAAAGTAAATATAACATTGTTAACTAAACCACATGAAGACATTATGAAGAAAAATGCAGACCAGTATTATACATGATTATTAAAGCAGAAAAGCTAAGTAAAATATTAGTGTACAGAATCTAATCTAACACTACATTTAAAAAGTAATACACTATGAACAAGTGAAAAATGGGAGTTCAGTTCAAGACAAGAGAAGATCCATCAATATCATATACCATATTAATAAATGTAAGGAAAAAATAATATGATTACCTTATAGATATTGAAGACGGCTTTGACAAAATTCAACACTCACTTGTGATTTTAAGAAAACACTCCAGGAAATAGGTATTGGAGGATACTTTCTCCTTCAGTATCAAAAAATAAATATCAATATAACATTTTATAATATTTTTATAACATTTTATACAATTAATACTACATCAATAAAATAGATATATTATTTCTAATTCCAGTGTCATCTTTAAAGAAAACATGCGGAGGGCTGGATGTAGTGGCACATACTTGTAATCCCAGTGATTTGGGAGGCTGAGGCAGTAGGAGGGCAAGCTTGAGACCAGCCTCAACAACTTAGTGAGATCCTCAGCAATTTAGTTAAACCCTATATCAAAAATAAAAAGGATTGGGAATATATCCCTCAGTGGTAAAGTGCCCTTAAGTTCAGTCTCCAGTACAAATACCTACATGCATATATACATACATACATACATACTAGACGAACTTCTGCTAACATTAGATGTTAGGGCTGGGGATATAGCTCAGTTGGTAGAGTGCTAGGCCCTGGTTTCAATCCCCAGCACACACCCACAAAAAAATGTCCACTAACTATGCAGCTGTTTATCTTATACTAGAATTATTATTCAGAGCAGTTAGAAAGAAGAGGCATCTGAATGGGTGAATAAGAATGCAAAATATCTCTTATTTACAGATGCTCTGATAACTGAACTGGAAAACTCAAGGGAATGAAAGAAAAATTAATTCAGTGAAAGAATTCAGTAATAGAGCAGGAAACAAAATTAATGTTGAAAAGACCAGTATGTTTAAAACATGGCCAAAATAATGGTAGGGAAAAACTCATTTACAGTAGTAATAAAGAAGACATTTCAGAATAGTTTAACAAGTAATGTGTAAAACCTACATAAGGAAGAATTTTAAATACTCCAAAAAGAAATGAAGACATGAGTAAACGGAAAGACCTCCTCTGTTTTTGGATAGGATGATTCAACATTATGTCCTTTCTCCCTAAGTTAATGTATAAATTCAATGCAGTTCCAATAAAAGTACCAACAATTTCTATTATGACATATAAAAGTTGATATTAAAGTTCTTATGAAAAAGCAAATATGCAAATGTAGTTAGGAAAACACTGAAAAAAGGAAAACTGCATTAAAGCTATTGAAACATTTAAGCCTTTATGATTAAAATGAGGTACTGGTATGTGAATAAAGTAGATTAGGGGAAAAGAATAGGAAGATCAGATTTAGACCCACATCCGTGAAGCAGTTTAGTATATGTCAGAGGTCATATAGGAAATCATTGAATTAAGTGTAACTGTTTAGTAAATAGTGCTGAGGCAACTTGGATAACCATTTGGCAAAAAATAAAATTAGGCACATGTCTCAACAAAAGGAATAATAAATACCAAACAACGTAAGAGCCTAAATGTAAAAAATAAAACCATCTACTAGAAGGAAACATGGTTGAATCTTGGTATAGGGAAAGGCTTTCTTAATATTACTCAAAATTTAGAGGCAGTAAGGCAAGACTGGTGAATTTGACTACAGAGAAATAAGCCTTTTCATGACCAAAAGCACTGAAAAATAAAGCCAAAATACAACTGGCAAACTTGAAGAAAATGTTTGCAACATGTACTCTAAATGAAAGACTAATATCTCAATACATAAAGAACTTTAAAAAAATTCAGTGACAAAGGACCTGAGAGGAAATGAGAAAACAGGGAGAAGAAATGAATGGTCATTTTTCAAAAAATAATTTAAAAGTGACCCTCAAACATAATTCACTCAGCTTTAATTAGAGAAATTCAAATTACAACTACAGAACGATATAATTTCTCACCTATGAAGTTGGTGAAATTTAAAAAAAATATGGCAACATAGTCCATTGGTGAGGCTGTGGGTATGTAGGTATTCTCACATATTGGTGGTGGGAACAAAAATTGTTAAACCCTTTTGGAGGTAGTTGGCAGTACGTAATGAAATTACATATGTACTTTGCTTTCAAAGGAGCAATTAGAATGGGAGGGGAGCTTGTATCCCAAATGGAATACAAACACTAATCAATAAATCTGTCAGTGTTATAAAGAAATAAAATAACTACTGAGAAGCAGATGGGGAAGAAAAAAACAAACCTAAGTAACTGGAAAACAGTATGTTGACTGGATTCTGTAAGTTTAAAGATAGTGCTGTACATAAACCCTGTAATACAGTAAAGTATGATTCTCAAAATTGAGCAAATAAGAGAATAGACTGTGGGTAATTAGTTGGATTTTTCACTTTTAGAGGAAGAAATTATAAGCCAGGAAAAGATAATGGTTAAAATGAACTTTTTGGATTGGATTCAGGCATTATTATAAGCTCTCTTTTGAATATATAAAGAGATACAGAAATATTGGTATGCACATATGAATGGGCTAGTATGCACACACATATATATATTTATTTTCCAGTCCTGTCTGCTGAGAGGGCATATAAACAGTGATACTGTATTAACAACAGGTATACCTAGAGTCCAGATGTTGGTCTATAGATATTATTCTTTAATAAAATGAAATGGTTTTGGTAGAAATGGTCCATTGCAGAACTGCTAGGTCAGGGAAAATACAATATGATCTTGGAACTTTAAGGTACCAGAAAAGGCTTGTTAAAAGAAAGCAGGAGCCAACCTGAAGGATCAACTTGAAACTGGAAAACTTGGCACAAGAAAATAAATAATGGGCTGGGTATTATGGCACATGCAACTGTGATCCCAGTTACTTGGGAGGCTGAGGCAGGAGGATTGCAAGGTCCAGGCCAGCCAAGGTTACTTAGTGAGACCCTGTCTCAAAATAGAATAAAAAGAACTGGGGGTGTAACTTAGTGGTAGAGTGCTTGCTTAGGCATGTGCAGGGCCCTGGGTTTAATCCCTACTGTTGTAAAATAAATAGACAAATAATATAATTAAATTATGATTCATGGAATACAATAAATATTTATGAGTCCTTTTGATATTAACTTATTCAACTAAGGGAGGAGAGGGAGCTCTTTGTTACAATGGAATTCTGATTAAGAAATGTGAGAGAAAAGTGGAAAATAGAGCATTATCACCAGGTAAACCCCACAGTAGTAAGTATTGCAGACAGGGGTCCACTGATAGATGCTCAAATGTAGTAATTGGAAATTTAAGGACAGATAGCATTGCATAGTCTCAAAAGTATCCCCTCAGCAGAGTGTCCAGCTTATAGGAGGAAAAATAATAATTTTATAGTGAAGAAACTTGTCACACACCAATTTAACTGAGTGGTTAAGGTAAATATCATCAGGAAAAAGACATGATATCAAGAATTCTTTTTGTGGTATTTCCAAAAGTGCATAACTTCATTATAATCACTGGAAAAGCCTAAGTGAAGGGATATTCTATAAAATATTGACAAATACTCTCCAGAAGAGTCAAGGTCATCAAAGACAAGAAAAAACTAGGGACCTCTTACAGATTGGAGGAGACTAAAGAGAAGTAATAATTAAGTGTAATGTAGAATCCTGAATAGGGACCTATATATAAAAAAGATATTAGCAGAAAATTAGTAAAATTTTAAAGAGATCTATAGTTTAGTAATATTTAACCAATTAATATATTATTTAATGTAAATATTCTATTATATGTGAACTATTCATGTTAGAGGGTGTAGAGTGAAGAATATAAGGAACTACTATTTTTTTCACTTTTTTGTGAGTCTAACATTAATTCAAAACAAGTTTTTTTAGAGAGGTGGGAATTGAAACCCAGGGGAGCTCTACCACTGAACTACATCACCAGCCCTTTTTAATTTTTGACACAGGGTCTCCTTAAATTGTCCAACCTGGCCTCAGACATGCAATCCTTCTGTCTCAGTCTGCTGAGTCACTGGGATTGCAGATGTGTGCCATGGTGCCTGACTTCAAAAGGTTTTTAAAAGCCGTAGATGGTTATGTTAAAAGTACAAAGAAGGCTTTTGATGAAATTCAATACCTATTCATGTCACAAAGTTAGTCTTTAAAAAATACCCAGAAAAATTATCCTAGTTGGAATAATAGTAGAAATTTTGCTTTTGAAATTCAGACATGACACAGGGATACTACTATGACTACTTTCATTTAATATTGTATTAGGGATGTTAAATAGTGTGGTAAAACATGGAAAAAGATATATAAATTTTAGAAGGATGAAATAAAACTTATAGATACTATGATGGTTTACATAGGATCTTCCCCTTTAAAACTAAGGTAATTGTTAGAAATAATGGGAAAGTTTAGCAGGGGTGCCCGGCTAAGAGATTAATATATAAAAGTCAATTGCATCTCTAGTATGGAAACAACTAATAACTAGTAACACTTAAATAGAGAGAAGGCACTATTTACATGATTATCACATGTATTAAGTATATAGTAATAAATCTAACTGTGTAAGACAGACTTCAGAAGGAACAGTTATGTTATATTAGGTAGAAAGAAGGTGAAAGAAGGGGAAGGGGTATGGGGGTAAGAAGGATAGTAGAGTAAAACACGTTATTACGTCATGTACACATATGACCAATGTGATCCTACAATATCAGAAAAATGAGAAATTATGCTCCATTTATGTATGATCTATCAAAATGTATAAATGCATTCTACTGTCATGTACAACTAATTAGAACAAATAAAAAAGGAAAACTTTTAAATTAAGAGAAATTAAAGATGAATTAAATAAGAATATGCCTTATTTGATGATTGGAAGATTTAACATTGTGAAGATTTCGGTTTTCCCCAAGTTGGTGTATAAATTCAGTATCTATCTAGTGAAAATCCCAATATGATTTTCATGAAGTTTGATAGATTATCTGATATTTATGTAGAAGAGTAAGTGTCCCAAATCAGACAGGGCATTTTATAAAGAAGAGTAGGCAGGATGATTTGCCCTCTTAGTTATCAGGACTAAGTGTGAACTATGGTGATTAAGACAGGATGGTTTTGGTCAGTTGTAAGTCAGTCAATTTTTTTTAATTTTGTGATTTCTTAAGATTGAAATTTAATCTTTTACTGAACTTGAAGTTACCACAACTTAGAAAATATGTTTATGTGAATGATAGCTAATGGGCATAAATATTTTGCAAGAGATTTGGGAGACAGATATCTCTCATCTTAAGTTTTATCTAGATTCAGGAATAGTTTAGTAATTTCATAAAATCTTTTATACCTTCATTTTATTTATTTATTAACAGGCAAATAAATAAATCCAGGGTGCTGAGGATCTAACCCAGTGCTTCGCACGTGCTAGGCAAGCGCTTACTACTGAGCCACAACCCCAGCCCCATAAAAATCTTTGAACCTAATTCTGCAGGAAGAATATCCCATGGAGCTTCAGGTTTTTGTAAAGCAACGTGAAAAGCCTTAAACTAATGAAATAACCTTTAGAAGGTACTTCAATTTCTTTGTTTTTATATTTACATAGGAATTTATGTTGCTCTATTTTTCACAGATTAGTAGCTAAATAAAGTATATTCTAAAGTATTTTTGTTTGATTTAGGGAAATGGTTATCAGTTGATGGTTTGAGAATACTGCAGTTATTTTTCTTAAAGAACAACTTAGTTTGGTTAGTTTGAGTTTGCAAGTAGTTACATTAAAGAAAGCATTTTTACTTTTCAAAATGTATTGCACTTTTTTAAAAGAATTCTGTTCTTTCTCATTATAATTGTTACATATTTTACAAACTAGTTCTGAAAATGTGATGGAATATAAATTTATCTTGACTATTACTAAGTTAAACATATAATTCAAAGGCTAACACAGTGTTTCCATGAGGTAGTCTGTTTGGAATCTTAGTAATTTGATATTTCCATGTTGATTTTTATGAAACAAGGACTAATATATAATTTGATGTTAGAGATCATTTTTCTCACTAATGGCCCAGAGATTTACAGATTCACAGAGCTCATTATTGACAAAGTCAAAATTTGAACCTGTCCCTTCTGAGTCCAGATGTGCTAGAAATAACTATGGAAAAATTCAGTCTGGTTAATAAATTGGAGCTATGGAAGGAGATATTTGGAGTTGAGTGGAGGTATAACCTAATTGACCTCCTACTATCGTTTCCCTTATTTAGTTTTTATGCTGTCCTTTTTCTTATGTATGTTATCTCTGTTAGTGAGATCAGCATTGTTTCATAGAATTCACTTGGGAATTGAGTAATCCTAATTAGAGTATGTTCCTTTTATCTGTCTGAAAACTTTAAAACATTTATCTAATTTATCCACTTAACTGTGCTAGAAATCTTTTCTTTACTCTCCCCTTAAATTTAACATTTCATTCCACTGCAAATAAGGCAATGATACACAGTGATATTAGTATAAAATCACATATATTATCATTTTACTATACAATTATTGAAGATAACTTGATTACCATTTATATCATTACTTTAAAATTACAATAGTAGATAAGCTGCTGTATATTGTTGTACAGTAAAATTGTTATAATAAATATTATTTAGATATGACTTTGTATGCTTCAGCAGACTACCAAAAGCAGATTTCTAACTCCTTCTCTTTATCTTGAAATGTAAAGCAAATCTTGACCTAAAAGATCTCTTAGACATTTTCCCAAAACCCAGCTCAAGAATTCCCTCAATAAAGCCTCTCCCAGCTTTCCCAGGCAGTTCTTTTTCTCTGTGTTCTTAGGAATGCTTGCCTACATGTGGCCAGTGTTTGTTATTGTCCCTCTCTAGGTCCTTGACTCCTTCAGTGTTGAGATTGTGATGTGGTTTGTTTTTGTATCTTTGGTACTGATAATAGTGCCTGGCACATAACAGATAATGTCCTGAAGAGTGAATAATGAGGGTTTAATCTAGCTGAGGGAGTACACAAGGATGAGCATATTAATAGAAGAAAAGAAGAATCATAAATCAACTTATAAACTCTTCTTTCTAAAAAATAACAAGTACTTTTTTGCCAACATCTTATTTTTTGTCAACACTCAAGCAAGTATTCAAACATAACTCCTTTTTCTTCAGGGAAATTAAAATTTATACATCAAAATTCATCAATCAGGGGCTGGGGTTGTGGCTCAATGGTAGAGCCCTTGCCTAGCATGTGTGAGGCACTGGGTTCAAATCTTGGCACTGCAAAAAAATAAATAGAGGTCCATCAACAATTAAAAAAAATATCAATTTGTGTATTTCAAAAGCACATTTTATTGTATGTAATGTACAACTCCAAAAACAAGAAAAAATTAGATAAGAAAATAATTTAAATTTGACTGAAGAATTAAATAACTAATCTTGCAATTGAGCATTATTACAGCGTGGCACATGGGTAAATGCCAAACGAGAGAGAAAAAAAAAATTCTTGAGTTCAGGAGGAAGAATTCCTGTGGGCCTAGAATGGTTGTTAAAATGTGTGGTATTTGGATGGTGAAAGAAGAGCATGACAGCATTGCAGCCTAATAAAAGCAACAGAATTACAGCTGCTCATCATCGGCTACATAAACATGGGAAAAATTAAGGCATGTTCAGTAGAGTATTTCTGATGGGAAGTGCTAAGGGGCTTATAGAAGAATGGCAGTGGTCAGGATAGGTGGGAAAGACAAGTCATACTCTAGAGATTGGGAAACCAACAAATATTATCATGGTGGTGGAGGGGTTAAAAAATGGAATTTCAAGCTTGGCTAATTAGTAGAAAAGTGGTATTTTCAACCAAATAGAGAAGAAGGGGAAAGAGCAAAGTTTTTTGAGATGGTAAATAATTCTGTTTCCATTGCGGAAAAATATCAACTATTGTTTTGCATTTAAGCTGATTCAAGAATATGTTTATGTACAAATGAAGTCATGTTTTATGTCTAATCACACTTTATAACATACAGTTTAGTTCAAAGAAAATATTATGCATTATCAAGCAAACATGATGTTGCCATTTTTTGTCCATGTTTGTGTGTTTTTTCCTTCCTTAGATTCCGGTATAGTTAGCGATGTTGCACTTCAGGATTTACTGGCATATGTGTCTTCAAACCATTTCTATCTCAAAGATCTTCCACAGAGGCAGCCTCAGAGAGGGAACAGTATAGAGTTTGTAGAATTGGAGCGACTTCAACCTGATATATTAGTCCATGCAGTACTCAGAGTTGTGGATATCACTGTACTGACAGGTAAACATTTTGAGTGCCTCTTTAATTTTAGGTTATAAAAAGATTAAGATACAAGACTGTCTTAGTTTATCGCCTAGTTATCACTCTTTATCATGAGACATTATAATGTCACCTGTGATAAACTAAGGTCAATCAAGATCTTCCTTTTCCTTTTCCAGAGTCATTATACAGTTACAGAGGACAGAAGCAAAGGAAAGTTATGTTAACAGTGGAACAGGCCCAAGGTCAACACTATGTGCTTGTATTATGGGGTCCTGGAGCAGCCTGGTACCCTCAACTTCAAAGGAAAAAAGGTAAATACACCAAAAAAGCATTTAACCTATTTATATTTTGGTAAATGATTAATGCTTATGAGCCTAAAATGAAGAGAATCTGAAGAGATGATGATTGAATAATATTCTGCAAATTTCTTAGAGTTTTAGACCTCTTAGCAATTAAGTAGTTATTATCTCTAATTATCTAAATAGTTATTATCTATAATTAATACTGACAAAGTAAAGGCTTATATTTATCTTCAGATATACTACTTTACCTTTCTTAGTGAAGATCTTATGTCCTTCAGATAATGTTCTTTACAAATTTAATTCTGGAGAAACTTCTACATTTTTATTTTTTCCTGCCAAAGTGCTCTGATAAATAAACTCCTCTTTGGTTAGAAGGCAGATGTTAGGGCAGTTACATTAACTCTTTCAAGTAACAATTACTATTCAATAAATTATCATGTTCCAGGTTTTTATTCCAGTTGTTCTAAAACTGAAGCCACAATAGGATGCTCATTTTTAAAAGATAACCTGATGTTACATTTTTCTCTAAAGCATAGGTTAATAATTTATGGTGCATTGCATTAAATGGTATTGATGTATCAATAAAATAATATATCTTCCTTTTGCTTTTGGGAGATCCATTAGTTGTAATAATTATTTTGCTTTCATGAGATCCTTTAGTTGAGATAGTTTAATAGTAGTTTATGAATTGTTTTGCCCTGCAAAATTAATAGAGATTGCTTAAGCATATGAACCATTATTTTTACCTGAAGGAGTTAATGTCTCTTTCTAAACTTCTTCCAACCAAATAGTTACCTGAAGATAGGATCTGTCACATTGTGTCTCTTAATCATTAATAGCCTATAACTAGAATTTGAGATAAGTCTGACTTTTGACTTTTATGCTAGGATCAAACAGTGACAGATGTTTATTTAGTTGAGAAATCTGACAAACATTCGTTAGTAGACTAAGTGTGATCATTGACCACCATGTCACAGCTTGGAACATGAGTCTAGTGCATGCTGAACAAAAATGTAGGTCAGGGGTATAATGGAGCTGTAGCAAAGCGGCTCAGTGTGTGTAGCCTTTTAATGTTAATAGTTATTTAGTAACAGAAGAGAAATTATAGTTGTTTCTAGATAATTCTATAGGTTAATATTGAAAACTTACAAATTGAGGAGTTAAGATGTAGTTCTTTATTCATTTGTTAATTCAACTTACTTTTGTTTATACCATTGTTATAAAGTTTTAACATCCATTTCAATACTTCAAGACAATTGTTTTTAATAGGAAATGCCAATGTTGAAGGACACTTAAGTGGTTCTGGTTTCAGAAATTATTAACATTCTATTTATTCATTTAATATTTCTTGAGGCCTTCTCTGTATTTACCTCTGTATGGAGCACTGGTTTTACTTGGTTGTAAGGATAACAAACTGACATTTAGATGATATAATCAGAAATGATCACCAATAGTTATTATTGAAGATAATAGAGTTGATGTTTTTGGAATGAATCATAAGAAAATTCACATTCCTTTGAAACATGCATTGCTAGTAGGAATTTGACGTGCTTCATCTGTAGCAAGCGTTGGTCACAGTTTAGGTCCTGACAAGGGTAAACTAGGGCATAAAGTACACTTTAAAAAAATTTTTTTTTTTTGTTGTAGATGGACACATTTTATTTTATTTATATTTATGTGGTGCTCACGTTTGAACCCAATGCCTCTTGCATGCTAGGCAAGTCCTCTATCACTGAGCCACAATCACAGCCCTAAAGTATACTTCTTTATATTTTATACTTATTTTTAAAATTTTTACAGATTGCATTTTGATTCATTGTACACAAGTAGGGTCCAATTTTTCATTTCTCTGGTTGTACATGATGTAGAATCACACCATTCATGTCATCATACATGTACATAAGGGTAATGATGTTTATCTCATTCCACCATCTTTCCTTCTCCCAACCCTCTCCCTTCCCTTCATTTCCCTCTATACAATCCAGTGTTCCTCCTTTCTTCTCTTACCCTGACCCCCCACCTCTGTTATGTATCAGCATCCATTTATCAGAGAAAACATGCGGCCTTTGGTGTTTTGGGATTGGCTTATTTAAAGTACACTTCTTAAGAGTAAAATAAAATATCCAGAAATAAATGCTTTTTCAATGCAATGTTTTTCTGAAATTATTTAATAGAAGTCATAATATTTCAATTATCAAATATATAACAAATCATAATAAGATACTCTCAAGAAATAACTAATTAAGCATAGAGCATATGCAGATAGTCCCAACACTTAAGACTGTATGTTTAAAAAAAACCGAGGACTGGGGATGTGGCTCAGTGTGACTCAGTGGTAGAGTGCTTGCCTAGCATGCACAAGGCCTGAGGTTCAATCCCCAGCATCACCATAAAAAAAAAAAAAAAAAGACTATATGTTATACCAAGTCACAGTTATGTCTGCATGGAGGTTTGAAATCCACTAACCTCCTTAGTTCATGATTCAAATGTAAAAACATATCACAGTTTATCTCATACAACTCTCCCTCAGATTTCACTAACTTAACTGACACACAGTTCCTTTCTGTTACTTAAACATGCCAACCTTCTTCCTGTTTCAGGGTCTTAAATGTATCTTAGATTTATTCTCAGGTACGCTATTAGTCGCTTCTCCCTAGAGCACTTTTCTTCTAACTCTCCCACATTCTTGGCTCCTTCACGTCTGCTCCAATTTTATATCCTCAGAGGCCTCACACATGTATGACATAAACACTCTCTGTCAGATCACCCTTTGTACTCCATTCTAGCTCATTGTCTTTCTTGTTGATTAATTTTCTTACTACAGTAGAATGTAAGTTCTATGAATACAAGCACCTTGTCTAACTAGTTCACCCATTGTATTTTCACTACACTGCACTGCCTACA